>NW_026594216.1:2468886-2530517 GCF_907164565.1 Psammomys obesus | reverse complement strand
CACACACACACACACACACACACACACACACACACACACACACACACGCAGATGCGTGAACTATAAACACCGATCACTTCACAGCCTGTAATCACAGTTTAACCATAGGGCTAACCCAGTAAGGCAAATAGAAAATTCAGAGGATAACCTGTCCTCCCACAGTGCATGTTGTTTGGAAATTAGTGTCAGGAAAGTAGCATAGAAGTCTGGACCTGGTGACACAGGCCTGTAACCCGCTACTGAGAAGGCAGTTCAAGGCCAGGCTGAGTAACACTGTCTAAAAGAGTAAAATGAGGATTGTGGTACAGCTTAGTGGCATAAATGCTTGCCCCAAACATGCATAAGCACAGCCCCTAAATTCCATTATACCCACATGCAGAGGCGCACATACACACCCACAGATGTAAAGTATCCATTTGAAAACTTGAAAAGTGTACTTCTAAGTAACTTACAGATTGAGGAAGCAATCTTAAATAATATTAAATATAACTTAGAAATGACAATGAAAATAAAGTATTTCAATTAAAAATTTGTATTGTATGTATATGTATAAAACATATTGGATGTTTTATCTGTATCTGTGTGTTTGCATCACTTGTGTGCCTGGCGGCAAGAAGGAGGGTATCGGAGCCCCAGAACTGGAGTTACCATGGTAACTGTGAGCCACCATGTGGGTGTGGGAACTGAACTCAAGTTCCACAGAGCCATCTCTCCACCCATATGTCTGTCTTTCTCTCTCTCTCTCCCTCTCTGTGTGTGTGTTAAGACAAAATGAAGTGAAGGTTTCCTTTACAGTTATAATTTGGTTCTTTAAAAAGGTTAGCAAAATTACAATAAGATAATCTTTTATAAAGAGAAAGTGAAAAAGAGAGAAGGGGGTATAACAGTAGATGTACAGATTGAAAAGGTGAAAGGTTCAGAATAATTTTAGGACAACCTATTTTAAAATCTAGGGGAAATACCAATTTCTAGAAACATAACACACGATAAAGAAATTATGTCGGTAATCAAAAGTCTTCCCTTGCCAGGTGAGGGTGGCGCACACCTTTAATCCCAGCGCTAGGGAGGTAGTTGGATCTCTGAGTTTGAGATCAGCCTGGTCTAGAGAATTCTGGAACAGTCAGGAACACACTGAGAAACCCTGTCTTAAAACACACACACACACATACAAATCAAAAACCAAACCAAACCAAACAAACAACAATTAAAAAAAAAAAACAAAACAAACAGTCTTTCTGCTAGGAAACAGGAATGCTTAACAGCTGTCCTCATCTTTTGATGAGGTCATACCCTCCATGAGCCTATTCTGAGTTGAATTTTTCATAAGTCAAAAATGCATTTAACATGCCTGGCATACCAAACATCAAAGCTGAACAGTACCCTAACTGTAGAGTGCAGGTGGATTTCTCTGGTGATTCGGAAGCTGCCTCCCACTCACAGCTGCCCAGACCATGAGGATATCCTGCTGCAAATGCCTGGGGGAGGATCCAAATTCAGTAAACAATTTTTGCTAAATGTATCATTTCATATCATGTAAAAGTAAAAAAGCTCAAAGCGTATCATAAGCCAGGGATCATTTCTATAACCTTCCACAACATTTTACATTTCCACAACATTTCCCAGATAACTGGGAAACTTCATCAGCCTGAGAACCATGTACCTTTGATATCCAAACTAGAAATAAACAGTACAAGACAGACCAGCTTCAGTGAATGTAGATTCAAAACTCCCATAAACAAACAAAACAAATCCAGGAAAGTAATTTAAAGCAAGCAGGTCTTTGTGGAGCGCGCTAGAGCCTCTTCAGTGTTGTTTGCATGACTGCAGGATGGAGTTGTCGTGGCTGTTGATGCGTGTGTTCTGTTCCGGCACGTTCTTGATCTCATTAAACACGTCAGGCTTCATCCATATTGCACGGCATTTGGCAACCCTGCTTGCGGTTTAATTAAGCCACAGACTTCTGTGTAGTTTAACGCTGTTGGCATTGTGCTGGACAGGCTCTCAGCTAGCTGTCTAAACTTACCCCGACTCCGCCATTCGGTCTTCCAGGAGGCTCTCACTCCAGCTCTAAGCTCCACCCATCTTCCTTCTGCTTCCCCTCTCCTTGAGTCTCCGGCTCCTGCATCCGGAAATCCCACCTTCATACTTTTCTGCCCCATTCCAGCCTGAACCAATCAGCAGGAAGACAACCCTGATCCATCTCTAATGGGTTCCCCTTTGGCAAGTGAGAAAGGACCAGCATTTAGAAACAGAAAACCAATGATTAGGCAATAGAAATGACAATACCAAAATCCTGCTAGCACTTAGCTCTCTGCCTCACAGAATTAACAACTAAAAATACAGGGATGTACCTTCTCACCGTGAGGGAAGGTCATCCCAGCACATCTACATGGTTTTGATTACAGCACATCTACATGGTTTTGATTACAGCAACTAATAACATAATCTTTAAATAATGAAAAACAACCAGGGATTCAACCAGATTCAATATCAGAAAATCAGTTAATGTAGTTTACCAGTAAACATACTAAGTATGAAAACAGCCCAATTATCCAAATGGGTCTACAATTCTTTTAAATAAAAATGCTTCGTTAAGAGTGTCAGATTAGAGAAAGAATAAGATCCAATCTACTTAGAAATATGTAAATTAAGATACTGTGTTAGGATTGTGCAGCAAGTTACAGGGCGGGCTCACAAATCATGCCATGTGACTGGTTCCATGTGGGAGGTTTATTAAGGGAAGGGGGAAGGGGTCACAGAGACCCCTGAGTAGGGCAAGGGGGGGTACCAGTTCTCTTAGAAGGTGACCCAGAGCATGTGCAGGTGGTTTCAGGTGGTCTGCAGGTGGCCTCACAGATGCCTGACATCCCTGTTTGTCAGGTCCCTCAGGGCTGGCCGTAGAGATGCCTGCTTATGGATCCCAACAGTCAGACTGAAAATAAAAGGATGAAAAGTATTTGTCACACAAGAACTAACCGAATGGAGATAGCTGTGTTACTACTGGATAAGATGTTTAAGATAAAAGGTCTGTGGCAAGGGTGTGGCTAAGTGGTAATACTTACTAGCATATGCCAGGTCTAGGATCTCTCGTACCAGAGGAAGAAGGCACACCAAAGAAGGAAGTTATATACAGCGGGACTTACACAAGAAGATTTATGTTGGTCATATTTTAAATAGGATGTTAGTTATGAGGAGTGCTTTATATTATGCCCTTTTGGTGGTGGTGGTAGTTTGTTTTTTTAACAAGGTCTTGCTGTGTAGCACAGGCTGTCCTTGAACTTACTATACACTCCAGACTGGCTTTGAATTTTTATCCTCCAGACTCAGCCATCTGAGTGATTGGTTAAGAGCCATGCAGCATGGTGTCTAGCTATATTTATACCTTTGAAAAATACTGCTTAGGGACTGGAGAGATTTTTCAGTGATTAAGAGCAGTGGCTGCTCCTCTGGAGGACCTGGGTTCATTTTCCAGCACCCACAAGGTGGATCCCAACCTTCTGTAACTCTAGTACCAGGGGCCTGGACACCCTTTTGTGGCCTCCTTGGGCACCAGGCATGCATGCCATGCAGACAAGACACCCATACACATAAAATAAATCTTCAGAAGAAAATGCTCACTTTTTAAAGGACTGTGTGGTTATAGCAATTCTGTCCTTAATATTTAACAAGCTGACTGAAAAGCTGTTTTTGAGAACCTTCTCTTTTATTCGTTCGACTTGTGTCCTGACTGGCAGTGAATCTGTCTGGAAATGGGAAACTTTGGAAAGACTGAAGCTTTCCCATGCTTTTTATGTTCGGGTTTCTTTGCGGCTACATGGACGATATAAACCCGTCATTATAAAATGCCTTTTCTAAATCAAGGGGAACTGCTAGGAACCAGTGATTAGTTTGCGACCAAAATGTGGCTTCTGACATCAGAGCAATTTGGAGGGACTATTTTTATAGTGTGGAAAATAATTACTCTTCAAAAACATGTGTGTTCCTTTCACACAGACTTGTGAATTAGATGTTAGAGCAGAATCTTGTAGTGATGCCAACTTTGTGTTCCAAAGGGCTCCCTGGTTTACTTGAATTAATGTTTCGTTTTGTTTTGTTTGTAACAAAGGTACACGCTCCAAGCTGGGACGAAGACACAGTATGGAAAATATGGAACTTATGAAGCTAACACCAGAAAAGGTTGGCCATTTCATCTTTTAAATTCCATGAACCATTACAATAGTTCAGTAACTTATACGTAAAAGAGTTTAGGCCTTGCCTTATAGATATCACTTAAAATTTTGCTTCCAGGAAAAGTCTAGGGCAAAGGGAGTGAGCACAGCATGCTGTCATGTGCTTAATAAAGATAAATGCATATGTACTTTGTAGATTAATGAAGCATTTCTGCAAGAGCACATAATAAAAGTTACAGTTACTGCTTCTGCAGAGTGTCTAAGATAGGCTAGAAATATTTTAATACTTTTAGGCTATTTTGGATTCTTGAACATACTGCCTTATAAAAAAATGCTTTTCGTTGAAAGGATACCAGAAAGGTTAAAAGCAAGAGCAATACTTTGTCATTCAGTTATGTAGCGACATCATTGCAAAGGTGTGTGCGTGTGAACACGTGCATGTCTGTGCATCCCCGAGCCACATGTGTGGAAGTCATAGAGCAGCTTCGTTCTTCCAACTTTTAATAAAGCACTGTGTGCGCCAGAGGGTGCACAAGAAGTCAGAGGACAATTTATGGGAGTAGGTTCTCTCCATCAGGTGGGTCCCAGGGCTCAAACTCAGGTCATTGGCCTTGGCAGCAAGCAGCTTTACCTCCTCAGCTATTTTACCAGCCCTGACCTTGCTCTTCAGACAGTGTTTCTCCCTTCCCTCCCTTCCTCCCTCTCTCCCTCCATCCTTTACTCCCTTCCCTCCCTCCTTGCCCCTTCCCTCCCTCTCTTCCTTCTCCTCCTGCACAGAATAATCCAAGCCTTGCTGGTTCACAAGCTTCTGGCTGATTCCTTTTTTTTTTTTCAAAAAATTTTTTTTTTTTTAATTTCAGTTTATTTACTTTACATCCCAAGGGCGCCCCCTCCCTCTTCTCCAACCAGTCCTTTCTCCTCAGCCTTCCCCCTTCTCCTCTCTCCTTTCCCCTAGAAAATGGGAGGCCCCCACCTCAACCCTCCCCCACACATCAGGTCACATCAGGACTGAGCATATCTTCATCCCCTGAGGCCAGGCAAGGCAGCCCTGCCAGGGGGAAGTGATCCAAAAGCAGGCAATAGAGTCCATGTTAGAAACATCCCCTCCCCCACCAACTTGCCAGGCACCTCATATGAAGACCAAACTGCCATATATGTGCCATATATGTGCAGGGGGCTAGGTCCAGATCATGCATGCTTCTTAGTTGATGTCTCACTCTCTGTCAGCCCCCGTGGGTCTAGGTTAGTTGTCTCTGTTGGTCTTCTTGTGAGGTTCCTGTCCCCTCCAGGTCCTTCTATCTTTTCCCCAAAATAGGACCCCCAGAGCTCTGCCCCATGCTTGGCTGCAGGTCCCAGCATGTCTCGATCCGATCCCAGATAAGTCAAGTAAGGTTCCTGTCTGCAAGCATAGCACAGCATCACTAATAGTGTCAGGGGCTGGCTCTCTACCATGGGGTAAGACTCAGGTTGGGCCACTTATTGGTTGGTCCCTTCGGTCTCTGTTCCCTCTTTATCCCTGCACTTCTTGTAAGCAGGGTAATTTTTGGATCAAAGGTTTTGTCGGTGGGTTGTTCCCCTCCTTCCACTAGTCTTGCCTGGCTAGGAGGTGGTCGCTTCAGTCTTCATGTCCTCTCCTGTTGTGAGACCCGTTAGGAGTCTCAGCTACTCACACCCACATCCTCCCAGGAGTCTCTCCGGTTGCAGGCCTCCAGCTTGACAAAGAGATGCCCCCCTTAGTTTCCCTCCTTGTTCCCAGCCCTCTCACCTCTTATGTGCCCATCCGCCATGCTCTGACACCAAGGAGCGCTCTCTGGGATTACAGATATGCACTACTCCTGACTTTGTTGTTCTGAGGCTCAAAGCAGCAAGCACTACTAGTACCGCAGGCTCATTTTGCCAACCCCGGGAAGCTTCTTCCCACCTTTTAGCTGAAGTACTTTTTATTCAGGGTACATCCTTCCTAAGCTGTGTTTGTGAGTGTGGAGCAGTTAGTATAATTGGATGGATGTTGTTATTAGACAAATCAAGGCTATTTCCACTTTCATTCAGCTTAATTTTAATTGTTGAAGTAGGCCTTTGTTGCCTTATATATATTTTTAAAAATACTTTTAAGTAGAATACTCATGATAGCAACTTCAGAAAAGTATAAGAAATCAAAAGATTAGTAGTCTCTCATCCTAATAGTAACCTCAAATATAATGAATGTCAGAATAATGTTATAGATGCTGTTCTCTAATAAGCAGTCATACATCCAGAACATCTTCCTAGCTGGGCATGGCAGCATGTACCTGTAATCTTAGCACAGAGCAGGCTGGGGCAGGATTGGAAGTTGGAGGCCAGCTTGGACAACATATATGAAAACCAAAGCCCGTTTCTCATGTCCTTAAACACTCTTCTGCTCTATTGTTTAACTAGAATATGGTTTCTAAAACATTGATACTTTTTACATAACTAGCCTCTAAGCATACAAAATATAATTGTTTTGAATCGTACCTAGATTCTTGTACCGTTTCGAAATGTGGACCTATGAGAGAGCTTATTGGTAGGGGCTTGCTGCCCGGCCTCACAGCCCAGACAGTTGATTACCACAGGTCGGCCTCTGCTCTGTCACACAGTAAATATAATTCTCAAGTGTTTTCTGAAGGAATCGGCTCTTCTAAAAATATCAGTGTGTAAGAGAAGAGGTGGGGAGGAGGGAGGTGTGTGGGAGTATTGGCCCTTGGTGGATGTCAGAGGGCAGCGCTCCTAAGTCGGGTCTCTGCTGAGCCACCTCGCTGGTCATGGAAGAATTAGTCATGTGTTTTTCTTCTTCATAATAAAGTTAACAATTGTTTCATTATTCTCAAGGTATAAACAGGGAACCAGGAGGCTGGGGCAGGATACTTCTTGGGGAAAAGGGTACAGTGTGAGAGAACCGAGGCTCTGATGTCTCAAATTGGAAGTGTGAAAATGCCCTTTTCTGCTCCCGTTTGATTAATCAGATTTTGCTGACTACTGGATTCTCAGTTTCAGTCCCCAATGTGCGTGTGCACACATACACACCAGCAAAACAAAACCACCCACAGAACAACAAAAATGCTTTTCATGCTTATCCTTTGGTAATTCATGCATGCATGTAATGTGTTTGGGCCATTTTCATATCCATTTCACACCCTCTCTTCCCCTTCCCACTCCTGCTGAACCCTTTCTTCACAGAAAGTCTCCTCCTCTTATGTCTTTAAAAGGAATTCTTGGTTAGAAATCACTTTCCCCTCATAGTTTTTAAGGCACAGTTCCACTTTTAAGTTTTTGTCGTTTTATTAAAATGGGTTTTGAGGTACAGTTTTATGTTCTTAAATCCAGGCCATTTTCTTTTTTCCACTTAAAAGGCCATCAAGTTACATAAAAGACCATGTTCCCCACCCCAGAAAAAAAAAAAAAAAAGACCACAATGTTACCTCTAGCAAGTAATTTTCCCTTATGAGCTGTAGATGAGAGTCCACTGCTTGACTGACTTGCTAGCTGCATGCCCCACTCCTGTCAGCCTTGGAGCAGGGACTAAGTGGCCAGTTTCCACAGCGGTGAGCGACTTACGTGGTTTCCACTGGCACACTTGGTATTTGCCACGAGCTTTCTGTGTTAAGTGAGCCATAGCGTTGGCCTCTAGAGGTGAGTGTTGCGACCGCAGGAGTCCAGCGCTCCGTGCTCTGCGTGTGCCTCCACTCTGTTCTGTTGTTGCGGAGCTGCACGGCTGGAGGGCCTGCGTGGGTCTTGACCGTACGGTTCTCCTGCCTGAGATTCCTGAGCAGCTGTCACTGCACCTGACTTTAACCAACTTACCAAATTGGTTTTGTCTCTAATTTATTTCATGTGCTGGAGAGGTGGCTCGGTGGTTAAGAGCACTGGCGGCTCTTCCAGAGGTCCTGAGTTCAATTCCCAGTAACCACATGGTGGCTCACAACCATCTATATAATGAGATCTGATGCCCTTTTCTGGCATGCAGGTGTACATGCAGATAGAGCACTCATAAATAAATCTTAAAAAAACGTAACGGTTAAGAGACTTTATTTCATATTTATTAGAGAAATCACTAGTTTTATCAACAAGTTATTTGCATTATATAAGCTTTACTTATATAAAACTCTACATATACTCAAAAGTTTCTAGCTGCAACAGATTTTTATGTAATTCATATTGAGAATAATACTTTGTCTTCTCTGACCATTCAAAATTTATTTTTAAAGGATTTGGATAACCTTTTTTACTCATGTGTTCATAAAAGCATTCACAGTATGTATTTGATATATGCTGTTAAATATGTTGAATAGATTCATTAGGAATGTGAAGTTGAAACTGAAGCAGAAGGTCCACAGGGCCAAAGCGAGTTCCAGGAAGGCTACATAATGAGACCCTTTCCCTAAACACAAAAAGTAACGACAAGAAAGCCTCTCAGGGATCCGTGATTCTTCCGTCCAGTAGCCAGTGAGTAACTGTGAAGGTGGGGTTTTTCATGCCTGGCTTTCCACTTACAATTTATAGGTACCAAATTGGAACAGTGAAATTCTCGCGAAACAGAAACCTTTCATTGCCAAACCTTCTGCAAAGCTGCTGTTTGTTAACAGACTGAAGGGGAAGAAGTACAAAGGCAGTACTGCCACTAAGGTTCTTCATGATGCCAGCAACTCCATCGACCACCATGTTCCCAACTCTCAGAAGGTATGTTTAAATATGGAGTATTGTAAGTGCCCAACTGTAATATTTGAGTGTCCTTGTATACATACCAAATTGTTGGTGAACAAGTATTCTATGTACTAGTCAAAGAATGTGTCTTTCAGTCTTTCCTACTCCTCCACTAGGACCTACTCTATTCATAGTTTTGACAGTAATACTGCTTTAAGTCACTGTTTGCAAAAGTATCATTTATTTTACTGCTGTTTCCTAGTAACTCATGTTGATGCCAGAAAATAATGAATTAGTCTAGTTTTACAGCACTGGACCTAGTGGAGCAAAGGCCAGTGGATTTTGTTTGGTTTGATTTAGTTTTTCAAGACATGGTTTCTCTGTGTAGCCTTGGCTGTCCTGGACTTCCTTTGCAGACCAGGCTGGCCTGGAACTCACAGCAAACTGCCTGTCCCTCCCTCCCTGAGTGCTGGGATCACAGGCGTGTGCCAGCACATCCGTTTGCCAGTGGATTTTTAAAAAGACAGTAGTTTACAGAGAAAAGTATTTGGTAGCATCAGCTTTTATTTCACTGTTACCAAAACCATAGCCATTGCCCAAACCCCCACCCTAAAACAGGATTTCTCTGTGTATCCTTGGCCATCCTGTATGCACCAGGTTGGTCTTCAACTCAGAGCTAGGATTAGAGTTAAGCACCTCTACCATAACCACTTCTTGATTAAGAAAGTTGTTTTATGGTTCTGTTTCTGTGAATAGACACTATGACGAGAGCAACTCCTATAAAGGAAAACATTTAATTGGGGCTGGCTTACAGAATTCAGAGGTTTAGTCCATTATCATGGCGGGAAGCATGGTGGCGCACAGGCAGACATGGTTCTGGAGAAGTGAGTGCTCTACATCTGGAATGGACAGTCAGCAAGGAAAGAGAGACAGACAGACACTGGGCCTGGCTTAAGCCTCTGAAACCTCAAAGTCCACCCCAAACGACAAGGCTTTTTCCAACAAAGCTGCACCTACTCCTGTAAGGCCACACCTGCTAACAGTGCCACTGCTATGGGCCAACAGGGGCCATTTTCATTCAGATCACCACAAAAGTACACCAGTTTATTGAATTTAATTTAGAAATACAGTATTGGCTTATTGATCAGTATCAACTCTCTAAGCTACCTCGCTACTCTCTATTCTGATAAAGAGGATCAAAGTAAATAAAAAAAGACCACTCTTTCACCAAGTCCCATTTTCAGTGAACAGAGGCCTTTAAATTCCAGTAATAAATACCTCTCACAGTATCTTTTCTTTGGTTTTTGGCTAGTAAAGGAAGAATTACAGATCTGTGTATAGATGATCTAGGGATGCAGCAGAACTAGGACTCAAGGCTCCCAGAACTGAGCTGAAATCTCTGTACTCTTGAAACCTACTGTGGTTTGTTTGTTCTTTTTTGTTTGGACCAGGCTAACTAGGATTACAGGTATAGTCACTATGCCTAGCCTCATGTTGTGTTTTTGATGTAAAGAATTGTGAATTAGTCCTTTTGCACCTAGAACAAGGTCTTGGTGGTAATATATTTGACTATATAGTTTAAGCACTTAATTTCCAAATATCAGATTCAGTTTAAGTCCAGGATTAACTACTCTTTCCCCATCTCATTTACAGGATGCCCTATGCTGTCTCCACCCAGAAAGCTAGATATATTTCTGTGACCTAAGAAACACAGGAATTAAAAAAACAAAAACAAAAAAAACACAGGAATTAAAAGTTTAATAACTAACAAGGATTCTTGTGGGATCTATATGAGAGCACTTTTTTTTTAAACCAATATTGCCTGCCACTTGAATTCTTTTTGAAAATAAAAGGACAATTTTTGTTTTTAATCATTATCGTTTGCCTTTTATAATTGATTACACTATGATGGTCACTGATATCCTCGGGATGAAGAATAATGGAGCATACTCGATTTTCTTTCTTTTAGAAAACCAGTGCAGACACTACTGGAGATGAAGGATTCTTTGACTTACTAAGACGATTTCAAAGCAATAGGATGGATGACCAGAGGTGCTACTTGCAAGAAAACTGCCGCACAGCGTCCACAGCTGCTTCTGCTACCCCCAAGATGAAGAAAGGTAAGCCATCTTTGCTGCTCCTCCAATCTTAGTTCATCTTATTTGAGGCATAGCCCAGGCTGGCCTCACACTTACTGTGTAGCCAACGCTGGCTTTGAATTCCTGATCCTCCTGCTTCCCTCCCAAGTGCAGGGATTGCCAGCACTACCATGCCTGCTTTCCCCAATTTTAATAGTTGTATTTGGAACTGTAATTTCTTATAGTCCCTGTTACAGGAAATACAGTAAAAGGCACCATAATCCTAGCATGTGGCACTGAGTCAGGAATATTAAAGTGAATAAAGCCAGCCTGGGCTACTAGATACTAAAACCCTGATTCAGGAAAAGGCTACTACTAAAGTGGTGGATCATTTGTCTAGCAAGTAGTAGGCCTTCACCACCACACACACAGTAGGTTATTTATGTTATGTACAGATCAAAATACATTTCATATCTAAATGTAAAAGTCTAAAATATATTATTTATGTTGTTATATTTCTCTACAAAAAGATGATTTCTACCATACTGGCCAGCCTTTTAAACCTAGTTCACTAAATGATTCCCATCCAAAACACGGAAGGAAACAAACAGTAGGTGAAATAAAGAAAAGCAATACTGTTTATTCACCTTCTGAAATCCAGCCCCATGCCTCAGTTATCTTGGGTGAGCACTAAAGAGATCTGAATAAGCGGAAGCACTTGGGAGCCCATCCATCCATCCCCCCCACCCTGCTGGGAAAGGCCACAGCAGCCGTGTCCTCAGGATTGCAGAGCAAGGCAGAGAAGAACGATATGCATACAGGTTTCTGGCATTTTTCTAACATTTAGGTGTTTTTCTTTCCCACCTGTCCATAGCACCATCAGTTTCTGTGGTATCCCCCAACACAGATGAGTTTTTAGATCTTCTTGCCAGCTCACAGAGCCGCCGTCTGGATGACCAGAGGGCCAGTTTCAGTAACTTGCCAGGGCTCCGTCTGACAAAAAACAACAATCAGTCCGTACTTGAGCGCCTGATAACAAATGACAAGAAAGAGCCTGATGAAGATTTCTTTGACATCCTTGTAAAGTGTCAAGTGAGTATGTAGATCCACTCCATTCTGGAGAGTAGCCCAGGCAGCTTTCAAATTCTTATGAAGGGCTCACTGCATTAGGCCATTCTTATTTACTTGCCTGTCATCCAGAAGACCACTGTACAGTTTGGGGTATCAAGGTTCCTCTTGCAGGGCCCTGCACTGTAGTATGACGGGAAAAGTGTGTACACTGTACAAGTGGGAGACAGACTGCAGGGGCACCTGAGGGAAGAAAAGTAGAGGATGAAGGGGTGATCAGGGTGGATGGTGACTTGAACACCTGCTTTGTATAGAGCTGGTTAGAAAAACCTTTCTCGGCCGCTTATTTGAGCAAACAGCTTCAAAAGTAGGCAGTAGATTATAGTTTGTTGGCCCTGGCCTAGGCCATTTTAGAAATATATTATATATACAAACCCCTGTAGAGACTGGGCAGATAGTATTGACAAGAATCTAATTTTAATACTTGAACAATTTCCCTTGCATTTTGGTATCCTGCTACGTTTTTTGTGACCAATTGTAATATAATATACTTATGAAGCCCATTTCTGTATAATACTTACATTCTCATTCTGTCAAGTTGCAGAAAAAAGGCAGAAGAAATGCTTGTAAGTCTACCTTCTGACTGAGAGAGAATGTAGCTTGGCATTTTCCTTCCTGATCCTTATGTTTTAATTTCTCCCCATCTTTAGGGATCCAGATTAGATGATCAAAGATGTGCTCCACCACCTGCTGCCACAAAGGGGCCCACTGTCCCCGATGAAGACTTTTTTAGCCTCATTTTACGCTCTCAAGCTAAAAGAATGGATGAACAAAGAGTTCTGCTGCAGAGAGATCCAAACAGAGACACTGAGTTTGGACTAAAGGAACTTCTGCAAAGTAATGCTTTGTTGGAATTTAAGCATTCAGGAAAATAACTAGCAAACCACTAGCTGCTGTGCTATTTCCTACTAAAGAAAAGACTAGTTCTATCAGAACACTGCAGGGAAATTCAACTTTTTCCAAAGGAGGAAACTACACAGCACTGTAGTAGTTATCATGTTCTTAGGGTGTAAATGTTGAAGTACTAAAGACTGACATTCTTCTAGACACTTGTTTCAGGGCAGAATGTCCTGTATGGTGCTTCATCAACTTACCTTGGGGATTTTGCTTGGGCAACTTGTTAGATTCTTTGACTAGGGTAGAATTCAATCCTTTTACTGAGGTCATTTTTTAAGGTTCTAGTTGACAATGACTTTTTTATACTTACCCATGAATATAGTGGATTGCATTGTTTATTGAAAATAATGTAAATGTCCTATGTAAAAAAGATGAAAAATAGTCATAAAATTCTAGTTTCTTTAAGAAAACTATATTCAATATATTTTTAGACAAATCCAGTTGGGGAGATAAGAAATAAACTACTTTTAGCATGCTTTGGGCTATTTGTCTCTTTTATTATATAATACTGCTATAAAACAGTGTAAGACCTACTTTTTATGAGACTTAGTAATGGGAAAACCAGAAACTCATGTGGTTTGTTTGATCAAAAACGGAAAACATGAAAATTCACAGAAATTAAGCATGAAAGGCTTAATGTTAGATATTCAGCCATCATTAGACCTTGCCTTCATCCACTGAGTTTACAAATTTACAACTTCTGGCCTGCATTTGGTACAAGACACTTTTACAAGAAAATTAAGAGAGCAAAGACTGCACATCAGATCAAAGTAATGTAAAAATAAGTGTTTATTTTGTATTTACAGTGGTTCTTAATACCCTGTAAGTGTTCAACATCTATTCCATTTTAAAAAGTGCTTTTAACAGCTATCTACCCTGTTCTTATTTTCTTAAAAGCCAGTTACAATATGCTTTAACCTCAGTGACAAATACTTGCTAGTTAGTAACTTGAAACAAGCCTTCTCTCTTTTCTGCAATAAACTGGCCTTGATAGGTTCACCTTGTTTTAATCAAGTCTTCCCTGAATTGCTGTAATCACTCAAGAACAGCACGTTGCTTTGCTAGCTGTCAAAGTAGATTCCATCCCCAAATGGGTATCTGTAATGAAAAAATACAAAAATGAGATTATAAATGTTTCTAAAGGAGTTCGTTTTTGGATTAAAAGCAATCAGTAGTGCCAACAACACTACCCTTCCTCTCAGGTACATCTGTTATAGGAGGCCTTTATTTCTCTTCAGAATTACCCAGAGCTCAAAGGACAGCTCCCACCTTGGGAGTGCATGTACCAGTTAGGGTGATGGGTGTCCCCAGAGATAACTGCTTTTATGCACAGATGTTCAGCACCTTAGCAAACTGCATGCATCCCTTCATCCATGTGTTAGATGTCTGCTAGAATACTGTCTTAATGCAAAATTCTGTTTATTGGAGAAATGTTTACCTTTTTGAGATCGTTACCTTTCTGATGAAATACTAAAGATATTTACAATGATAAAGTAATATTGACATATAAAATTAGTTTTTCAGATACCCAAGTAGAAAAAAAGGGGAACATTACACATTTGTGTAAAGAAATCAAGTAAACTTTTCTGAATGTCCTTGCTAAAACAACCTGCTGCTAATTTTTTTTTTTTTAATTTATCTTACATTATCAGTGCTCTATCTGCAGGTCACATGCATGCCAGAAGAGGGCATCAGATCCCAGTATAGATGGTTGTGAGCCACCACGTGGTTGCTGGGAATTGAACTCAGGACCTCTGAAAGAGCAGACAATGCTATTAACCGCTGAACCATCTCTCCAGCCTCCTGCCTGATAATTTCAAGACTTAATTCTTGAGTGTTACCATTGTTTGGAAAACAGCTAAATAAAATGTGCACTCTGGATATGGTTACAACAACAAAGGGCACCTGAGTGCATAGAAAGACAACTAAAACTAGGGATTGTACAAAATATATTAAAAAAAAAAAAAAAATTTTTTTTTTTTGAGACAGGGTTTCTCTATGTAGCCTTGGATATCCTGGACTCACTTTGTACACCAGGCTGGCATCGAACTCACAGAGATCCACCTGCCTCTGCTTCCCTGAGTGCTGGGATTACACATATGCACTACCATGCCCGGCTTAAATTGCTTTTTTAAAGGTAATAAAATGGAGAATGCATGTTAAAAATCACAAAACAATTTGATTTAAAAAAAAATGTTGACTGATAATTTATCTACCATTGATAGATCTTGTTCACTATAGCTCTCTGAAAACCAGAACTACATATAGCATAAAACAATATGGTTTGCCAAAACATCAAATCAACTGCTACGTTCTAAAACATGAAGACTGGGTCTTTATAAACCTGGCACCTCGTGGTGGACAATAAAGCCATTCTCATAGTCACTGACAAAACGTGAAACTAAAATATTGATAGTACCTGGCCATCCTCAGGCTAGTCTTAATGAGGCCTAATGTAACGTGTGTGTGACAAGGAATCAGGCTTGCTAAGCAGTCACTTTGTTCTGCAGGTGGCCTACCTAGAAACAGAGGGATTGAACAGTGGTGTGTGCTCTGGGGCTCAGCAGACAGCAGCCTACATTTCACACACTTGGCAGTGGAAACACTCAACTATATCAAAACCAACCTATTATTCTGTTACTAAACCAGGTTTCAGAGGACTTTCCATCTGCAACACACACTTTGATTAGTTCCTCTAAGTGCCTGTTAACAAAATTACTTCATCACTGTTACTCAGTTGCCTTAATTATCTGCCTTAAACATGTAAATCTTACAAAACCCTGTTCTAAAATTATGAGATACATCTTAACAACTAAGAGACATTCTGAAGGTGTATAAACGTGGCAGCTCTGTAGTAAATTTCAGCGTATTTGTAGAGAAGAATGAAGAGTCAATACTTTACAGATGACTTCAGAGCCACGGTCTTGCCTTGTCCCCTAGCCACACGGGCTGCTGACAGGGTCAGTCCCACATGCTGCAGCTCCTATGCCATGTGTACTGGCTCCTTGTGGGCTGCACGTGGAGTCTGTCTTCAGCTGGGCCTTCTCCACTATGGGTGAGTCTTCCACAGTTGCTGGAACTTGGCCAGAGACGGCCTTGGCAGACTGGCTGTGTTCTGTTGGGGTGCTTTCTTCTAGGAGTTCATCAAGCTCTTTGAGGTTTGTATTCACAATGGATGATTTATGCTTTAAAATATAGAATCGTATTTTAACTATTTGGTAAAATGTAAAGCTTCACTGCTAATTCTTATCCAAGTCTATTGTAGTGTGCTCCAAACATTTGAAAATCCTGCTTCTAGATCTGCATCATAATTAAAGCACCAAACTGAACACACTGGCGGAAAGGGGACACTTGAGGTATTGTAGATGGTCCTGCTTAGGAGAAGTCAAGAGGATTGGCTCCCAATAATGTGTCTCTTCTTGCCTAGTGCGAATAATCATTTTACAAATACTTACTGAGTTAGTTCTAGGTGCTGGGAATACAGGAGTGAAACATAAAACCTGCTCCCATAGGAACCTAAACGTAGGTTTTGGAGTGAATCAGACAGCATACAAGGGTTATAACATCTGAAGTACAGGTTATAGGAAAAAAATGAGGTAGGTACTAAATTATTGTTAGACTGTGGTTTAAGGTGATGTGAGTAAAAGCTAAAGAGGTGTGTGTGTGTAGCAATAGCAGGCACCCTGTCACCGAGGTAGAAAGAGCACACAGGGAGAACAGATGATCAGTAAGGTGGTAGACGTGGGACATGGCAAAGCAGGGAGACCCCAGGGCCACTGTGGTAAATGGCTCTGAGAAATTACACTAGAGGGGTTTGGACTGAGTAACAGGTGGTCAGCAGTTCTAAAAGCTAGAAAGAACAGTCTCGGATTATCTGGATACATTGACATCCATAAAAGCATCCATAGCTAGATTTCTGTCATTTCTATAGTCTCTTGAATTATAGCTTTCTCAAAGGTTTTTAATTACAACTCAAAACATTGCAAATGACAATTCTTTTCTAAGGCAGAAATGGAAATGTCCCTTTAAAAATATAATAGTGGTGCTACAAAATGTTTCTCAGTGGCCAAGCATGTGTGAGACCCCAGGTTTGATCACCAGGACTGCTGGAAAAAAAAAAAAATCAATAATGAAGAACTCATCTTGCAGGTAAAAAGCCTAGTCCAGCCAACTGTGCTATTACTTTTTTCTATACTACAGAATCTATAGGGATTCTGTTAGAGAGAGAAAGCAGTGTCTCTAATCCCTGACCTTTCTCCATGCAGGCCATCAGAGCTCTACAGCTAGTCCCCTAGCATACTTAGGCCCTCAGTGAGGCCTTCTCTCTGATCTTGTCAAAAGCAGAAATTTCAGTCCAGCTCATTTATTGGCTTCCTGTGAAGCCAACATATGAAATACCACCTGTTGTAAAAAGGTGGCATACGGTTGGATGGTATTTAACATAAAAAGTAAACCTCACTTTTTGAGGATGCTGAACTGGTGACAAAATGAGGAGAGAGGATGTCTAATTATATCACTGCAGACTTCATTCACAGGGTAAAGAGTAAGAACAAAGCTCTGTAAGAAGCACTTGGGCAGAGAGTGAACAGGCAGCAAAATAAAATCAGTTGCTGACTTACGCTGGGTATAACTTCTGGATGCTCTTGTGCCTCTGTGTCAGGTAAGTCAAATGCCCGGAGCACTTCAGGGCTCTTGTTGCCACTGTGAAATCTCATGTCACTGTCTTTCTGTCTCAAAACATCTCTTTTACACACATGCATTTTCTCATAAGGGCCTTGCTTGATGGAGCCAGCTTGGCCCCTATAAGAGAAATCTGCATCACCTGCTCCACCATGGAGTCTATAGTCAAGTTCTTTCTGCCGTCTTCTGTCATCTGGCTCAAGTGCTCGGGGTGGTTCTCTTTCAGGACCACTTATGTGTCTCAGCATAGGAACTGACTTTCCAGCACCATAGCAGAAGCTCTGTAAAGAAAAAAAAAATACATTCTGAGGACTTAGTGACTGACAGATAATGAAGTAGGAACTATTTTACTGAGGATTTAACAAAAATGTCTAACAGATTTATGGATATAAAAATGTTAATTTCACTCTTTAATTAAAAACTTCTTTAGATTAGTAGAGGCTAAAGTAGTCAATAAAATATACTCAATACTAAGAAAACATTTAAATCAGCTCAACACACTTTGAAGATGTAACAAGCATTCTGAGACCTAAAAATTTAAATTAGAAATTTAAATGTAAAAGCCTGGTCATTGCTCATGTTTCTGTTCATACACATATAGGGAAAATGATTAAAAATATTAAGCAGTGACTCTCATAACTGATCATGCATCAAGACAAAGCCCAAAAGGGAACAATTCAGTCAGTGCACACAGCCCCGTGATCCCACATCCCTGCGGTTTCTTCATTTTTGGTTCAAACAGCAGGTGCTTTGGGGAGCATGGCTACAAACACGATGCTGACCCAAATGTAGGAGAATTGAGAGCAATATTTTGAATAACATCTACTCTTGGAGCCCCAAACTGCTTTTCAGTATGCATGTCACTCCTCCTACACTCTTTTCTGTTTTGTTCTGTGCTGCAAAGCTCAGAAGGAATAAAGCCTCATTTCTTCCCAAAGGAAGCAACCAACCAATTTTCTGTGTTTTCAAGTTAAATTTAAAAAGAAACTATTCTAAACCATTGTTACGATCCTACAAACATGAGAATTACTGATTAGAATACATAAAGTCTTAACTCATTAAAAAAATCACTTTATACCTCTAAGTACAGTATTATTACTCCAATTTAGTGTTTATCAATGAGGTCTAACAATATCAGAATTGTCTTCTTTTTTTTATAAATCACAACCTTGTTAATTATCAGCAATGCTAACGTACTAACCAGGACAGCCAATGCTATAATCACAAGCACCGGAATCTGAAGTAGCACTGGAATCTCCTTCATGAGTGCTTTAATGAATTCACCAGTTCCTTTTCCAATGTGCTTTAATGGTTCCGTTACAAAGTTAGTGAATGTAACTGCCAGAGCCTAAAACCAAACATCAGAGCAACTTAACTTCTTCATATAGCTCAAACTATAACCCAACCAGGCCTTGAACTCTGTCTTCCCACTCTGCCTCCCAAGTGCTGGGATTAGAGGTACACCACCATGCCCACTTAAATTTTAAAACCAATGTTTAATGGAAATATTTTTTTTCTAGGACAAAGGTTTACTATTAGCCCTATCCCTTATAAAGGCAAAGAATTTGTGACACAATGTAATTATTATAAAATATATTCTATACCTTTGTTGGTGGAACCAACCAAATAGGGTTGATTAATAAGAGCTCATAGTACTTTTGGCATGGGTCATCCTTATAGGTCCATGAACTTCTAAACCATTCTATATAGAGAAACAGATCAAGGAAAAACAAAGTTGTATTTCTTTCACAAGTAAGATTACTTTAGTTTTGACCATCCTTGCCCACCCACTAGTAAATTTTAAGTTATTTCATATTTTAAAGTCTCTAAAATGTTAATATACTTCAAGTCAAAAATCATATTTTCAAAATCCATTCCAATTTGACAAATCTTATGGAAACAAAAGAGAATGTCCACTTTATAGATTTCCAAAAGCTAATTCGTTTTTTACACACACAAACATAAGTAAAAGGGGAAGAGTGACTAAGACTAGTAAGTCAGTTAATACCCTGCCTGGCTTGACAGTGCACTGTTGCAGCTGTGTAAAATGTTGTAACCTATTATTCTCTAGTTATCTCAGTAAAATTCATTTTAAAAAGTCATCTCTGACAAAAAATTTAAAGCAGAATATTCTCTTCGTTTTTCTAGAGCAGCCTTCTACACATTTGGAAACTAGCCTGCACAGAGGAGCAAGAACCCAAGCTGAACTGGTTTAACCCCACATCACAAAACAGGGCAACAGGGGGTTGGAGATTGCTTGATGGTTACAAGTGCTTGTTGTTCCTGCAAAATTTTACCTGGCTTCAGTCTCCAGCACCTACAAGGTGGTTTACAACCATCCACTAACTCTAGTTCCAGGGATCTGGTGCCTTTTTCTGACTTCCTTGGGCACCAGGCACACACGTGGTGCACAAACATGGATGCAGGCAAAATGGCCAAACACATTTTTTAAAAAATATAAATGAAAAAAAATTTTTGAAATTAATTTTGGGACCTACTTATAGACTTACTCTACCGAGAATCTATTCTGTGGCAGTGATTATAGACTTGTGTTTATAAAGTGTCTTTGCACATTAAACCATTCCAGTCTAGATTTCGTCAGTTACAGTGGTCAATATTAGTTGAGATTTTTACAAAATTTGGAAGGATAAAACACAAACTTTTCACTTAGTTAAAAAAAAAGCTGTAGGAAAGTTATAAAATAATACTTTATGTCAATCTAAGGAGATTAAAGCTAAAATAGCTATTTTAATATACATTCACTCACTTTTAGTAAATTTCTGCTGAGGACCTAGAAAAAGCTATGGGCTAGGTGATGAAAAGGGAACCTAGGATCCTTCAGTCTAATGCAGGAGACTGAAAACTTCCAAACCACATATACACAGCTGCTGTCTCTCCTGTGACTTTAGGTGAGTTCAGTGAGTTACTACTTTTTAAACTTAAGAATATGTGTTTTACTTGCAGTTGTTTTGCTTTGCTTGTTTTCTTTCTGGGAGGAGAAAAGGAACCAAAACAAGGGTATTTCACAAGGTGTGCAAGTGAGCTACATCCCATCCCTCATTATTTTGAGACAAGGTCTTGCGAAGTAGCTGAGCTTGGCTCAAACTTGTGAGCCTCTGGAGTAACTAAATTACTGCCGTTCCCCGCCCCCGCTCTACCTTGTGTGCCCTGTATATGTTATCATGTACAACACTCAGTCATGGGAGGCCTTCTCTGGCATTTCATCATTTTGTCATTGCTGGTCGGTTTTTTGTTAGTTTTTCATTTTGAGTCTTGATTTTTGTTTTTCTCATTCTCAGAAATTCTATTTAAAATTGTGTCAAAGAAACACCTTACCCCAGAGACTTCCAGTCCAATCCATCTTCTCAACACATACAGTGTTTAGTGGCTCCATCCTGGCAACATTAGCCTGATGCTGAGCAAAAGCTACCTGTGAGCACAAAGTGAAGCATGCAGGATGCTGACAGTGAAGGCTTGGCATGCACAGCCAAAAAAACTATCTCAACATTTCTGTAGTATTTATCCAAACAAGACTTCATTATTTTTATTTTTTTTTTAAGTTTTTTGAGACAGGGTCTCACTGGCTGGCCTGAAACTTAGTATGTAGACAGGCTGTCCTCAAACTCAAAGACATACTCCTACCTCTGCCTCACAAGTGCTGGGATTAAAGCCATGCACCCCATTATCAGGCCTTAATTTTTTTTTTTTTTTTCTAATTTTGAGATAGAGTTTCTGTGTAGCCCTGGCTGTCCTTGAACTTGGAAATCTGCTTGCCTCTGCCTCCCAAGAGCCGGGATTAAAGCCCTGAACCATCACCACCCAGCAAGACTATTTTTGAAAAGGAATTAATATATAGTGCATGCCATGACAAAAATATAAACAACAATTCAGTTCTTCGTTCTTCTTTTACAGTTCATAATAAAATAGTTTTTTCCTCTGGGTGGGTTTAACATAAATGATTACTATCCAATTGCAGGTTGAAAAACCATACAGGTATTTATTAAACACGTACAGCTACTTACACTGTCTTAAGTACAAATGGCCACAGATGACTCCAAGTTCTGAGAGGAAACACATAGCTTATATGCTAGTGCTGCATAATAACTTTTATCTGTGATGAGGGGTTTCCAAACCCCCCCTTTTTTTTTAATCTAGAGGTAGGTATAACTTTCATAAAAGTACATTCCCAGGGGAACTGACGTATTAACATTCCACCAAGCCAGTTTTCTTCCACCAAGAACCCACGTGCTTAATGTGTGAGTGACTTGTTTCGGGTCCACAGAAGCCAGAGCAACGGGTAAAGAAACAAAATACGTATGTCATCAAAGGGACTCACTGAATCCTGATTCCTCTTCATCAGGAAGACTGAAATAAACTTTCCCTTCAGCGATCCTGTTAAGAACAGTAGTCCTTTTACATTTCTACAATCTTATTCCAATTTTGAAAGATAATTAAAATCTGGACTAAAAAGACCCCCAAAAAGCAGGGCACAGTGGTGCATACCAGTATCCCAGCACTCAGGGAGGTAGAGGCAGTGGATCTCTGTGAGTTCCAGGCTAGCCTGGTCTAAAATGTGAATCTAGGACAGCCAAGGCTGTCTGGAAAAACCAAACCAAACCAAACCAAACCAAACCAAACCAAACCAAACCAAACCAAACCAAAAAAACCCAAACTCTCAACAGGCGAGATGTGGTTACCTATCCTGAGAAGCAGGCAGAGCTCTGAGTTTGAGGGCCTGGTCTACATAGAGACTCTCTCTCAGAAAATAAACAAAAATAAAAATTCAACAGTGATTATAGTAAGATTATAATTGAGTTTTGAAAATGAGTTAACCTGTGTCTTTGTTTTCTAATTTCTCTACAGTGAATCTACTTTTATACAGTGAATCTACTTTTATATTCAAAAGCTTAATTTTTAGAGATAACAGTTTTAATCATAATTTTGGTGTCATTTCTAGCAGAAAATAACAGCTCATTCCCCAAATTATGAGTTTCTAAAATGTATCTCTTTTGCTTTGTGCTAGCCACCAGAAAGGTGATGCAAAGTAGAACTATGCTTTTCTTCACTTACGGATAAGACCCCCTAAACTGTATGTGGTTAACAATTACGAGTTTACTTACTCCCCTACTGACAGTCCAACCGCTGTCTTCAACTGTATCTGAAGCAAGACTGCTCTAAGAGTGGACAACAGTCTCTGGTTACTATGATTTTACATAAAAAAAAAAAAAAATATTTAATACCTTATACAGATACATCCAATTCCATCCCAAACTGACAAGAAAACTGATGATAAAAACACGTTTCAACTGCGTGTACCAGCGAACATAGGTCCACAGCTCTGTCGCCACCAGTACCACAATGCAGAGCAGACACAAGAGTACCTTATAAGCAGAAATGGGAATCAGAGTCACTGCTGAGTGGTCATCCACCAAAACACACCAAACATCAGTTTATAAAAGAAAAGGCTAGACTTGGCCAGGGAGATGACAGCTCAGCAGGTTAAGGAACTTGCCATCAATCCTGAGGACCTGGATTCAGTCTCAAAACCCAAATAGTAAAGAGACCAAACATAGCAAGTTGTCCTCTGCACATACACATACACAACTATACACACAAAATAAATGAATATAATTTTTAAGCAACCTTAGAAGAACTAGACTCAAAACAAAATTAGTTGTACAATGTTGCTGCATGTTCATCCTGTAATGAGAGACTAAGTACAGGCTCTTAATTACATTAGCATTTTGGAAATACTTTTTCAAAGGGAGCTTCCTGTCACCCTCATGTCATCTTACCATAAACACACTATATGGATCTATTCCAAAGGAGTCTTCAAATCGCCACTTCCATGCTTCTGAATCATGACACTTAAAATTGATTAAAATATCACTTAGTGCGTCATCCAAGGCTCCTGGTTTCCACTCCTCTCCACTGAGGAACTTCTGTATCTCCAATAGTGTCTGTCTTGTAAGGAGAATCTCAGCATCATAATGCATATCAATTTTGTTTTCATCAGGCTGCATCAGTTACCAAAAGACAAACAAACAGAAAAGGAACTGTAGTGTTACATTATTCAATGACACTTTAAGTTTAAAAAAAACAGTTTAGGCCCAATATGATGGTGTACACTTGCATTCCCAGCTCTCAGGGGGAGGATGCAAAGAACTTCAAGGTTAGCCTTGACCTTATCTCAAAACAATCAATTTTGGAATTCAATATAATAGGGTATAAATTTTTCTAAGTGCCAGCACCACAAAAAAAAAAAAAAAAAAAAAAAACAAACATTAATTTCTAATATTTCATCAGTATAATACTATATACTTATCCCCAAAAGCTAGCATGAAATCCAAATACATGTTAAAAGCATTAAAAATGTTGTAGACACTTCAATAAGGCACAACTGGCCTCACTATGGAAGCACACATTTTAGAATGCCACTCACAAATGCTGTGCCACAGTCCTATAAGAAACACGGTGGGATGGGAGGAGCTGGAAAGATGGCTCAGAGGTTAAGAGCACGGTCTGTTCCTCCAAAGGTCCTGAGTTCAATTCCCAGCAACCACATGGTGGCTCACAACCATCTATATGATATCTGGTGCCCTCTTCTGGTGTGCAGGCACACATGCAGGAAGAGTACTGTATAAAAAAATAAATAAATCTAAAAAAGAAAGAAGGAAGGAAAGAAACAGGGTTAGGCTCCTGTGCATCCTGTCAGTAACACTTGTCAACTGATCAACATTTAAGTTTGTTTCTGTTGACACCCCAATTATCAATATTAGTGGCTCATTACCACTGAACACACTGCCAACAGTCCTATAATTTGTGCCTGGATGTTTATATAATGTGTGTTTTTCTTGTGGGGCACACCACAGGCTTCTTGCGGACAGAAGGTGGCACTTGACATTTGAGAGACATTCCAAATGATGAGAGAACTTTAAACAATGAAATTCCTCCCTATCCTGAAGTGTGGAAAATGTGGCATTCAACAGGGGCCCCCTAAACTGCAGGAATAAACTCAATGGTCTGCAGTATTAGACCTGAAACAAGGGGCACTTGCATGAGACTAACAGCATCAAACAACTCAAACTTGTACATGTACAAGACTGACCAGAGAGATAAATGAGTCAGTGAGAGCCTCTGCTGGGAAAGAGCTCTGCAAGGATGGGTACCTGAGGTCAGGTCTCTAGCACCCACATTGGAAACCAGTTGTGGAGCTAGAGAGAGGGCTCAGCTTTTAAGAGAACTGTCTGCTCTTCCTGAGGTCCTGAGTTCAATTCCCAGCAACCACATGGTGGCTCACAACCATCTATAATGAGATCTGATGCTCTCTTTTGACATGCAGGTGTACATGCAGATGGAGCACTCATATATGTAAAATAAATATATATATTTTTTTTTAAAAAGCCCAATTTTGGCAGTGCAAACTCCCAATCTTATCCCTGAGAACATTGAGACAGGAAGATCCCTGAGGCTTGCTTTTGCTGGCCAGCTAGTCTTGCCCAATTGGTGAACTTCACTTTAGTTTTACCTTACTTCAGAATGTAGGGTGGAGAAGGGATTGAAGAAGACACTTCAAACTGATCTCTGGCCTCCCCATGTATGAACACACATGCATATACATGTGTATACGTGTGCTAGCACATACACACACACACACACACCAAACTTTAAAAAATGAGTAATGTTTTAAAATCACCGAGTATTGATTTTGATGGGACAAATTTTAAGGAACAGGTAAATTCACAAATATGGAACCTGCAAAGAGTAAGGACCGACTGCATGCATCTGTTGCTGACATGATTTTCAGATAGCCTAAATTTTACAGTACGCCAAATAATTTTTAAAATTATTTAAAAATACAGATCCTGCCTCAACCTCCTGAGTACTAATTAGAATAACAGGCATATGTCACCATGCATGGCACAACTTCTTACATTATGTGAAACAAATAATGAAAGTATCAACTACAGGCTGGAGAGATGGCTCAGAGGTTAAGAGCACTGGCTGTTCTTCCAAAGGTCCTGAGTTCAATTCCCAGCAACCACATGGTGGCTCACAACCATCTATAATGAGATCTGGTGCACGCAGAATATGTATATATAAGTAAATAAATCTTAAAAAAAAAAAAAAAGTAAGTATCGACTACAATGATTAGTATCATGTCATCAAATACTTACAAGTCCAAGCTTGGTGGCTTCAATTAAAATCTTATTTAGGTATCTTCTAAAAACAGGATTACTTTGACTTTCATAGTCTTTCAATTTCTTCTTTTCACATTCATCAACCTGTAATCACACAATGAAGTCAAAAGCATCAAAGGCTACTGAGATGGTCAAGCTCCAGCTTGGGAATGCCATCAGAACTAAGCAGGAGCCAGTTGTTACTTTTTGTTTGATAAAGTATTGGATTCGCTGCTGATTATGACTAAAGAGTGAGCAAGTAAACACATGCTTAGAGAGTGTGACTGCGACACATGTGGACTCAACACTCTCCCTGTCTCCCAAGATGCACACATTGCCTATTCACTGTCCCTGATGCTCATTCATAAAAGTGTCACACCCATCTTCTCCGCACCATTCTCATGTGTCACACTGGACCATCAAAACTGGTGCATGGCCTCAATGGCCACATGAGAACCTCCCTCCCCACTCCAATCTCTTTCCACGGTGCAACCATTTCACTGTCTAAACAACCCAGCAGGGAGATACCACAGTGAGCACTGACCACACTAAACACACACACACATACATATTTATACACAGATAAATATATGTATGTATGCATGCATGCACATATCTATAACCCCTTCACATGTAGAACTATTACAACCTTTAATAAGCCAATTTACTCATTTGCTCATCTGTTATGTCATAAAATGGCTCAGCAATAACAATCAAGATCTATTCCTTGGCCAACAAGCTTATAATCTCACCAATAATTACAATAAATGTTACTACAAAGATAGTAAGTACTATTTGAAAAAAATATATGTAACTAAAAAAATTACATCAATAAAATATATAATTGTATAATATACAGAAACATTACAAATATAACAATTAGCAAAGATAAGAAAACAAGTAACTGTCATAGTTAGAGTTACTACTGGTATGATGAAAGACTATAACCCAAGCACCTTTGGGAGGAAAGGCTTTATTTGGTTCCACATCAGTGGGCCTCAACTGAGGGAAGTCACAACAGAAATGCAAATAGGACAGAAACCTGGAAGCAGGAGCTGATGCAGAGGCTGTGGAGGGTGCTGCTGACTGGCCTCTTCCTCCTCATGGCTTGCTCAGCCTGCTTTCTTATAGAACCCAGGGCCACCAGTCCAGGAATGCACCACCCACCATGAGCTGGGCTCCCCATCAATCACTAATGAAAATGCGCTATAGGCTTGCCTATAGCCCCATCTTATCAAAGCATTTTCTCCAAACGACTTCAGCCTATGTCAAGTGGACATAAAACTAGCCAGCACAGTAACTTAACATAAATAATACCTAACTTGTAAAAAAAAAAAAAACAAACAAACAAAAAAAAAAAAAAACAAATCAAACCTTGTGGGTTAAAGAATCAAGTCTGTTCAAACAGTCTGACAATTCCTCAGCGTTTGACAAGTCGGGGCTTACTTCCTTTTTCTCTGATGTGCCATATTTCACCTAAATCAAAACAGATTTTATTCTTTATGCTTCAGTTGTAAAAACAGGGTCCAGTGAATAAAGACTAAAAGTTTGACTATTGCTTTATGATTTCGCTTCTTAAATTCTTCATTTGCATTAAACCAGCAAAGAGTAAGTCTCAATTATACATGTTAAGAACCCAAAACTAACCTAGCTTACTCCTTGATAGGCTTTACATCCAAATTCAAACAGAAATAACCAGAGGGAGGTGGGTGCTTGTTTAGCATCTTAAGGCCCCAGGTTCAAGCCCTAGCATGAAAGAAAAGTGGAAAAGTACTTTGCACGACTGCTAATCATTTATATGACTCTCACAGTTCTGTATAAAACAACAAAACTGTACTATTCCCATCATGGCAGATAAGGTCTTATCAGTGCATGTAAAAAAAAAAAAAAAATACCTGAGATTTCCTCATTGTTCCTGAAGCAGCATCATAATTAAGCATATCTGTGGGATCAATCCAGTCATCATCATGAGCATAACCAGTTATCAGCAACAGACATCCACAAAGGAGCAGCGAACACAGCATCCTGAATAAGGCTTAAAAAAGTAATGAAATACTATTTTTAAAATAATTGTTTTGTAATAAAAACTACTTCTAGAATTAACACTTTCTCAATAAAGAACATAAAAAATGTATGTAAAATTAAAAAAACAAAACAAAACAGTCAAATGGATGGCTGGGGGTGTAGCTCAGTTAAAAGAGCACTTGAGCAGCAGTACAAAGCCCTGGGTTCAATTCCCAGCACACATAAACCAGGCATTATAGTGCACACTTGTAATCCTCACACTGGGGAGACAGACGCAGGAGGATCAGAAGTTTCAGGTCATCCTTAGCTACATGTTGACTTTGAGGCCAGCCTGGGATACACGATACAGTCTTTTTAAAAAATACAATAAAATGGTACTTATATCTAAATATATATGTGCAATGTCATCTCATTAAAATATAGGTATTTCTAATATGGCTCTGTCATTTGATTCCTATCTCTTCAAAAGATATATAGCCACATAAAAAAACTTGTATGTGAATGGGCACACAATTTTTCAAACTAGCCAAAGTCCATCAACTACAAAATGGGTAAATAAAATGTTATAGCCATACACAAGAATATTTAGGCATAAAAGCAGTGAAGTGCTGATAACATGCTACATTAGTGAAACTTTTAAAAATGCTGTACAAGAAGCAGTCAGAAAAGACCATATCATGATTCTATTCAAATGAATGTCCAGATTCGCAAAGTATAGTGACAGAAAGTCAATTAATGTGTGCTTAAAGGCAGGCTTTGGGGTTATATGGGAATTGTTCTGACGGGTACAAGTAATGAACAAAACTCTAAATCTGTGACAATTAGATGCAACTGTGAACATAGCAAAATGTAACAAACCATGCCTTTTGTGGGTTTGTTTTGTTTTAAGGTATTGGGGTCTATGTTGCCCAGACTAACCTCCATCTCCTGGCCTCAAACTATCCTTCCACCCCAGTCTCACAATTAGCAGACACTGTAGGTGTGCCTCAGGGCACTCAGCTTTTGAATTTATCTCCTTTAATTCTTTACCTGTGTGTGCATGCATGGGTGCGCGCACACACCCCAAAGTATAAGGACAACTGTTTGGGAGTCTGAGCTTCCTCCCACCTCGTTGAGGGCTTATCTCGTTGCCACTGGGAGACCTATGTGTCTAGCCCGGGGACTTCTAGGCAGTTCTCCTGTCTCTGTTGGACAGCACTGGGATGACAGATGTATGCCACGGTAGCCAGCTTTCTACGCGAGTTCTAGGAACCAAACTCAGGTCCTCAGGCTTGCCAGCAAGCAATTTTACCCCCTGAGCTGTCTCCCCAGCCCCTGAATTCCTTAAATTACAATGGAGAACACTTACTCTGCCTCATGGAAAGGAGTATTTCTGATCATACCAGTCCAAAAGTCAGGCTGGTGAGATGGCTCAGCAAGGAAAGGCATGCCATGCAAGCCTGGCAACTGGAGACCAATTCTAAGAATCCTCATAAAGACGGACAGAACAAACCCCACAAAGTTGTTCTCTGACCCCACATGAGCATCATGGCACAAGCACCCACACAAAAGTACAATTTTAAGCCAATAAAATGAATATATAGTACAGCACAATTTTCTAGAAAACAAATATTCCTTTTTAAATTTATTGTATGCGTGTACAGTGTATGAATGTGTGTACAAGCACCTATACCAGTGTTGAGGCCAGAGGTCACCATCAGGTACCCTCTAATGCACACCGGTTCAGTCTCTTGCCTCCAACCCTGACCCAGTGCTTGAGTTACAGGCATGTGGCACTGGGATTCTAACTCAGATTCGCCTGCTTGACCAGCAAGCACATTACCAACTGAACACCTCCCCAGACATCATCATCAGACATGCCCGACCAACCTAGACAGTCACGTATGGGCTGGAGGGGACACATTTTGTGCCACAGCACACACAACCTACAGGAGTTGGTTTTCCCCTTCTACCATATGGGTTCTGGGATCTGAACTCAATGACCTTTACCAGCTGAGCTATCTTATCAAGCCACCCCCCCAATTTTTGAAACAAATAATTTTAAAAGGTATGAAATTAAGGCTAAAACCAGGGAGTAGTGAGATGACTCACTGCCTAAGAGCCCTTGCAGCTCCTCCAGAGGACCCGAGTTCAATTCTCAGCATCCGCACCGGTGGCTCACAAGGGCCTGTAACTTCAAGGGATTCAAACTTCTCTTAGATGTTGCAGGCACCCACATACACATGAACATACGCCCACAGACACAGACATTAAAAATAAAATTCAAAGACTCAAATGACATAATTCCAAACTATTCAGAGAAGAAGACCCTGCTTTGCCTTACTGTCCAATTCAGTAGCCACTGACCACATGAGGATACTGAGCACTTGAGATATAGCTAATGTAAAGAGCTGAATATTTTAACTGCCACATAATCTTAAGATACTGAAAACAGATTATTTCCACCAGCACAGAAAGTGTGCAGGACAGTAACAAGTTGAGAAGGGTAAACTGCTTGTAAAATTAAAGGTAAATTACATCATCATCTGTGCATCCCTGAATCCCTGTTTATTATTCTAGCAAAACAAGCAGTGAACTGAGCCATAAGTATATGTCTCTCCCATCAGCAAAAAGCATCTCAATTATGGCTGCACACTGATCACCCAGAGTTTAAAATGCCCTCAGCTCTGGTCACTTTACAGACCAATTAAATTAGCATCTCCAGGACTGACGCCCAAGCAGTGGGATTTGAAAGATCCACAGGTGATTTCACTGTGCAGCCCAGGGAGAAAACCACAGCGTCATGAACACCTCGGTGAAAGGGAGTGTCTTACCCACAGTCAAACTCACTTTCCTACTTACCCGTCCATCTCCCCAAGGCTGAGCACCCAGCCTTGTAGCTAGCAAATCAAACTCAATAAATGTTAGGAATAAAATGCAGATGACGCAAGCCTTAGCAAGAAGTCAGCGGATTTTAGTAGCTCAGAGAGTGAGGGAAGTGCATCGATTAGGAAAGCCAGGAAGGCTTCAGGGAGGAATGGCAAGGTCGGAGGAACCTGAAGTACAGTGAACTTTCTAGTAGTGCGTGATGATGACGAACAAAGCACGTGCTTCAGAAACTGACCCAAGGATGAATGTTTTGGGTCAGGGAGATGAAGAGCTTGGCAGTCATGATTCCACTGTACAGAAGTTAATAACTTCACCTGTGGATAAGAGTGCCCAGGAATTAAGAGAAGCTGCTTTATTAAAGTACCTACTTTACGTGGCCACTAGAAGCAAGTATCAACTTTAGTGATAAATACTGAATACTTCTTCTAAGATAAAAAATGAGACAAGTAAGTGTGGCATGATGGCACATGCCTTTAGTCTCAGTACTTCAATCCTGGCACTGGAGACAGAGGCAGGACCACATAGTGAGATCCTGTCTCAAAAAATTGGGGGGAGGGGCTGGAAAGATGGGTCAGCAGTTAGGACCACTGGTTGCTCTTGCAGAGGACCCAGGTTAAATGCCAGCACCCACAAGTCAACTCAAACCATCTGTAATTCCAGATCCAGGGGATCCAACAGCCTCTTCTAGAGTCTGCAGGCATCAGGCACACACGTGTTACATACCATTCATACACATAAACAATTTAAAAAGCCAAGTAGAGTGGTTCATGCCTTTAATCCCGGCACTTAGAAGGCAGAGGCAGGCAATCTCTGTGAATGTAAGGCTAGCCTGATCTACATAGTGAATTCCACGACAGTGAGAGAGCTACCTAGTGAGAGCCTTCTCAAAAAAAACAAACACACACACACAAACACAAATGGAACTGGATCCCCCTAAGAGGAAGAAATTTAGGTATAGACAAATCACAGTAGGGCAATGTGAAGACATAGGCCATTACACAAGCTGCCTCCTCTTCGTCAAAACACTTTTCCAGGGAGCCAACCAAGAAGGCTTATGAACCTGATGAAGTCTCTCTCCAAAGCTGTAAAAGTGATAAAACAATTGCTGGGGGAAGAAACTCTTCAGAGACATAGCTTCCTCCAAGTGCCTCCCCCATGTTCTGATGTGCCTTTTCCTTCTATTGATGCAGTTGTCGTGGTCAGTCACCCAGAGTGGACCAATAAACTCACTGTTCACTAAACTAGATTTGGATGAAATTGTTCCTTTGGTCTGTCATTGCCCTCTGTATCTGGGGTGAATAAAAACAGTCTTGTCAGGGGGCTGGAGAGCCTAAACTGAGACCCTCAATTGATTCTCTGTATCCCTTTCATGGGCACCACAAGAGGCCGGGCCGGGGACACATACCTGTAATCCCAGCACCCGGGCAGGCAGAGGCATTTTCCAAGCTAAGACCAGCCTGTGCTACATAAATAACACTGGCTCAAAAAACAGAAACAAAACATCACAAAAAACATCCTACATTGTTTTAGTTTGTCGAAAGAACAACTTGCCAGTGAGCACTAGTGTGTTTCTACCATTTTTACCGTTTTTCTCATCGCCTCGCAATTGCACCTGTAATATAGTACGCATGGTAACAGTGTACAACCCGGCGTGGTGGTCCCTGTAGTCCCAGCACTCTGGGTGACAGAGGTAGGCGGAGCTCTGTGAGTTCCACCAGCCTGGGCTACAAAGTGAGTCCAGGACTGCCAAGGCTAGCTACACAGAGAAATTCTGTCTTGAAAAACAAAAACAAACAAAACAGTGTATAAAAACTGTCATACAATAACCGATAACATTTTGTTACTGAAACATACCCTCCTTTAATCCTTACAAAAGCTCTTGGGAGAAGTACTCTCTCAATTAGGAAAAAAAAAAAAAGTTACAAGCCCATGGCCTCTGAGCTCATGGAGGTTCCTCGGAGGTTCGGGTTCAAGGGTGGGGATTAAACGCTGCTGGGTCGTCCCACTACTAGAAAACTAGAAGAGGGAGTTCTAACAGGAACCGCCTTGACGGATCTCCCAACGTGCAGGGCGATTGACAGCCACGAGTGGAAATCAAAAGTCACTGATTTCAACGAATTCAGACGTCTAACCAGCCAGGAGGGCCTAAGCGGGTCAGAGTCTGTGTTGCCCTAGAAGCGGGGAGTCGCTATTTAACTCAAGCGCATTCGTGTAGTTTCCTGGCGCTTGAGAATTTGTATTTTATTTTCCTTTTTGGTTTTTGGAGGCAGGGTTTCTCTCTGTAGCCCTAACTGTCCCTGAACTCCCTCTGTTGAGCAGGCTGGCCTCTAACTCTGAGATCCACCTGCCTCTGCCTCCCGAGTGCTGGGATTCCAGGTGGAGTTTATTTCTAATGCCGGGACTCGCACTTTTACGATCAGTGTCATGGAGAAAACCTGGCCTGGTTTTGTTCCCAACCATAAACACACGGACTGACGGCACGTCCTAACTTCATCTACTCAAATCAGATTTGGAGTTCCACACCATTAACTACACCAAATCCAATACATGCAAATGCTGGCCGTCGATCTGCTGCAGATTAGGCTGCCGGGCCGCTCGGCATTCCCAGAGACACGGAGGTGAGGCAGGGGAGCGCCTGGCGGGAGCCAATTTGCCCTAAGACGGAACAGGGGCTCGCCCTAGGCTCAGGCCGCGACACCGCCCCGGCCCTTCCCGCGCTGCCGCGCAGCCTCCCACGCAGCCCCGCCACCCCGGAGCGCGCCCACTCACGCCGGGGGGTCCCGTCTGCTCTCCCAGAGCGACCGCCGCCAGCCGGGACGCGGAAGACGGCGAGCCGCCCGCCTCAGACGCCGCGCGCCCGCGCCACCTCATCGACTCGCTCGGCCCTCCACCGTGCGGCCTGCCCGCGCGCGCCGCTGATTGGCTGCGAGGCGGGGGCGGGGCCAGGCCTCGCTCCTCGGCTCTCACGTTAGGTCTTTTCGACCTCCTTTCCTTACTATTAGCTTGTTTTTGTAGGTTCGACGGCATAGCGTTTGTAATAAAGCCAAGTCTTCTTTGAGTATAATTTTCCAAGTGGAAGGTAGTGAATAACCGTAGGCAGGCAAATGGGAGTTGGCACACTGTAGGGCGTTTGGATGTAAGGTTCGTTTTGTATTTATCTTCAACTTCTGGCTTTGCAATATCAAGAAACTGTCCACAGGGGAACCCCATTCCCACCTCAGAAGTGGATATAAATATTAACTGGCTGTGAGTTTCTGTGAGTTTGTAAGACCTGGGGTCTCACAGCTCAGGAGTTCAAGATCTCTCCCTTCCCAGAAACTCCTCCAGACCACGACTTGCAAAAGCAAGAGGTTTATTAACCATTGCGCAATGGGGTCACCCCTGCCGAGTGGCACCGGGAGACAAAGGCCTTTAGGTTTTTAAAAGAAAAATTGCAGGAAATTTGAAGTTGCAGTTTTGGCAATTTAGGATTGGATGAGGAAGCTATAAAGTAAGATAATTGGTTAGTCTTAGGTGCTCAAGCTTGGCCAGTCCTGCCAAGTGTGGCTACAGCTGCAATTAAAGGTGGGGTGGTTAGCTCATCCTTGAAGATTGGGGCTGCAGACTTTTGGCTGGAGGTCAGGAGCTACTCAGAAGAAGGATTGAGGCCATCTGAGTTCGTTGCTAAGAAACACTATCTTGAAGACAAGGGTCTTCAAGATTCTTTTTGCTGAGTGAAGGTCATTGCTTGCTTGCCTTTTTTTATATCTGTCCTCACAGATAGGGTCACATTCCTCCGTTCTCTGGAAAGGTACTAAGAGGCTTTGGCTTAACCTGGACCTAAAACTCAAAACTATAGGCTTTAGAAGACATATAGGTTACATATAGTCTAACCCTTTCAAGTTTCTATATAATTAGGTATTTTTGGTACACATGTTGTTTACAACTTTTTAAAATTGTTTTTTAGCATTTTTAGATTTACAAAATTATAATACATATATGTGTGAGTGCTTTGCCTGCATGTATATGTTCCGTATGTGCACCTAGTACTCACAGAGGCCAGAAGAGGGGGGTCGGATCCCCCGGGATTTGGAGTTAGAGGGAATTGTGAGTCACTATGTGGGTGCTGGGACTCATAGCCAGGTCCTCTGCAAAAACATGTGGTCTAAACCGATGAGCCATCCCTAGCCCAAAAATGCATTTTATTGTTAAATTCTGAATGTGTCCCAGTGCATGTGAAGGCAGAGTGCATGTGAATGGCCAGCAGAGGCCAGAGACATCTCATCAGCTCTCTTTGAGACATCGTTCTAGGAGATTGTGAGAGATGCTGGGAACAAAACTTGGGTCCTCTAGAAAAGCAGTACGTTCTTTTACCAGCTAAGCCATCTCTCCAGCCCGACTGCTGTTTCTGGTTGCCCACTAGTTGTAGATGGTAAGATCCTATTGGTATAGAAATCACATGTATGCATAAGTCAAGCTGGCACTGAACTGGATGCTTACCTCAGGCTGGTTAGCTTTTATAGCATTGTAGAGTGCTGTAGGGAAGAAGTCATCAACAGTCTGGTGTTGAACGCATATTTTTTAAAATCTAATTTACTTGGGATTTTTATATCTCTTCCTACTCCACTCCTTATCCTTTCCAACACCCCAACACCAGGTAGGAGAGAAAGGTTAGTGGGCAGAGGGGCTGTAGTTCGCTTTAGCTACTTTCTTCTGGTTGGGGTCATTGAGCTCCTTGGGACAAGTTCAATCTTCATTTCAGGATATCACCAACTTCTCATCAAACTGAATCAACAGCCACCAGGAGCAGCAGGGGGGAAGCAACCTCCTTCTTTCTCAGCCTGCCTCTGGGCCCTGGCATTTATTTCCTTTCCAGAGTCCTCAGAATTACACTATCTATAGCTGGCAAAGAGCCCCTCTCAGAGCCCACATGAGGCAAATAGTTTGCAGCTGTGGACAATCTGAATCAGCCCCATATCCTACACCTGGGATTAAAACAAAAACTTACATATAGGTGAGGTTTTAAAAACACCAAAACTTCCAGTACAATCTTGCCCTGCTGTGGACTTTGTATGCTACCCTGTTGTCCTCACAGGAAAGGTGTGCCCACTTTAACAATAGTGGCAAACTGATCAGTGGGTACCCCACCTCTTTCTGACTTGAGGCCCACTCCATAGGAAGGAGTTCATGCCTGTGGCACAGTAGAGCTAGCCAAAGTCTGTGGCTGAGGAGGTCGTACGCCCTAGTGGGGGAGATACTGTTATTTTGCTGAATCGCTGTGTTGTGCATATTAAACAGCCTTCCAAATACTTAATATTTGTACCCGTATAGTACTGCTTTTCAGCTTCATTTTTCAGCAGTGATTAATACAGACGCTCATAACTGCTCAAAGTGCCGAGAAAAACTAACTTGAATGCTTAGCCCTACCTGGAACATGTCACGTCTTCCAAGGCTCAGGGACCATCATGAGCAGGTAGGTTTAGAATCTGAGAGCCAGAGGAAGGGTAGGTGTGTTGTGGGGTGTTGTCTCCCTGGCATGACATGGTCATTGCAGTCATGAGCTCACTAGTAGCTAAGACCCGTTCAAGACAGTTCCCCCATCTTGACATTGTTGTAAACATGGGAATGGGCTCATGAGGCCCTACCCTTCCCTGAGGAGCTCTGGGCAGTTAATGATCGCTGGGGAGAGGACTTTTCTTCAGGGGTATAGCATCCAATTAAGTTGCCCACCCATGCTCCTGTAAATAACCCCTTGCCAATGCTCATGTGAGCAACGCTAATTAAACTCACACAGCCGTCTCCCCAGTCTTCCTAATAGCTTATACTGAATTTTGATCAAATGCCTTACCATACCCTCTTTTGTTCCCCCCCCCCTTCAGAAAATCCTATCTTTCACATCAGTCCCACTTCTACTTTCAAGTGTTTTTCTTTCTGTAATTTTTTTGTGTATGTGCGCCACAGGTGCTGGTGCTAGAAGAGGTGGTGGTGAGCCTCCACATGGGTGCTAGGAACTGAACCCAGATCAGTGCTCTTAACCACTGAGCCAACAGCCTTTGGGGGTAGGTGTTGGTTTTTTTGAGACAGGGTTTCTTTGTGTAGCTTTGGCTGTCCTGGAACTCACTCTGTAGACCAGGCTGGCCTCCAATTTACAGAGATCCACCTGCCTCTGCCTCCCAAGTACTGGGATTACAGGAGAGCACCACCACGCCCAGCTCCACTGAGCTCCTTTATCCATCTAGATTAGTTACTTTTCTTGTTGTTGTGATCAAATGCTCTGAAACAAGCATCTTAAGGGAGAAAGGCTTGTTTGGGCTCGAAGTTCATGGGGAGAGCCCATCAAGACAGGAGGTCATGACAGCACAAACTCGAAACGAGTCACATTATATCCTGGATCAGAAAATGAGAGTGATCAAAGAATGGTAGCGCTCCCCTCCCTTTCTCCTTTGTGTTCAGTCCAGGACACCAGCCCATGGAGTGGAGCTGCCCACACTTAAGGGTGGGTGTTCCTACCTCCGTTAATCTAACGTAGAGGCATGCCCAAGAACTGTTTATCAAATAGACAATATTAGATACCAACTATTCAAACATAGCCAAGTTGATGAAATATTTTTCTGTCCTTTATTATCTTTGACTAAACGTTAGGATAGATGGTTGAGCCTGGCATATCAGGACTTGAAGACAGGACTCTAGCCCAAAAACTCCAGTAGCACGTATTTAAAGATTTTTGAAGGTTTGTTTTATGTGAATGAATGTTCTGCCTTCCTGCATGTGTGTATCACATGTGCGCCTCTTGGATCCCCTGGAACTGAATTTAGGGATGGTTGTTGTAGTGATTTGAATTAAAATGGCCCCCATAGGTGCATAGGGAGTGGAACCATTAAAAGGTGTGACTTTGCTAAGTAGGTTCGGCTTTGTCGGAGAAGATGTGTCATTAGGGCATGCTTTGAGGTCTCAGATGCTCAGGCCAGGCCAAGTGGTTCAGTCTTCCTGCCTGCCTACCTGATGTAGAACTCTCATCTTCTCCAGCACCTCTGCCTGCCTGCTGCCATGTTTCCTGCATGTAGTGAACTGAACCTCTGAACCTGTAAGCCAGCCCTTTCTTTGTAAGAGTTGCCATTGTCATGGCAACCACTGGGGTGCTGGGAATTAGACCCAGTCATCTGCTAGGGCAATAAATGCTCTTAACCATCGAGCCATCTCTTTACCTCCGAATAAATGTGGATTCAATGTGGGATTGCTGACTGGTATTTTTATTTTTACTTAATTCTGTATTTTGAAACAGGGTATTATGTAGCCCAGACAGCCTCCAACTCCGCCTCAGCCTCCCAGTGTTGGGAATCCAGTCAGGTGCCCCCACAGCTGGCTCTACTTTTAACTTGGTAGGAACTGTCAGCATCTCAATAGATGGGTGGTTCTCAATCTTCCTAATGCTGTGACCCTTTAACACAGTGCCTCATGTTGTGGTGACCCCAAAACCACAAAATTATTTTGTTGCTCCTTCATAACTGTAATTTTGCTACTGTTATGAATCACAAATATCTAATAGGTAGGATATCTGGTATGCTGCCCCTGGGTTGAGAACAGCTGCATAGAGCATCATTTTATGATCACTATGGTGCCCAAGAAAAAATGTCCTGAATCTTCAACTGTGTTTGAATCTGGTTTTGCTGTTGTTGTTGTTGTTTTGATGGTGTCTTATCTAGTTGCCCAGGTTGACCTTAAACTCTTGCACTGCCTTCTGAGTTCAGCAGAGAACCTTTTTGTGCACTTCTTCGGGGGTTTGAATGGCTATTCAAATCCCTTACTTTTTTTTTTTTTTAATCCCTTACTTTCTAACCACAGTTTTTAGTTGGTTGGTTGGTTGGTTGGTTGGTTGGTTGGTTGGTTGGTTGGTTGGTTTTGAATATTACATTTTAGTAATCCCCTCTCTGTGTGTTTGGGACAGGGTCTCCATCTGCAACCCAGGAAGGCCTGAGACTTACTGTTAGTCCAGTTTGGCCTTGAACTGTGGCAAGTCTCCTACCTCAGCCTCCCAACTACCATGTCCAGATAATTATATATTCTTGTATTTTCGGTTCAGCCTGGTCTTTAATGGCTAAGCCATCTCTCCAGTCCAATAAATATACATTCTTTTTTAAAAGATTTATTTTATGTCAATGAGTACTGTTTTCATGCATACCAGAAGAGGTAGTCAGATTCCATTACAGATGGTTGTGAGTCACCATGTGGTTTCTGGGAACTGAACTCAGATCCTCTGGAAGAGCAGCCAGTGCTCTTAAACACTGAGCCATCTCTCCAGCCCCCTATATATATATATTTTTTTTTGGGGGGGGGTGATTTCTCTGTGTAGCCATGGCTGTCCTGGACTTGCTTTGTAGACCAGGCTGGCCTTGAACTCACAGAGATCCAGCTTACCTCTGCCTCCCTGAGTGCTGGGATTACAGTTCTTAAAGATCTGTGAATCTTTTCTCACATTTCATGGGCTTACTTTCACTGTTTACTGTGTTTTTGGGGCTTATAATTTCAGAGAAGAGCTAAATATTTTTGATAGAGAAGGGGGAAATATGAATCAGACTCTGAAGTTTAAATGAGACCTGGGGAGTCCAGCACCACCTTTCACTCAGACTCCTCTCTCACACCCCGAGAGCCGCCAGAAGAGCAGGCACTTTGGTCCTGGCATTTCCTCTTGTGTAAGAAGTTAGCATCTATTCAGCCCATGAGGGTACAGTGAAGAGACACAGGAATGGGCACAGGTATCCAAACAGTTACTAAAACAATACGTAAGCGCAAGAAATGAAATGAAATCCAGGTGAACGAGTGGGTCAGAAGTTAAGGTGCTTGCTGCCAAAACTGACAACTTGAATTTGATTCCTCAGACCAACATGGTTTGAAGGAAAGAACTAAATCCTACCTGCTGTCCTCTGACCTTCCTATACATGCTACGGTACACACACGCATACACTCACCTATGTGTACATGAATAAATGCAACAAGAATCTTTTTACAAAATGAATTTTGTATTTCATCTGAAAGGGTCCCAGAAGCCTTCTCCCTGCCAATGACTCAAGTAGGCCACATAATTGTCTGAACCTGGGGAGCTGTGGTAGAGGAGAATCAAATAGAGAGACACACACATCAGGAGGGGCTCTCCACAGAGATATATCCATAACGCTATATTTATTGACTTCTTTGAGTATGAATTTTCTGAGACAAAGTCTCAGGACCTCCATCTTGCTATACAGGAATGTAACACCTTGCACGTGTGCTACCATGAAACGTAACAGGGCTATCTTGTTAAAGTTTTGATATTTTATTACATACTAAGGTGACGACACATTGTGTACCATTTCAAAAAGCAGGAAGAAAAAAATTACAGCAGAGTTGAAAAATCCCATGGTACCCTATAAATACACACAATTTGTATGGGAAAGGAGGAAGTTAGAGGGAGGGAAAATAAAGAGGAAAGGCGGAAGCAAAGAACTGCTTTAGGATGTCTGGGTACTATGTGCACGGAGTCCCTGGAGATGCTGCCCATGGAAGCTCCCTGTCACTTCATTCATAACTTTTGTAACAGCTTTTATGGTAAACGAATAATTTTGCATTTAAGAAAAGCAGCTCATGGGAACTGTGAAGAATCTGTCCGGACACATAGAGAGCTCAGTACGGAACAAAGGGTGGGCTGCAGCTATGGTGGTGTCCCACTCAAAGCCCGGCATTAGAGCCTGCTGAGGAAAGCACGCACACTTGTCTATAATGCCTTCCTGCTAAACAACACTTCTCCTAGGCTGTCAGAGCGCAGCAGGGCAGAATACCTCATAAGGGCATTCACAAGGGATTCTGCCTTGAAATGACAACCTCTGTTCCGGGATTCCCCTTGGTCTGGTTCAAACAACCAAAAATTGGGAACAAACTAGGTATAGTCAAAGGCAGCTAGACAGAGGACTTCCCCTACACTCACAGGGTCTCACACACCATTAAACACTGTGGAGAAAGGCTGTGTATTCTTGTTCTCATCTTCTTGAAGAAAAACAAAAGACACTTTCACTTGGAAGACAGAGGTAGGTAAATCTGCAAGTTTAAGGCCAGCCTTGCTTATAGTGTGAGTCCAGGACAGTCTGGGCTACACAGAGAAACCCTGCCTCAAAAAACAAACAAATCCTAAAATGAGGCCCATGTTGTGGCCCACAATTTTAATCCCAGCACTTGAGAGGCAAAGAGGATCTCTGCACTCTAGACCAGTGGGGGCTAGGAGTGAGAACCTCCTCAAACCAAACCAAACCAAACCACCTAAAATGTGTGAAATTGTGCTTTAAACTAAGCCACAGACTTATTTTTAAGCTTATACTGTCTTTTAGTGTTCCCTTCTGTCCCTGTGAGAATGAAAAATCTGTAGCTGTTGCACACTCAAAAGCTTCCAAGCCTTACTGGAGCACTGGGTTGGACTGTGTGCACTTTACTAGGTACTCAGCTCTCCAGGCTCGTCTGTGCTTTACAGTGCTGGGGACTGTGCCCAGGGCCGCCTGCACGCTTAGACAGGTGTGTTAGCAGGGCTATGTGCCAGGCCTGCTGTGCCAGGCTTTGTTAATTAAAAATGAAAACAAAAAGCTGGGTTTGCAGCTCAGGGGTGACTGCTTGCTTAGCATGTGCAAAGTCTTGGGTTCAACCCTTTAACACTGAAGATAAAGGCAGGGAGGAAGGAAGGGAGGGAGGGAGAGCAAAACAGAAGTGCTATGAGTTGTTAGTGACTACAGAGCTAGTTAGTGGAAGAGCCTTAGGAAAAAGTAAGAAGCAGAGCACAGAGCACAGGCCCTAACTCTCTCCTTGGACCTACCTGCTCCAAGAAAACCAGTAACGGCACTGTGAATGGACTGCCACAGACACAGACTGTGAGAAAATTGTAGAGTTTAGGTGTCAAGAGGTCTTTATTGAAATAAAAGCACAGTACACTTCTATTACCCTTCCCACTTGTGGACTTTAGATTTAAGATGCTTGCTACACATAGTGCACAGACAGGTCAATACAACTGCAGATGAAATAAATAAAATAGCTTATTTAATAACTTAAAGTAAAATACTGAACAATATGAAAATAAAGATACATAAAATGTTAGGCTCTATAGTACTATACAAATCAAATCATTATTCTTTATTACACAAAACTGTGCAAAAAAAAAATCCAAATAAGCTTCTGGAGTGCAAAGTTTCAATTTTCCATTTTAAGTTATCATGCAGACATAGCTTTTCAAGCCATGCTAGGGTCATGGCAAAGTCTTTAATTGTTAAGAGGAAATGCTCCCTGGTAGTTAACCGTACCATCAAACATTGTTCCACATAACAGTTGCTGCCCAGCTTCTACAGTTTGGAAGGGAGGTATTTTATGCATTCAAAAATGTGAAAACAACAAATTCCCAAAGCAAAATCATTACCTTTTAGCCTGAAACAATATAATGTGACAAATTAGCAACCACCCCTCCCCCTGGATTAAGAAAAAGAAATGGCTACCTCTGAATGAGCTGAGAAGCAGTTTTCCTTTGTCTGTGAACTCCATAATGGTCCTATGTAAAGACAATCATGTAAAATCTGAGGGACTTAGCAAATTCTGGCCTAGAAGACACATGAGACAACAATGGGACGAGAGCAAAGTAATTTCTGAACACCTACATTTCATATGGGGAGAACTTGGTTGTATTATATTAACAATCACTTAAATTACATTTCCATGTTAGTGTGTGTATAAAACTGTTATCTGGGCAAAACCCAAGGAGTACATTTAACAGTAAACCATGAACACATCCTTGACTTGGCGTGCACACCAACAAACTTAAGAGCTCTGCTGAAGACTTTGGCAAAGAGAGTAAACAGCAGTGTGAACACACACGGAAGACTGAAAACCAGCAACCGACGCCTTCTGTTGACAGGACATGGTAACAAGGGGCTCCTCGCTCTGCTAAACTCTTTCTGGGGCAGTCTGTGTTCTTCAGGCCTGCAGTCCTCATAACTCAGTAGTCTTGAGTCTCTGCGCTCTCACTGCATAGACGGGTACGGGGTGGACTTAGCCACTGTAAGTCCAGAGAGTCACAGTTCTGTCTGCAGACGATGACAGGAAGGAAAGATCCTGGGTGTGCCACCTGCACTGAATCACTTTGTCCTTGTGCTCCCCAACCACCATGAGAGGAAGCTGCTTGGTGAGGTCCCCTAAATTGAGAAAGAAGAGATACTGGCTTATAAGGAAAAAGTTAAGTAGATACACAGCTCATACAGACTTCCTGCTACTTTGGGGGTGTGACAGGAAAGGACTAGGCAGAGATTAAGTGTTAAGATTTTGTAACATATCCAAGGCAACATTTGTCACAGCTGCCACTCTCTGCAAAACTCTCCCCACTTCCTTCTCCAGCGCTGCTCTATCTCAATCAAATCAAGGCCCTACACTGATGTTTCCTTCCTTTCCTGACTTAAAGCTTGATGGGTTTCTGGAGTCAGCTTGCTGATTTCTTCTGTCCCCTCTGTATCTTACTTCCTCTGAAATTCTATCTTATATCTTGGGTGTTTACATGTCCATGATTCACACATTATCTCCAAACTTAAACTTCAGTTTAGTAACTAGATAATCATTCTTTCTTTTCTTTTTTCATTTTTTAAATTTTTATTTATTTATTTTTGAGACAGGGTCTCACAATGTAGCTCTGGCTATGGTGGAACCCACTATGTAGACCAAGCTGGCCTTGAACTCACAGAGATCTGTCTGCCTCTGCCTCCTGAATGTTGGGAATAAAGGCATGCTCCATCACATCCAGCCTTTAAATAATTATTTAATACCTCACTGGATTCCTTGACAGCCATCTTAAATTGAACTTATCTAAAACCCAATTTTTTGTTTTCTTGCCCAAATTTGTTCTGCCCTAGCCATGTATCTCATCTTACTAGTGGCACTGTCTACATGCTTATGTTAGAAAGCTGGGGGTACAACTGATTCCCTGTTCTGCTCCCTAGATCTACTCTCAACTAATATGCCCTTGAATTCATTTACTTCTTTCACTTCCACATTGACACCTACTTTCCAGAAACCACCCTCATAGGCTGACTCCAGCAGCACCTTCTCCAGTTCTGCATTTCTATTAGCTCCTGTCCTACTAACAACACACACACATGTAAGGACTCAAAGTATTTGAGGGATATAATTTGGATTATATTATTTCTTTTTTTTATTTTATTTTTTTTCTTATCAGTTACATGGATTATATTATTTCTTAATTTAAAGTCTTCCAGAGGATTCATGCTGTAATGTTTTAAATGCAGGCAGTTCATCAAGTTTAACAAATGTACTTTGCTGAAGGGAGACTGACAATGGGAAAGCTATTCACATGAAGGACAGATAGTACATGGGAAGTCCATCTTTCTCTTGATTTTTCTATCAACCCAAAACTGCTTTTTAAAACAGACCCTTGCCAGGTGTGGTAGTGTCCACCTTTAATCCCAGCACTTGTGAGGCAGAGGCAGGCAGATCTCTGTGAGTTCAAGGCCAGCCTGGTCTACAAAGTGAGTCCAGCTAGGGCTGTTACACAGAGAAAGCCTGTCTCAAAAAACCAAAAACCAAACCAAACAACAACAAGAAAAGAAACTAACAGAACCAACAGACCCCTTTATGCCGATAAACTCTGCCTCAGAATTAGACTGTTGTATCTCTCTCCTCGGTTGACTAAGTACAAATCACTGTGACTGCAGTATCATGACCATGCCAAATTTGTCCCTGCCTCAGCAACCCTGTATTTGTTGTGCTTTTCGCTGAGGGTCTTGGTGTAGCCAGTTCCTCCTCATCATTCAGGCTTCCATTCGAATGGTGTCTCCCTGCGGAGATCTACATTTACTCTCTTGTCTAAAACAGCCATCCCGACTACACTGTTCACTATCCCCAACAGTAGCCCTGGCCAGTACCTCAAATTCCATCATTTGTGGGTTTATTTTCTTTTCCACTGGCCTCTAAAATACAAGCTCTATTAAGATGGGAGCTAATTTGTCTGTACCTAGTTAATATATAACAATGAATGTTTAAAGATAAAACTAGGGTACAAATTGTACAGTATTATTTTTAAGTATGCTAAATAGTATATAAATCTATCACTTATATCACAGAATAAGTCACTGCAGTAAATAAATTTAATAAAATATTTTATTAAATAAAATTTTACTCCATTTACTTCATAATTTACTACTAGAAATCTTAATGTATTCTTCTCAATGAATAACTATAAAATGAAAGCTTAAAAATGTTAGTCAAGCATATCAGACTAGAAAAAAGACCCCAAATAGAATAGGAGAGTGACCACAAAGGGAGGCCATCTGCATTACCTTGCAGGTCTGTGACCTTTATTTTCATATCGTAAGAGCCCGTTAGCAAGTAGTGAGCTCCAGGAGAGAAGCGGACGGAGCGCACGTCACTGGAGTGAGGGTGGTAACTCTGTACCATCCTGCCTCCTCTTATGTCATACAGCATGCAGCTGGAGTCCTCTTGACCTGTGGCTAAGAGACGGCCACTGGGGTCCACAGCCACAGAGGCCACTGCACTGCCTAGAGTGGAGAAATGAGAATTTCAAAACAGAAAGTTCATATGCTGAAGCCACCATGTCACTCATGGTTTGGTGTAGCTTATCAGCGCTGTTATGCTGCTTTGGTAAGAGAAAGCACAAGTTGACTAGCAGCCGCTGTATATTTTTCAGAAGCAAAGGCTAAAGCAAGATCCTGTAAGAAATCAAGCTCTGAGCTGGGCATGGTGGTGCACACCTTTAGTCCCAGCGCTCAGGGTCAGAGGCAGGAGGATCTTTGTGAGTTTGAGGACAGCCAGGGACAAAACAAGAAAAACAGAAGTGAAACTCTGTTTCTTGTGAGTTAAAGCATCCCCAGCATAACACTGTGAAGCAATGCTAGAAAAACCCTTCTACCCCAGTGCGTTCACTACTAGGCGGGTCCTAAGAACACCACATTCAGCTTAGAGTATCTAGCTGAGGGAATGAGAAAACGCACTAACAAATTATGCTTTAAAGCAACAATGAAGGAACTCTCCCAGGAACCCGTGATTTATGAACAACAGGGACTAAACAGAAGACTGTAGCATGTATTCTCAGGGGGCATTCATAACCCCATGCGAACACAAAGACGGTGGTAAAAAATTAAATGGTAACCATAGTTTGTGGACCTGTCAAAACTCAACTGTATCTAAGTAAATTTTACTACTTAGCATTTAGTTTTTCTTTTTAAGATAAAGATTTGATTTTTCTTCTTAAAGGAGGTCAATCATGAAAATAAGACTGAACATTTGTGCCCAGTACCCAAGTAGTTCAAGTAGGCTTTAGAAATTTCACAGAAACAAAGGATATAAACTAGATATTGAAAAACAGTAAACAGTGTGAATAATGGTATGTATGTATACACAAAGTGGTATGTATGTATACACCTATGTAAAATAAGATAATATTGTCTTGAAACTTTGACAAGAAAAAAGAAAACATTATGGTCTTGAATAATTACATAAGAAAACATTTAAATAAAAAGCATGAAAAAGGCTCAAGTAATAAAGTCATGAAAGGCAACTGGAAGCTGAGACTTAAAAGGCAGGCTGGGGCCAGACTGCTGAGCACCTGTCACTCCAAGACACAGAGTTTAGAGTAGTCAAGTATCTCTGCAAGTTTCTAAGCCAGAGCGTTAAATTATACAAGATTAATCTAAGCATAAATGTGTAAACAGTTACAGCAGATTATTATAAAAGGACAACAAGGCAGAATAAATATTGAGGAAATCAGGGCTGAATAAAAAAAATAATAAAGGATAAACAATACTGGCAGATAACTGCCTGAGTGGGTCTTTAAAAAGTACAAATGAGCAGGGTGTGGTGATGAACGTCTGTTATCCTAGCACTCTGGGAGGCAGAGGCAGGCGGATCTCTGTGAGCTTGTGGCTAGCCTGGTCTACAAAGCGAGTCCAGGACAGCCAAGGCTACACAGGTAAACCCTGTCTAAATAAATAAATAAATAAATAAATAAATAAATAAATAAATAAATAAATAAATAAATAAATAAGTAAGTAAGTGCAAGTTAGTCCCAGAAGTCAAATAAAACAGTTTTCCATAGACGAGTATCCAGTCATTTAACATCTCATTTGAACACCTGATAGTCACCTCAGTTGTACAAGAAAAAAACTTTACCAGAATGAGTCATTGTAGTAAATTATCAAAATCAGAAAAGATGCTAACAGCACCAGCACAGCAGGTAGAGTGGCCTGCTATCAAGCCTGATGACCCGAGTTTGATTTCTGCCCACAAAGTAGAAGGAGAGAACCGACTCTCTTAAGTTGTCCTCTGACCTACAGAAGAGGAACATAACACATGGGAACCAACCTCATACATACAACATATACAGTGTGTAATTTTTGTTGCTATTTCACGAGAAAAGCCAAGGACTGATATGACTCAGTGGGAAAAGTGAAAGGCCTTAGTTCAGCTCCTGGCACCCACGGGAATGCTGGGCCAGGCATGCTCGTCTCACAGCTCACTGGCCAGCCGCTCTGGCAGATATGGCAAGTTCCGACAGTGAGAGAGCCGCAAAAAATCATCATCAGGTGGCAAGTAATAGAGGAAGACACCTGATGTCAGCTGACCTTTGGTCTTCACTTACACACACAGTGTAAGTGCATCTGCATACACGTGAACACACGCACACACACAAACCTATATAAAAATGCACAAAAGAATTAGGGAAAATGAGAACAGCTGACACATAAGAGAACCAGAAAGAGTTGAATTTAAACTTATAAAAATTATTGTGCCAAGATAAATCTCAGTTCATTTCTTTAAAAAGCTGATTATTAATTCAGTTGTCCCTTGGGCCCGGCACTTTATAGTAGGTGATTCATCTACTCTGGAACATAAAACAGATATGATCATTTAATATGTATTAGAAGAGGTAAACAATTACTAAGGAAAACATATTTTAAACAATACTAAGAGTTCAGTGATAGAAGACAGTGATGAGTTCAGATAGGGTGGTCATAGGAGGCTTCTCATGGTGGTGCGGGAATGCTGAACTGAAACCTAAAGACAAGAAAAGCCTGATTAAATAGAAGACAAGAGGAAGAACACCTGGGCAGCAGAAACAACATGAATTCATGGGAAATCCTGGGATTTTACAGGAAAGGAAAAGAAATGTTTGAGCTAAGACTAAGAATGCATGATGCCAGATCTGGTATGAATCTAAAATTACCTCTTATAGCTTCATGTTTTAAATGTTTTTCCTCCAATGTAGGAAGGGATTTTGGGAGGCTATGAAATACTTAGGAGGTGGAGTTTGGCAGGCAGAAGTAGGTCATTAGCATCAGGACTTGGGAAGGTCAAGAGAAATAAAGAAGGCCACTACATATTTAAAAGGTAACAATTCACCAAGAAGATATATACCAAAATTTCATTAAACAAATACCAATGTCTTTTTTTTAAAGTTTGGATATGTTTTGATGGAATAATAGTGGATGATTTAGGTACACTACTCATCTCTAGAAAGTCATCTAAATGAGACGCCAACAAAGAACATCAGAGTTAAACTAACCCATAGAATAAATGAACAGGTATCTACAGAAAACTCCATTTAACTAAAACAACCCCCTGAACCCACACTAGATAATATCATTGTTTTTTTTAAAAAAAAAAAAAGACACAGCTGGTTTATAAAAAGGAGCTAGCACATGCACATTCTTCAGGAAACAAGGCTTATTAGAAAAAAAGGGCCTCTCTTTTCTCTTATAGCTCTCCTGTGCTGTTTTTAATATATTGTGTTTCTTCTTTCTAAGGCTTCATTCAAATCTATGGAAAACCTACCAGTTCCATGAAATGTTGTGCCAACCACACGAACACAGCTCGGTACGCGAAGATCCCAGAATCTAACAGTCTTGTCCTGGGAACCAGAAGCAATCATCCAGCCACTCCAGGTATAAAGTGCTAAAATATGCCCTATAAAAGACCATACACGCAGTTACTGCTGTGGGAAAGGCCTTTCCACAACATGTCCAAAAGTAAGTTCTTCTCATCATTGGCTAACCAAATGTGCCATATCAGGAATTGCATATACTATCAAATAGACTTAAGAACGTTTTATATTTATCAAAGCTACTCCAAACAAATACAGTCTTTCCTTGGTAACTCCATTAGAAGAATAAGTTCTTTCTGTATTTCAAGATGTAGCAATAATTAGTACAGATAAAAAAATGCCACTTCAAATAATGGCAACTTGTTCTTGAAGAAAATATAGGCAGTTATTCTGTGAAGTTAGATTACTAGCTTTGAACAAAATGAATGTAGAATCATTATCTTATTCTGTCACCTACTAGCTTTACCCTTTTTGCCTCACCCTCTTCATATATAAACAGGAATAAAGGTTCCTGCTTTTGGCGGCCATTTCTCTTTAGTGTTTGGTTGGCTCGGGCTAGCGGCAGCTGCTCCAGTCACAAGGGGCTGGCAACAGGGGGGTCGATGGCTAGTGGGGTGCAGTGCTCCTGGGTATTCGCAGTGAGCTTACCCCTTAATCCTAAGCCTTTTCTCAATGGGCTGACAGGAAAGCCAGTGATAGGGAATGGAACACAAGGGCTTCCTGGTCTCTGTAGATGGCTACATGAACAGTTGCAAATACACAAGAATACATGGACGGGGCATTGTCTGGACATCTGGGTGAAGTTCTAATACAGTGTGATAGTGTTCTTTATATCAGAGGCATGCAAGAGGAAGATGGGGAAATGAGAGAATAGCATCTTGGGGGGAAAATATGTATGTATTTCTATATAATAAAGATTTGTTTCTTTTTAAAAAAGCTTTCTACATCATATAATGGCTGTGATGACTAAAGTAAAGGAATTCTATGATGAATAAATGAATCATAATGCTATCAATATTACTCTGATATCCAAAACTCACAATTAAAGTTTCTGAAATAAAAGTCTGTCTCAAAAAGATGCCACTAGGACTGGAGAGATGGCTCAGAGGTTAAGAGCACTGGCTGCTCTTCCAAAGGTGCCAAGTTCAATTCCCAGGCATGGTGGCTCATAACTATGTATAAGGAGATCTGGTGCCCTCTTCTGGCATGCAGGCACACATGCAGGCAGAATATTGTATATATAATAAATAAATCTTTAAAAAGAAAAGGTCCCACTAATAAAACAGTACACAGCACAAGCTGAGCAAAAGGAAAGAGTCCACAGTGATTGCTACATACCAGTATGTCCACTCAGAGCATGAAGACCCTGTCCTCTTTGACAATCTGTTGTATAAATGTTACAATCTCCTGCTCCAGCACTTATTAAAATAGCTCCACCACTTTCTGGGCCTTCCATAAATGCCAAATCTCGAATTGTCCCATCATGCATGCTAAATTCCAGATCTGGTCCTGAAACAGCAGTAAGAATTAAAAAAAAACACGCTGCTCAACTTACTGTGTGATGAGGATGCTAAACTACCTACACACTGGCTAAGGACAACACAGTAGTGCGCAAGCAAAGCATAAAGACATGTCAGTAGGAAAACATCATAACGAAGCCCATTATCTTGTCTGCTAATCTATAAAATTAATTTTAAAAATAGTGCAGTAATATGATTTATACTTTTACTTAGGAATTTATAATCAACTCATTTATTGAATATAAAACTTCAAGAAATTAAAATACTAATTTAGTTATTACTGCCCTTAAAAGAGCTACAGACAATTCACTGCCTCCCTGTCTTTTATTTTCAACAAAAAGGAAAGATACACTCTAGAAAATATCCATTAATTCAATATTAAGGTAGTTATTTAGGCTCTGTGTATGTGTGCATTATGTGTGTGTGTGTGTGTGCGCGCGCACTCTTATGCACACTATGCAAGCAGTCTATCACTCAGCTACATCCCTAGTCATTAGAATTTATTTTTACCTTAATGCTTTTCTAAAATTCATCTACTATTTAAATACCTATAAGACTTCATTTACCAAAAAAAAAAAAAAAAAAAAAAAAAAAAAAAGCCTCATTGGAGTGGCATAATCAGAACAAAAAGTAAAATCTTTAAGCCAGTGTTTTAGATTTCATTAGGACAACAGAAAGACACAGGGGGCAAACGCACACGTCCAGGGGCACGCCAGCTGCTGCTGCACATTTGGGGCCTACCTGTTGCGTTACAAGTCTCAGCATTGAAGGGCAGCACTTTTACGTATTTGTCATTTGATCCTGTTGCTAATAACTGTCCACAAGGACTCCATGCCACACAGTAAATAGATCCTTTATGATGTTTGTTTCTTTTAAATCGTACCACTGGCTGCTTAGGAGTGTCATGTACACTGAAAAGAAAAAGTACATTAAAGACATTTCAATTCTTGCTTTTGAAAATTAGTTAACATGAAATTCTCTGTTATAAGGGAAAGAGGAAGGAGAATAGCCAGCAGCAAGGTTTTATTTGGATTTCTTGGCTTGAGATTTACCATATCAAAGCCTAGGCTAGCTCTGAACTCAATAATCCTCCTGTCTCAGCCTCCAGAATGCTGTTAGATGTGGCTATCACATAGTCAACTGACAATAGATTATTAGATTTCCAAAACCATAAAAGAAAATAACAGAAATCATAATTTAAACCAAACAGTAAATTTATAACTATTAGATGAATCTCATTATTATCACATAATAATAATTTTCTTTAAAAAATCTCCATTTATCTTATTTTTCCATAAATTTTATCCAGAAAAAAAAAGAAAGTTAATACAAATTAGGGAAGTAAAATAAATATTTATTAATAAATAATCAACAATGTGCTGAGTTTTAAAAAAAAATGTGAGAAATGGCTAAAAATAAAAAGACCAGATCTCTTTCCAGAGCTTAAAACTCTAGCTGGGGTAGATAATGTCATGACTACTCCATCTGAGTCATTTTGGTGAAGTATGAGGAGTTGAGATTTAAAAGTAAGAAGGTTTATTTCCAAGAAAGTCAGAGAACAACTGCAGGAAAAAGAACATACAGATCGGAAAGTGCTTGCCAAGAATGTGGCATGGAGACCAAGCTCAAAACAAGAGCAAACCATCAGTTCTACACATGGCTGTGACCATAACTATTGCTATTTTCCACTCCCTGACTAATGCTTTCTCTTTTTCAAGTATTTCTGCTTAGTAAAACAGGGCTGGAGAGACAGTTCGGGTGGTAGGAGTACTTGCTGCTCTTGTGGAGGACCTGAGTTCAGGTCCCAGCACTTACGTGACTGCTAACAACTGTCTGTAACCTCTCTTCTGGCTTCTGTGGGCCCTGCATTATGTGTTGCACTTAAAAACATGCAAAAACACTTATACACATAAAGTATAAAGAAATGAACCTACTTACTAATACAATGAGCATCAAAAATTAACACTATGAAGTAACAGGGGCTCTGTTATTCCTTTCCCTACATTAATTTGTTTTTATTTATCTGTGTGTGTGTATATGTATGTATATGTGTGTGTGTGCGTGCACATGTGTGTATATGTGCAGGAATGTATGCCTATGTGAATTCAGGTGGCCTTGGAGGCAGTAACAGGTTGCTGGACCCCTGGAATTGGAGTTAACAGATGGCTGCGAGTCATTTGATATGAGTACCAGGATCTGAACACTGGTCTTCTGCAAGAGCATCAAGTGCTCTCAACCACTGAACTATCTCTACAGCCTCTTATCAAATCTTTAAATGCCTTCATAGGACAAAGGTCAAATTATTATTTATTTAATTATTATTCATATACAGATAATAAAAATACTATGAGAAACTCCATCAACTGTATTCTGTTAGAATTATAGTAAGTCTTTAAATGTTCTTTAAAGAACCGGTACTGTTAACCTAATCAAGAGCCCACAATACAGGGACAGCATAGGCCCCAAGGGTAACCTACTATTGCTGTTTTGCTAAATGGTCAAGTTGTCAAACTGTCCTCTAAATATTTATGTTGATAACATAGATCTGTACTGCTCTCCAGTTTGGTGACAGAAGCTTCCTTTTTGCAGTAGCATCAGTTAGCACAGATGCATAACTGGTCAAAGTGCTAAGAATAGTGAGTGTCCGTGCTCGGCTCTCGTAAGACTGCTGCGTCAACCAGCAGACCATTATACAAAGGGACGTGCAATGAAAGGCTTTCTCTCACGCCATGGCCACTGCACTCATGAACTCATAGCCGCTATGGTTATCTACACTGGACCCACAGAAGGTCAAGCCAGTCAAAATGGCAGCAACGGACCAGAGAGGGGCTTGTGAACCCCCCACTGCTAGTTGAGCTACTGGCAGTTGGCTGTTATCAGAGGGTGAGTGGGTTTTCTTTCGGGGTGTGGGCACTGGAAGGTTAACTATGTGCCAGTGGGTGGCCTCATACTAATATGTATATAAGAAACATTAACTAGATCCAGTGTGTATTTAACTTTAAAAAAAGGGGGGGTATATGAAGTTGGGAGGGGATGTATGTTCAGGAAATGTCTAGGAGGAGTTAAAGGGGGAGGAGCGGATATGATCAAAATACATTACATACATGTATGAAATTCCCAAATAATAAGTACTACATTAAAAAAATTGCTTAAAGATCCAAAACAATAAGCTGCATAATACTTGTAATAATTAAAACTTTTAGCTATCCACAGCTCATTTGCTTGGGTATCTTCCTTTTGACATGAATACTAATTTTTTCTAGATAGGCTCATACTCAGACATTTTTTTTATTTGAACCAGCAGTATAAAAATTACCATTTAGATGAAAAGTCACTGTTCTAACAGCCTGTGTGTCTTCTAGAGTATTAATACAAACAGTTTTATTTCCCTAACCCACAAAAAATTTAGCAAATAGCTCATAATTTTTTTCTGTTTTTCAAGAGAGGGTTTCTTTGTCTAACAGAGCTCTGCTGTCCTAGACTCACTTTGTGGACCAGACTGGCCTTGAACTCACAGAGCTCCACCTGCCTCTGTCTCCTGAGTGCTGATATTAAAGGTGTGTGCCATCATGCCCGGGGCTCATAATCTTTGTAACGCTCATTTTTTATTTTTATTTTATGGGTATGAGTGTTTTGACTGCATGTGTGTCTGTACATCTGTGCTTGGTGCTCCAGGATACCGGTTCTACTGAATTTGCAGCTGGTTGTGAGCTACCGTGTGGGTGCTGGGACTCCAACTGGAGCTCCTCTGGAAAAGAAGCCAGTGCTCTTAACTGCTGAGCCACCTCTCCAGCCCTAGAATGCTAGTTTATTCATAACAGACATTTTAAACATCACCTTATCAAAATGTTCCAATCTAGATTCCTGAGAAGTCACATCTCAAACAAACAAACAAACAAACAAACATTTTTTTTTTTCTGTGTTGAGGACTGAACCTAGTCCAGTACCTTCTGAATCATAGACAAATACTATACCATCACTGAACTATAAGTAATGTATATGACCATTTCCATGGCATATCTTTTAGAACATATGCCTTGTTTTCAAATTCTATAATTTGCTAGAATAAGTGGGTAAAATCATTGTTAGGTTAACAGATGAAATTTTAATTTTTGTAGGTTTAAAAATGCCCAAATATCAGCAATTTCTATACTCTGAAACTTAGGAAATGTAATTCAGGGTTTGGTGGCAAGTGCCTGCAAAGGGAAAAGAGGCAGAAGAACCTGGACTCAAGGCCAATGTAGGTTACAAGCAAAATGCTGCCTCTAAAGAAAAAAATGCAAATATTTTCTCAACCTGTGTTATATAATCTAGTTTTTGTCTTGCATCCTTTAGATGGAATATAAGACGCTGCAAATATGTATTGGAAATAAGAAAGATCTACTAATGCAAAATGGCATAATCATAAACATTTTATGGAGAAATAAACAAATCAATAATGATGGATACATTTCCTAAGCACTGATTAATAAAACTTAGCAGCTGACGGTGATGGTGCACACCTTTATTCCCCGTGCTTGGGAGGCAGAGGCAGGCAGATAGCTTTATGTTCCAGGTCAGCCTGCTCTTCACAGTGAGTCCAGGACAGCTAGGTCTAAAACAGAGAAAGAAACCCTGTCTCAAAAAACAAAACAAAACAAAAAGCAAGCAAACAAACAAAAAAAACCCACTAATAATAATAATAATAATAATAACAACAACAACAACAATAATAAATAAAGCTTAGCAGAAGGAAAGGAAGAACTGAAAAAAATCAGTAAATGACAAATATGAAAAAGCAACCAACATAGCTAACTAAAAACTTGGACAAGTAGAACAATGCAAACAACTATTCTTACCTTGGATCAATTTTTTCTGGATAGGCACATACTCTCAGAGTTTTTGAATTTGAACCAACAGCATATAAACTACCACTTGGATGAAATGCCACTGCTCTAACAGCTTGGGTGTCTTCTAGAGTATTAATACAAACAAACTGTTTTTTTGACTTGTCATCCTATGGAAAGAATGAATATAAAAGTCATGAAAAGGAAAAAACAAGCTTGAGTCACTTTCATCCCACCTTAAATTCATTTCAACCATATCATTCCTGTTTGATCATTTCATAGTAACTACCAATAATCTTTTAAGTGACAAATCCAAATTAACCATAATGTTTCTAATTTTTGCTAATCATTACTAAACCAAAGTCAGACAAAAACATAATGTGGGGTCTGGTGAGCTAGCTCGGCAGTCAAGGGCACTTGTTGCTCTTTTAGAGGACTCGGGTTCAGTGTCCAGCACCCACACAGCAGCAGCTCAGCATCATGTGGAACTCCAGTTCAGGGGGAACTGATGCCCTCTTCTGACCTCCTCAGATATCAGGCATGTACGTAATCATGTAATTACACACATGCAGACACATAAAGTACTGCCCCAAAAGAAAAAAAAAATATTTATATATTCTCAATATGTAATGAGTCTGTTTTTGTCTTGTATCATTTAACTGGAATATAAGGACCTTACAGATAAAATATATATAAATGTCACAGAAATAAGATTGTACTGAATGCAAAACACTTATAAACTAACAAATGAATCTTTAAAAATTAGAAATAAAAGGAGCCTGAAGAGATGGCTCAGCAGTCAAGAGCACTGACTGTTCTTCCAGAGGAGATGGGTTCAGTTCCCATCAACCACACATTTATAAATCCAGTTCCAGAGAAACTGATGCCCCGTTCTGGCCTCTGCAGGACCCTGGCACAACACATGGTGCACAGATCTACATAACGACAAAACACCCATGGACATAAATAAATATTAAAATTAAAACTAACATTAGAATGTATATTCCCATATTAAGCCCCCAATAACTTTGTGGGCAGGAATGACTCATATCTGTAGTTCTAGCAAAACAACAGAGCTTCATTTGTGTTCTAATAGGAAACGCATGGGCTGCTAGCTGAGAAACTGAGACAGCAGAACTGAGAAGTAGTTCCAGACCAGAGTGGCCAACATATTAAGACTGATCTCTCAGGGAAAAAAGAAGAAGAAATATGAAAGGCTGTTATTAATTTAATACACTTACAGTTAAAAACAGACAGTTTATTGAAATTGTAGAATGGCCTTTTAAAACTATGAAAGTGATTTTAATTAAAATGTTTTAGCTTAATGTTTATTTAAAGTGTCAGTCTCTGTCCACAGCACTCTCCCAGAGAAATGAGCTGAAACAATTCTATACAAGACTTCTGAAGCTCCTGTTTTGTGCTCTCTCTCTCTCTCTCTCTCTCTCTCTCTCTCTCTCACACACACACACACACACACACACACACACACACACACACACACGTCTCTCTGTGTAGCTTTGGTTGTCCTGCAGACCAGGCTGGCCTCAAACTCACAGCAATCTGCCTGCCGCTGCCTCCCTGAGTGCTGCGATTAAAGGTGTGCGCCACCACAACCTTTAAATCAGCACTGCTGTAATCCCAGCACTCAGGAGGCAGAGGCAGGCAGATCTCTCTGGGTTTGAGGCCAGCCTGGTCTATAGAGCAAATTCCATGTCAGCCAGAGCTACACAGTGAGACCCTGTCTGAAAAATAAATAAATTCTTCGTAACACACACATTCACGCACAAAGAAACTTCTCCAAAGCATTACCTCTTCCCCTTTTGATCTTGACAGACTCCCTGAAGAATCTCCTAGAGATGGCTTAATGACAGAATGTTCTGATGAGCTGTGGGAATAGAAATTCAAATGAAGTTTACTCTGAAAATCAAAACAGAAACTAAGTTAATTTAACCTTTCAAATCTTTATTTCTTCTCTCAGCAAATGATCATCAATAACTCCTTTCAAAGCTATTACATGGAGACACTTAGGGGCTCTGGATTTGCTGTAGCTAGGAGAGCTGTAGAGAGAAGGTGAGATGCCATTCTGGAAAGATGGTCAAGTCTCTACAATGTCTAGTAAGGGTTCGAGAACTTCCTCTGCTTGTCCCACAGTCCTGTCCACAAGGCTGAATTCTACCCCAAGCACAAGCCTAGAAACTGCTCTTCAGGAAAATTATCTGGCCTTAGAGATAAAATAATGAAAACTAAGTTATCCCTTACTACAACATATTCCTATTTAATCCTCACTGTATAAGGCCAAAGACAGACAAATGACCATCACATGCAGTTATTTTCTAATAAGCTTAAGAAAACTCCTCAGAAATTACAGACAGCCTTTGGACAGGCTTCCGAACACTCAAAGAAGACCTCCTCATGAAAGTCAGAGGCTAAAGCAAGCAAGCAAAGAACAACACTTCATAGAACAAAGCCCCAAGACTGAAAACATAATACACTCTTTATTAGACAAAAAGATTTAATCTCAGAAAAAAAAACAGTACTTTTTTAAAGTAAATTTTTAGAGAATGAAAAGTCTTAATTAAAGCATCACAGCAGGGGAAAAAAAAATCAATAGAAAACAGAGGTGAGGAAAGCACTAAACACTTTTTCTAACTTCCTAAAACTTAAATTTCCAGTTTTAAAAGGCCCATGGAGGATTCTACAGAATAAAATTACAGAACATCATGGGAAAAAACAAAACAAAACAAAACAAAACAAAACAAAAAAAAAAACCCTAAAAATTTCAGAGCAGAAAACTAACAGGCTTTACACAAAGGATCAATATCAAAATGACAATGGACTTCTTCATACGAGCTCTGAAACTGGAAGATCATGTCACAGGGCTTTGAACACTGAGAAATGGTTACCATGCCAAATCTATACCAACACTGTGAAATACAGTAAACACGAGCAGGTAGACAAGGTTTGACAAACTTTACTTCTGACATATATCCCTTTTCCAAGAACTACATGAGATTCTACAGACAGGGGATCCAATAACACAGGGAAAAGAAAAAGAAGAGCCCCGGAAGATGATGAGGCAAGTCCCAGGATTCTGTTTTGTTTTGTTGCTGTTGTTTTTTTAAGGAAAAAAAATTGTTTATAGCGAGTAAATAAAAGCAAAAATGATCCTGGAGCCATGTCCCAGAGACAAAAATGACAACAAACCACCATAATGAGACTTTTATTTTTTTATATTTGTGTGTGTATGTGTGTATGCAGGTGTGCACACGGGTCTGTGCCAACTCTGTGGATGGTGCATGTATGGATGTGTGCCATGCTATGCATGTGGAGATCAGGGTTAACTTGCTGTCTCCTCAGAGCTCAGGACCTCTGGGTAAAGCATAATTTTAAGATTTAGTTCCTGTCTGTACTCAAGGGCGTCTGTGTAAGAGTCTGGGACCCGGTATCCGTTACAAAAGTAGACTATGACATTAATTCCAAGGCTAGCTCCCAGAAGTACACAAGTGTCAAAAGGGCCACGCATTCCAAGTTAACCACACCTGACAAGTGTTTTATGGGAATGCAAGAAAATGCCCTTGGCTAGTCTCAATGCATAAATTGACGCTTGTTTACTAATGAGAGAAAGACAAAAATGTTCTAACTAGCGAAAATAAAAATATGCAAAGTCTTTAGCTGCTATACTTTTTCACAGACAATTTTGCCAAAATTGTCTTTCTGTAATCACTCTAACATGTTGTAAAAACACCCTATTTTTCCCTAAAAGTCTGTGAAATTATCTGTTGAAAATGTCAAAGGCAAGGGGGTAAAAATCAAGATAAAGCCTAAAACTAAAGACTTTCTCAATAAGATGGTTTAAAAAAAACAAAACAGAACTATCGTGGTACTGGGTAAGGAAGCAAAAAATAAAACAATCAGGAAAGACTATAAGGGCCGGTCACACTGGCACATGTCTGTAATCTCAATGCTCAGGGAGGCAAAGGCAGGTGGATCTCTGTGAGTTCCAGGCCAGCCTGGTCTACAATACAAGTCCAGGACAGTCAAGGCTACGCAAAGAAACCCTGTCTTGAATAACAAAATAAAAAAACCAAAAAAAAAGAAGACTATACAGAGATTTAAAGACATGTGGAGGCAGGTCAGGGAGAAGTTGGGAGAAGCCCTCAACTCACATGTAAGGCTCCAAAGAGAAGTTCAACTTGGTTCCTATTACAGTAAGAAGTTAGTAGTTCATGTTTTATAGTCAAGCACTTACTTCTGGCTTCCACAAGGTGATTCCTCCAGAAAAGGGATGTGATTTGTTGATCCAGGATTACGAGGAGTGCTTGTGTGAATATTTGAAGTATCATGTATTAACCTCTGACTGGAATCTTGGGGTGGTGTGCTAAAACTAGTCATACAAGAATTATCTGATCCATTGTTTTTGCTCCCAGTGCATTGTTGATTGAGCATTGGTACCTCATTACCAAGATTATCCATTCCAATATTTAACTCGCCAAGCTTCTGAATAGACCTAAAAAAGTAAACAACACAGTTTTTTTTTAAAAAAAAATAGTTTAAAACATTACTAATGTATCCAAGGCTAAAAACTTGAAAAGTCAAATATATGTGTATATATATGTAATCTAGGGGGAAATTTATTTGAAAAATGATCACCATCAGCTGCGCTTGGTGGCCCATGCCTGTAATCCCAGCAATCTGGGAGGCAAAGGCAGGCGGATCTCTGTGAGTTCAAGGCCAGCCTGGTCTACAAATCAAGTCCAGTACAGCCAAGGGTACATAGAAGAACTGTGTCTGAAAAAAAAAAAAAAAAATCCCCCTAATAAAGATCAAATGATCACCATCAACTTAAGACATAACCAAGATACTAAAAAAGACAATACAAGGCTATTTTTCCACAGCACTGCACTGTAAAGGAGACAAGCTCGATAGTAAAACATTTAGCTTAGAATATATGATGATTTGGATTTAGAAAAAAAAAAAAAAAAGCTGCTGGGTAGTGATGGCATATGCCTTTAATCCCAGCACTTGGGAGGCAGTGCAGGTAGATCTCTGGGTTCGAGGCCAGCCTAAGTTCTAGGACAGCTAACACTATTTAAAAAAAAAAAAACTTTTTAAATTTCCAAATAAGCTATTTTCATTTCATTCATTTTTACCTCTAGTAATATCCTGTCAGCTAAGACACAGATGATAAGAGGTGGTAGCCCTATTATTCAGATCTGCATTCATTTGCTTATCCTTTAGCTATTGTTTGCCAGACTTTGATTGGGGTAGTGGAGAGATAAAATAGGTACTAAATAATGTGACCTCAATACTTCTTTCTCTAAACAATCTTTCCATCTGCACGGCCTGACCTCAGCTCATAGACCTCAGCTCAGGTCTATGAAAGACACAAAAAAGAGGTTATCAGGTTCTCTTAAATCTAAGATGCCTTAATGGCATAAATCTGTAATCCCATCACAAGGAATGCTAAGGCAGGAGGATAAGGCCATCCTGGCCTACATAATGAGACCCTCAAAAACTGCTTAGAACTAGAACTGACCCAGGATCACCCTTCAGAGTCAACGTGAAAGAAGACTAACACAATAGGTATGGCTATTGAAGTATGGCAGTTTGTTGTGCTTTCTCTTTTCCCTTTACTGACCACTGCATTTGTGTTTGGGTTGTTGTTTAAAAGATTTATTTATTTATTACATATACAGTGTTTTGTCTGAATGCCAGAAGGGGGCACTAGATCTCATTATCGATGAGTCACCATGTGGTTGCTAGGAATTGAACTCAGGACCTCTGGAAGAGCAGCCAGCACTCTTAACCTTGAGCCATCTCTCCAGCCCCTGTGTTTGGTTTCTGAAAAAGTTTTTTACAAAAGGTATACATGGCTGAAGCTAACCAGAATTACACAAAGAGACACTATCAACTCAAAAAAACAAAACAAAAATATAATAAAAACTAGGAGGAAAAAAAATATTTATTAAATATTTATTAGGTACAAATTTAATTAGAAAGAATTTCCCAAATTATGTTTTCATGGAACATTAAATCCTGTGATATCCTCGCCCCCAAAAAAGACCTAACTAGATTTGGACATTAAATATAGAGATTACAAAATGCTCACATCAGTCTGATTCATTTGGAGGTTTGTTTCTTTCTTCCTTTTTGAGTCATGGTCTCAATTCATAGCCCAGTCTCTTAAAATACAGTAGGATGAGTCCAGGTGGCAGTGGCACATACTTTAATCCCCAGTACTCAGGAGGTAGGCAGATCTCTGTGAATTCAAGGCCAGCCTGGTCTACAAAGTGAGTTCCAAGACAGCCACGGCTACACAGAGAAACCCTATCTTGGAAAGGGGAGGGGGGAAGGTAGGATGAAGGTAGGACAAAATATGTCTACAGTAAGTGCCAAATCAGTGGTACCAATTATAATACTGATCAAACAGTCGAGAGTATAAAATTTCAGTACAGCGCTATTAAGAGAATGACATTTAAACACAGGACACACAAACACAATTATAGATCTAACTATCCTCTGTACTTAAAAATTAATTAAGCATGCCAGGCAGTTGTGGCATACAACTTTAATCTCAGCACTTGGTAGAGGTAGAGGCAGGCAAGTCTCCATGAGTTCAAGGCCAGCCAGGTCTACAGAGTGAGTTCCAGGACAGCCAGGACTAGACAGAAAAACACTGTCTCAAAAAATAATAATAGTGTGTTCTGCGGGGGGGGG
>NW_026594216.1:2466508-2468786 GCF_907164565.1 Psammomys obesus | reverse complement strand
GGGGGGGGGAGAACACATGCCTCAGCGTGCTTGCAGAGGCCAAAAGCCAACTTGCAGAAGTTGGTTCTCTCTTCCACCATGTGGGTCTTAGGGACTGAAGTGAGGTCATCAGGTGTGACAGCAGGGGCTTTTTCCCCCTTTTAAGCTATCACACAAGTCCAATAGCCTATGGATTTCTACAGCATACATTGCGTTTAATGTAATTTTAAGCTCTAATTACCAAAGAAATTGAAAACAATTGTTTAACAACAAATATACTCTAGCCAGGCCTGGTAGCTCAAGCCTATGATTCCAGCAGTTGGAAGACAAGAAACAGACAGATTGCTGTGAATTTAATCCTAGTCTACATAGCAGGTGCTAGGCCAACCAGGGTACAGGCTAGACCCTCTCTCACAAAACTAAAACCACAAAAGCAACAACTAACAACAAAACAATAAATATGCTCCAAACTGAAACTAACTAACTTTATTTCTACTTCTGTTTGTGTCTAAAGGATGAGCTCTCCTGAGTAATCTATTTCTAAGGGAGCACATCAATAACTACTGAAGATCATAGACCCTTTTGATACTGTATCATCTAATTCATTGCGGGCTATCTTTTTTGGAAAGTCAAATAGCAGCCATGATTCTCTGGGCATGAAGAAGATATCCTAAACCAACAAGTAGCAACTCATCGAATTAGGACCATTCTGACAGGCAGTAGCTTGATCCAAGATGGGAAGAAAACACTGCCTAGGGCTGGAGAGATGGCTCAGCAGTTAGAAGCACTGGCTGTTCTTCCAAAGGACCCTGGTTCAATTCCCAGTACCCACATGTCAGCTTACAACTATCTAAACTCCAGCTCCAGGGATCCTATGCCCCCTTCTGAGCTGCTTGGTCACCAGGCATTCATGTGGTACGCATATTTACACATACATGTGGCAAAACATTCATACACATAAAATAAATGTTTAAAATAAATACATAATAGAAACACACTTTTTAAAAAGAAAGAACTCCCCAATGTGAATGCTCAGCAGCCCACTTGGACTGTGAGACCATCATCATCATAAGCACTCCCTGCGTGAAGATTTGATGGCACTCAAGAGTCAAGCACATCACTTCTAACATTGATGAACATGAAGAACTGAGTCACCACTGGAACTGCCTAACCATAATTGTGATAGCCACCAGCTATCACAAAGCACTTTTCCAACATGCCAGAACTGGTCTAAGTACATACACATATGTATTTGATAGAGACACATAATCTTTCTACAACCTCTGCTTATTTAAATACATATATTTTGGTTTCTTGTTTTTTTTATAACTTTTTTATGTTAATTGGTGTTCTGACTGCATGTATGTCTGTGTGAAGGTGTTGGATCCTCTGGAATAGGATACAGACAATTGAGCTGCTTTGCAGATTCTGGGAGTTGAACCCAAGTCCTCTGGAAGAGCAGCCAGTGCCCTTAATCACTGAGCCATCTATCCAGCCCTTGGTTTCTTGATTTTTAAAAACATATATACATATATACAAATGAATATTCAATAATTAAAAACAGTTAATAGCTTAAGGAAAAAATTTAAGAAGGAATCATTTTAATATACTGAATCTAAAAGAATGTACAGATTGTTGTTTGTTTTTGTTTTTTTAAGGCAGTCTCATTTTGTTGGCCGGCCTGTTCTCCTAGGCTCAAATGAGTATTCCACCCTGGTCTCCCAAATAGCTAGAACAACAAATATCTGTCACTATGCCTGGCTAAATCTGAAGGTTTCAAAATCTGTAACTATAAATTACAAACTATGGTATGTGTTCACAGTGTGCCATAAACAGGTTAACTCATTTACTCTACGGCACTCAGGGAAAGTGGACGAGCAAACAAACTAAGCAGAGAGCTGGAGTTGAGCCTGGTGATCTCAAAACTTGGGAAACAGAAGCAGGTGGATCTCTGTGAGTCTGAGGCCAGCCTAGTCTACAAAGCAAGTTCAGAACAGCCAAGGTTACACACAGAGTCTTGAAAAATGAAAGCAAAAACAAAAAAATAAAAGTAGGGAGCTGGAGAGATGGCTCAGCAGTTAAAAGCAGTGACTGCTCTTCCAGAGGCCCTCTATATATATGGTAGCTCACAACTGTCTGTAGCTCCAGTTCCAGGGGATCCAGTGACTTCTGGCCTCTGTGAGCACCAGGCATTCACACAGTGCACAGACATATGACATACACAGAGACAGTCCAGTACGTTAGAATAGAATAGAAAGAAAGAAAGAAAGAAAGAAAGAAAGAAAGAAAGAAAGAAAGA
>NW_026594216.1:2428994-2466498 GCF_907164565.1 Psammomys obesus | reverse complement strand
AGAAAGAAAGAAAGAAAGAAAGAAAGAAAGAAAGAAAGAAAGAAAGAAAGAAAGAAAGAAAGAAAGAAAGAGAAAGAAAGAAAGAAAAGAAAAGAAAGAAACAAAATAACTTCTCCTGAACCTCATCTACCTTGGGTAAAAGTGGGATCCACAAGCCCCCCCAGCTTCCAGCCCATCGCTCAACACCACACTGCACCTATACTTACTTGGTGAAGAAAGACAAAACTAGACTTTGTAACTGAAAGACATTATTATGTAAGTCTACATTACATAAAACATTTTAAAATCCTGAAAATTCCAAACTACATGGAAAGTAGCAGTTACTCCATGTTTTTAAAGATTTATTTCATGTGTATGAATGTTTATCTGCATGTACCTATGTGCATCCTGTGTGTACTTGGCGCCCACAGAGGCCAGAGGAGGAGTGAGCCACCATGTGGATGCTGGGAACCAAACCTGGTCGGCTGTAAGAAGCAAATGTGATCTTAATTGTGAGCCACCTCTGCAATACCAGCCTTCACTGTGCACTCTGAACAGCTTTAAACGAGCCTGTTCACAGGACAGACAACAGACCTATTAAGAAACTGCTCAGTAAGATTCTGCTGCTGATCAGGACCGTCCTCTTGGTTCACGCCTCCTTCCAGTAACATCTGCTGGTATATCTGACGCTGCTGCTCCTTCTGCTCCAAATGCTGCTGGTAGCGCAGTCTTTGCCTATAATACTCCTGAAATTGTTCAGTGGAATCTCGAAGCTTAAAAACATTAGAAAGACAATACAAATGAACACACCATTACTAAAGTATGTTTTTTCAATTTCATCTATAAAATTACAACTAGGACAATTTAAAAATCATGCTGCTCTTTGAAACATAACATACTATGCACAGCTCCTTTGCTTTACTCTGTACCAACTGACTGAATGACAGGTTACTGTGCATTCCCGACTAAGTAATGCAAACTGACAGTTATAACGGGCACACAGTCAGGGAATAAGCATGAAGATAACAAAAAATTCGGTATTATTGGAATTAAATACATTTTGAAAGACTGTATTACTAGTTAGTAAAAATATTAACCTTATCAACATATTTAATACTAAGCATGTAATAGGTTTCCATAGATAAAAACATCTATTTGCCTAAAAACTGGGTTCCAAATGTTCTTTCATGAGTAGGAACTGGTTTTACATTCAGCAGTTTTAATATTTCCCATTCATCCTCCTAAACAATTGTTTAGGGGCTGGGTGGATGGGCAAGCGGGTAAAGATACCTACTCCCCAAGCCTGACAACCCAAGTTTGATTCTGGAGAGAACTAACTACCACCTGCATATGCACTCACAGACATCACACACACACACTCACAGACATCACACACACACACTCACACCCCCCCATAGTTATTTTTTTATAAAAGGAAAAACCACACTTAATACTTCTTCAAGTGGAATAGCACATAAAATTTATATTTTATGTCACAATAGAATTTTCTTTCAGAAACACAATAAAAAATGGAACCTTAGATAAGAGTATTGCTCTATATTACACATTTTAAATTGTTTATTAAATACAATAAAAAATATAGCATATGCCTTTAAAATAAAAAGTAGCCACATTTAAAGTAAACTCAAGTATTTGAGTCATGAAAAGCCAATATGTGGCATTTTAGATTTTTTATAAATTCTTCTACTTAAAAGTTATAAAATACATAACAACTAAACATACTACAAATTCTTTGGGGAGAAGCCAGAAATGAGCCAATAATAAGAATATACAAAATATTGCACTACTCTAAAATATTAAAAGTCTTTTGAATTTTATACAAGAAAAGCTATTTTTACAATGAGAAGCACATTATATTCAGTGAGTATTACCTCATTCTTTTCTTGTTTGGCTGGCACTGGATTCTGTGCTCCGTTGGCAGGCTCTTTTTCTAACCCTGAGGCCTGGCACACGGGCTCACCGCCGACAGGCTGCTGGGCCTCAACAGGTGTGTCACTTCTTCCAAAAAAGTAGAAAAGTCAGAGATGGGAATTAAAAAATGCATTTTTAGAGAAAAATTTCTCCCACTAAAAAAGACTATTAAGAATTTAGTGTTTATAAATTATACAAAAATAGACCTTTATTCTCTTCTTTTTTAAATTAATTTATTTATTTTTATGTGCACTAACATGAAGGTGACAAATCCCTTGGAAGTGGGATTACAGACAGTTGTGAGCTGCCATGTGGGTACTGGGGATTGAACCCAGGTCTATTAGGAAGAGCAGACAGTTCTCTTAACCACTGAGCCATCTCTCCAGTCCCTTTATTCTTTTCTTAACTAAAGAAAAATGCTTTCAAGATCAGAACATGTTTAGAGAGAAGGTGTTTGGTTTTGAGACAGGGTCTTGGTGTGTACTCTCAAACTCCTGAGCTCAAGAGGATGCATGCTGCAGCTGAGGTGTGTATGCCATGGACCTCATCCAGCATGCTGCAGCTGAGGTGCAGACATGCCCAGGTAGGACACCTATCCTCAGGAAACAGGGTCTCTAACCTATATCAGTAGTATGGGTTTTCAGAAAATTCATTTCATTCGTTGTTACCTAGATTCATCTACAAACTGGATAGGCTGGAAGATTTAATACCTATATTCTCTTTATGAAATGTAAATTGTGATTTTGTTATTCAAATATTTATTTTTTCCTTCTCATATGTTTCTATAGAGTTCTAAGACTTTTTAGATTTTATTAAGAGACTTTCTTTGGCTTATTTACACTGAACATAAAAGCAAAACATATTTCTACCTTTTTAAAGTTACTCAAGATTCTATCTTATCTATCTATCTATCTATCTATCTATCTATCTATCTATCTATCTATCTATCTATTTATTATTGAGGCGGTATGTCTCTGTGTAGCCCTGGCTGTCCTGGAACTCACTCTGTAGACCAGGCTGGCCTTGAACTCATAGAGACCTGCCTGCCTCTGCTTCCCAAGTGCTGGGATTCATGACTAGCCTATCTTTCCACATTTTTAATAGATCATCTTTTTAATGGCATAATTTGGGGATTTTACTAAGTTAAGAATATTAGGTTTGTCTGAATACTCTCTTAAAATACTAACAATTTCTGCTTCTCATGAATCCAGAATTGTTAACAGTGACCCAGGTGTGGTGATGCACACTCCTGATCCCAACATTAGGAGGCAGAGGCAGGCTGGGCTCAATGACTTTGAGGCCAGCCTGCTTTACACTGCCAGTTCCAGGCCAACAAAGCTACATACCTTGTCTCAAAATTAAATAAATAAATATTTTAAAAAGAAGGAAAAAATGTCACCTGAAGATGATGAATATCAGACATTTACACAGACTTACCTATTGCTACAAAACACCATAGAAACAACTACAGAAGTTAAATGACATTTTACTTTAAAGAAGTTAATTATATATTCCACTAAAAAGTTGTGTCATAATCTATGTACATTTCCCAATTGTTGGTCATTTCATTTTACCAATTTTTACTATCATAAAAAAAATTATAATGACCGGTTTTTTGTTTTGTTTGTTTTTGTTTTTTTTCTTTTGCTTTTCGAGACAGGGTTTCTCTGAGTGTAGCTCTGGCTGTTCTGGAATCACTGTAGACCAGGCTGGCCTTGAACTCACAGAGATCCACCTTCCTCTGCCCTTGAGCTGAAATAAAGGCGTGCATAATAACTGCCCAGCCACCATCATTCTTTTATATCCACATTTCTGTACTTGTCTAACTGTGTCCTTAGGATGTATCCCTAGGTAGTCTCAGTGGATCCTATACATGTTTCCATGTTCACATGTCAACCTGCCCGCTGGCAGCATAGCATCTGCATGACAGTCAGGAGCCTGTGAATTCTTGGTCACACACACCATTGGTGGGCTGGTACGTGTTTCTCAGCCTCTGTAACTCTTCTAAGTGAAAGCGCCATCTCACTGGCTTCGTGTTTGCTTTGCTTTGGTTGATTGCTGGAGGTAATGTGTATCTTTTTAGAAAAATATTTATTGTCCATTTGTAAAAATAAAAAAAAAGAATTTAATTATAAAGTACTGGCCTCTCTTGGGAGAATATATGAGGATATATCAAAACTGTTATAGGGATCAGGAAGGCAAAGTTAGTCATTGTCACAAAGGCCCCCTTTACTTTGGTGCTTGTCCTCTGACTACAGGGAAGAATGTTGATTACGAGACTACTATAAATTCCTAACAACTATGATAACCTTGCACACACAGAGAACCATATACAGAAGTTTTTGAAAGGACTCCAATAGCACAGAAAATAATCCCAAGAACTGGAAAAATGAGATTATATGAAATTAAAATGCTTCTGCAGTGCATACAGACTGGGGAATAACTCTGCCAACTATAACTCAAAAAAGGGAATAATACCTAGAATATAGGAGTTACAAAAATTAAACACCAAAGAGAAAAACTCATCAAATCAAAAAATGAGCTAATGACTGAACAGATAATTCTCAAAACAAGAAAGTGTTCAACGTCCTTAGTCATTGGGAAAATACAAATTACAACTGCTTTGAAAACCCACCTAAGGGGCTGGAGAGATGGCTCAGAGGTTAAGAGCACTCGATGTTCTTCCAATAGGTCCTGAGTTCAATTCCCAGCAACCACATGGTGGCTCATAACCATCTATAGTGAGATATGGTGTGCAGGCAGAATGTTGTATAAATAATAAATAAATCTTTAAAAAAAAAAAAAACCCACCTAACCTCCAGTTAGAATGGTTATCATCAAGAAAATGATGACTAAAGCTGGCATGGGTGTGGATAAAGAAGATCCCATATGCATTGTTGATGAGAACCTTTGCAACCAATATGGTAATCAAGATGGAGGTTTCTCAGAAAACTGAAAATAGAACTACTATGTAACCCAACCATAGTTCTGTCATGAGTATGTACCTAAAGGTTGCAAGTCAACATATCAGTGCAGAGATACTTGTACAGCCATGTTTCTAAATAACTGCACAATTCATAAAAGTGAGAGAATGGAGCAAACCTGGATGACTACCAACAAATGGATAAAGAAAATGTAGGAAATACAGAGTGGAATGCTTTATGGCCATTTTATATGTTCCTATACATTATAAAATATGTTTTTGATAATTTGTATCTTACTTCTGATAATACTACACATATAAATTGTCTGTGATCATTTTCACCTTCCAATTACCTCTCTTATCCCTTGCCCTCTCTTGCTGACTTGCCTCCTCTCCCACTCCCATGTCTTTTTTTTTTTCTTTTTGTGCAGGTAGCCTCAACTACTATGAGCTGGTGATTGGGATGGCCAGAAAATAAGTGTTTCAAGGAACTTCTCTCCATCTTCTGGCACTTAGCAACCCACCCCAAAACACCTTTGGTGACTTTTCCTGGGCCTTGAAGGGGGTGTAGATGTTCCATTTAGAACTAAGCACTTACACTGGAGAGATGGCTCAGAGGTTAGAGCACTGGCTATTTTTCCAAAGCTCCTGAGTTCAATTCCCAGCAACCACTGGAGGCTCACAATCATCTATAATGATATCTGGTGCCCTCTTCTGGCCTGCAGATATACACTCAGACAGAAAACTGTATAAACAATAAATAAGTAAATCTTAAAGCAGATGCTGAGACTTATGGCCAACCTTTGGGTAGAATGCAGGGAATCTTATGAAAGAAGTGGGAAATAGTAAGACCTGGAGAGGACTGGAACTCCACAAAGAGAGCAACAGAACCAAAAAATCTGAGCCTGTGCTGATACTCCAACCAAGGACCATTCATGGAGATAACCTAGAATCCCTGCACAGATGCAGCCCATGGCAGTTCAGGGTCCAAATGGGTTCCCTAGTAATGGAAACAAGGACTCTCTCTGACATGAACTGATTGGCCTGCTCTTTGATCACCTCCCCCAGAGGGGGAGTGTAGCCTTACCAGGACACAGAGGAAGACAATGCAGCCAGTCCTGATGAGACCTGATAGACTAGGATCAGAAGGAAGGAGAGGAAGACCTCCTCTATCAGTGGACTTGGGGAGGGGCATGGGTGGAGAAAGGGGATGGAGGATGGGATTGGGAGGGGAGGAGAGTGGGAGCTACAGGGGGGATACAAAGTGAATAAATGGTAATTAATAAAAATTAAAATTAAAAAAAAACAAGCACTCAATAAACATTTATTCTCAGTACTTTGACCATTTGTGAGTCTCTACATTAACTGTCAACCTCTGCTAAAAGAAACTTTAGCCTTGAACTTACAGAGACCCACCTGCCTCTGCCTCCCAAGTACTGGGATTAAAGTGTGCATTACCATGCTCAGCCATAAAGAAAAATAAAATCATCCACAGGAAAATAGCTACAGCTAGAAATTATTGCATTAAATGAAATAAACCAGACACTCTGGGCAGTGATGGTACATGCCTTTAATCCCAGCACACAGGAGGCAGAAGCAGGTGGATCTCTACGAGTTTAATGCCAACCTGGGCTACAGTGCAAGTTCCAGAATATCCAAGGCTACAAAAAGAAAAAAAAATCAAAACAAAAACAAATAAACCAAAGGACATATATTTATGCATATGGTTTGTGCAGAGGTCATTAAACTAGAAAGGGAGTCATGGCAGGGGAGGAAGGTGTCTTTAGAAAGGGGAGAAAAGAGAGGAGAATGGATATGCATAAAAACATAAAGGGGTCTATCTGAGAGAAGAAGGGAATCCAGTCAGAAGTGGACAGGAGCATGAGGGAGCACAGTGAAAAAGACAAATCAGAACAAATAATGACTCATACGTATAAAATGTGTGCCATTATGAAACCCATTACTTTACACGCTAACTTTAAAAATAAACTTAAAATTCTTAAAACTACACAGTGCTGAACACTCAGAGCATTTACATGAACACACTACAGACTACTCCAAACTGACGATTCCCTAATTTTACGAGCAAATGCTTACCGCTCAGGAGATTCTTCATAGATGCTGTGACATTCTGTATTCTCAAGCATGAGACTTCTGCTGAGGTTTTGTACGCCTGGGTAGTGGAAGTTAGCAAAGGAGTGTGACATTGGAGAAGTTTTGTTCCCAAGATCTGAGATCCTCTTATCATGACTGGTTAATCCACATGTGAGGCCATCCAAAGCAGGATTGAGAGAGCGAGTCATATAGGCATCAGCTGACTGAGGTCTTCTCATTGGAGATGATGGGTAGGGAGAAAGTTTGCTGATAAGAGGAGTCAAGAGATCGGCATATGCAGCTTTTGTAGGCTTCAGAAGTTTGTCAACATGAATATTAAGCATTTTCTGTTCAAATGCACAAGAAAAGACTGAAGAAGGAAGATTCTGAAGCCAAGACAATAAGCTTAGATCTAAATCATCACACCCGTTGCCACATAAGAGGTCGATGCCAAGAAGTACTTCACTTTCTGTAATTTCTTCTCCGGTTGCTTTACTCTGACAAAATTCTACGCAGCATTCATAAAGTAGACCCTTCATTACAAGCTGGAATAAGCGGTTGTTACTTGCTTTGAAACCAGCCTCACTTAGCTTCCTGTCGGCAGGGATGAACTCTGCAACCATGACACAGACCTCTTCAAAGCAGTGAACTCGTGCTGTGCTGGGATTCCAGTCCTTAAATTCAGCATGATTGGTTAGACGTGGCAGAGTGAGCAGCAGACAGAGCTTGCTGTAATCGTCTTTCGAAGGGCAGTACTCCTCTAGAGCATGTAGACACTGGACAGCTTCTTGCATGGTGAATTCCAACTAAAAAATATAAAGGATGACTATAAAGAGGTAAAAGGCAAGTGATCACCTTAAAATATGAAAACTGATTTTGGCACTAGAGAGAATACATATTTGTACAATGTGTAATAATTTTTAATTGATATTTTTACAACTTAAAATAAAAAATTTGGTTAAATACCAAATTAAAATTTTACCTACAAAAATAACATCCTACTTCAATCCAGACTTAAAATTCCTTGCAAATATTTGCTCTTTAAGTTACTTTCATTTTGTTAGTATGGTTAGATACAGGGTCTCTATGCAGCTCGGGCTGGTCTTAACTCAAGCTTCTGTCTTATGAATACTGTAGTTACAGTTGACAGCTTCCATGCACAGCTCTATGAAAATGAAAACTGAAGGATGTCAATAGTCCACTGACAGGGGAGGTCTTCCTCTCCTTCCCTCTGATCCTAGTCTATCAGGTCTCATCAGGGAGGCTGCATTGTCTTCCTCTGTGACCTGGTAAGGCTGCTCCCCCCTCAGGGGGAGGTGATCAAAGAGCAGGCCAATCAGTTCATGTCAGAGACAGTCCCTGTTCCTATTGCTATCAGCTTTTCTTAGGATAGAGTCTAATGGAGATAAAAAGCAAAATTCACAAAAGGGAACATCTGTAATTGATTACTACAAAAACAATAGGAACAGAACAGATAGAAGCTTAAATAAGATAATTGACAACGATGTGCATACCAAATATACCCTGTTGGCCCATCCAACCTGTAGCCTGTGCCCAGGTTAGCTGTGAATATGGTCCAACCTAAAACTGTAAACTGACCAAAAACATTGAGGGTTGGTTTTTGTTTGTTTGTTTGTTTTTCATCTCAATTGTGTGGCCTTTGAGCGTAAGCATTGTAGGTGACAATATCTCGTCCCAGCGTCAAAAGTTTGGACACTGCTGATAGAATTTAACTCTCTGGGCCTATCTTACACAATGGGAGTAGTTGGGATACAGACTGAATCAACTGGTTAGTGACAAACTCAAAATAACAAGTTGAGTTTTTTAATTTGTTCCAATGTTTTTTCTACATGTAGATATCATTATCTAGCAAAAATATCTCCATCATGGAAAAAAAAAAAACCACTGTAATCCTTTGGGTTTTGCTATAATCTGAGTATCCGCGTTCCCCATAATTCATCTGTTATGAGTGTGGCTCAGTGGATAACAACATTTGCTGTACAGGCATCAGGACAAGAGTTCAAATCCTCAGAAATAAGCTAACAAAATGGCTCACTGTCTAAAATGCTTGCTTGCTACCAAGTCTGACAATCCTGAGCTTAATCCCCAGAATCCACAGGGTGGAAGGAGACTGACTCAAATCTCCACACTTGTAAATGGTACACATGAGACAGAAAGAGAAAGAGAGGCAGACAGAGAGAAAACAAAAAACAAAACAAAACAAAAAAAAACTGTTAAGAACCGATGTCCTAATCCATGGTGCTTAAAATCTATTTTTAGATATCTTTACTAAACTTCAACTTTACTTCAAAAACTCAATTAAAAGTTGCTTCCTTGAGTTTTATTTTAAAAATTTTATGAATTCTGGTTTCCAAAAACTTCTAAAATGGTCCTAAATATACTTCTGCCATTTTGTACTATGTATTTATGCAAAGCATTACGGTCAGCATTAACGGTCAGCATCAAAATATTGACCATGGGCTGGCAAGATGACCAAGAGGATAAAGTTTCGTGCCGCCAAGTCAGAGGGCCTCAGTTTGAGCCCTGGGACCCAGATGGCGGAAGGAGAGAACCAACTCCCGTAAACTGTCTCCAACTACACATACGGTCACCATTAAGTGTGTGATACATGCCGACAAAATAATACATGAACGATAAGGCTTTAAAATTTGATCAACTCTGAAAATGTGAACAATTTGCTTCATCCTCAATATAAAATATTTGGCCAAAATTTAACCCTTTATGTAACAAAGAGCAAGCATCAGGAGGCAGAGGCAGGACGACCTTATAGAAGTTACCAGCAGCTCAAAGCCAGCACGGGCTACACGGAAGCCTGTCTTTTTTCGTTTGTTTGTTTTGTTTTTTGGTTTTGGTGACAGGGTTTCTCTGTGTAGCCTTGGCCACCCTGGATTCACTTTGTAGACCAGCCCAGCCTCAAACGTACAGAGATCTGCCTGTCTTCGTCTCCCTGAGTGCTGGGATTATAGGCGTGCTCCACCACACCCAGCTGAAACTGTCTTTTTTCTTTCTTTTAGGTGCATGAGTGTTTTGCCTGTATGTATATATGTGACCCATATGTGTGCCCAGTGCCCTGGGGGGGGGGGGCAGAAAATGGTGTTGAATCCTCTGAAACTGAGTTACAGATGATCGTAAACCATCATGTAAATGTGTGGAACCAAACTCAAAAACCCTTCCTTTAAAAAAGAATAGGGTGACTGGAGAGAGAGCGCAATAGATAAAGCACCTGCTATGCAAGATAACAAACTGTGTGTTTTATTCCCTAGATGACATGAAAGCCAGGTATGCTACATGTTCATAACCCCAGGCCTGGTACAGAAGATGGGAAGTAGACACAGGACACTCCCAGAAAGCTCACAGCCAGCTAGTGTGGCATATACAGATGCAAACAATAGAGACACTTTATCTCAACAAGCCAAAAAGTAAAGACAGACACCTAATACTGTCTCGTAGCACACACACATTCTCATTCTCTCTCAACACACACCTCACATATATACATATACAAACAAATGGATAAATATGCATATCCATCTATCCATCTTACTGTCGTGTAAACTTGCTTCCATCTTTAATAAATGTATGGTAAAATAATTATGTATACCATTTTGAAATAAAATTGCTTATGATCTGTGATCATTAAATGCTTTATTTGCATACCAGTAAATCCAGGGTCATGTAAATTTCTCTGTGTCAAAAACAAATCAAAAGAGGAAAAAGTTTAAGAGACCCTAGTCTGACTTACCTTAAAGGAAAAGAATATATACTCTTGAAGCATTTATATAGCACTTTGGTTTAAGTCACAGAACAATTTTAGAAGGACTACAGATTAAAAGTACTACATCTGCAAAACTACAGATCTTGCTTCATTATAGTTCAGAAAAACTTGGAAAACTCATAATAATCTTCTGGTTTAGTGAATAAAATAGCTGAAAACAAGACTAGGGCGCAAACCTTCAGGAATAAAAATCTTACATGCTGGGGCTCATCTTCTGCAGACATTGCATTGTTAACACACAAAGCTTCTAGAAACTTCTGCTTCAAGATAATATAACGGAATCTGTGAAAGAGGAAACATTAAAATGATTAAAAAAGTTGAACAATACCAGGCATGGTAGCATATATCTGCAAACCCAGACTCAGGAGATCAGATAAGGAGGATCATGAGTTGGAAGCCAACCTGGGCTACATGGCAAGGCATTATCTTAGAAAGTGAATGACAGCAAAGCCAAATCCTAGAGAGGAAACCAAAGTTTCTGAAGCACAACAGGCCAAATTTGTTCCATGCAGGGCTGCAGATGAAACCCAGGACTCAGCATATGCCAGGCATATATTCCATCAATTGCCTAGAGCACACTCCAGCAATTTTGTTTTATAAATGATCAAACTGGGCCAGCAAGATGGATACGCAGTTAAAGGTGCTTGCTTCCACACCTGAATATCCAACAGTCCTCTCTCTTCTGGCCTCTCGTACATGTATATCCATACAAACACACATGCACAAGCACAACTGAAAGAAAATCTAGAAAAAAACTTTCCAGTTTGATATTGGTAGATCAGACAGAAAGTGAGTACGGAAACAGAAAAGAAAAAGAAAGAAAAAGGAATAACAGGGAGCCATGGTAGGAGATGTACTAAAATCTACTTGTATAAATTCAATTCCCCAAACCTATGGCTATTCCCAAAATAGTTAAGATAAAAAGGAAATGCCAAGGAATTCTGGGAAAACAAGAGAAAAAAAAGTGAAAGAATCAAGAAGAAATTTCACTAGAATCCACATGTGACAAAATTTGTTATTTTGAGACTAAACAAGTTGACTACTTGCTTGAAAAAAAAAATAGCTCCATGATTAAGAATGTTTGCTGCGCTAGCAGAAGACCCATGTTCAGTTCCCAGTCCCCACAGAGAGCGGCTCAGCGCTGCCTGTAACTCCAGCTCCAGGGATCCCACACCTCTGCTCTCTTCAGTTACCTGCACAAACATGCAATAGCAACACACAGACACACCCACATGTATACATGAAATTTTCAAAGGACGTTGACAGAATTCAATGTCTCAAGGACAAATTTATAAGCTGGGAACATAGCTCCACTGTACAGCATTTCCCTACCATGTGCAGGGCACTGGTTTCTGTCCCTAGCGTCTGGGGAATACGGAAATCTACAGGGGTAGAAGAATACTTTATATAAAATGAGTACTTTTTTTAAGTGACTTATAGTTAGAAAAAAAGTAATTATTACAATCTGAACCTAGTATGACTAGCAGTTCAAACTTGGAAACAATATATACACTAGCAAATAAGTAACTACTTAAATTCAAAGACTTAAAGAAAAATATCCACAGTAAATGAACAGATAATATCTCAGAGAGGGGCTGGAGAGATGGCTCAGAGGTTAAGAGCACTGGCTGCTCTTCCAAAGGTCCTGAGTTCAATTGCCAGCAACCACATGGCGGCTCATAACCATCTATAATGAGATCTGGTGCCCTCATCTGATTTGTGGCATACATGCAGACAGAACATTTCATATATAATAAATAAATCTTAAAAAAAAAAAAAAGACTATCTCACAGAGGCACACGCTCTTAATCCCAGCACTTGAAGGCATGGGCAGGAGGATTTTTTAATTCAAGGCTAGCCTGGTCTACAGAGTTCCAGGATTGCCAGGACTATACAGTAAAACCCTGTCTCAGAAAAAAACAAAAACCAGCAACAACAAAAAAGGATATCTTGGGTCGGAGAGATGGCTCAGGGGTTAAGAGCACTGTCCTTTCAGAGGTCCTAAATTCAATTCCCAGCAACCACATAGTGGTTCACAACCATCTATACTGGGATCTGATGCCCTTCTGGCATGCAAGTGTACATGCAGATAGAGCACTCATCTACACAAAATAAATAAATACATTTTTAAAGGTCTATCTCAGGGAAAAACTATAAAAGACAAATTTTTATGTTAGGTGCTATGTACAGTCCCAGCTGACAGGAAACTTCTTATTAAGCACAAAAGACCTCAGCCTCATGATCCTCTTTGCCTCAGCTTCTGAGTACTAGAGTTACCAGTATCATCCACCATGCCCAACAAAAAATTGAAAAGTATACTATCTGAAATTTAAAACCCCATATTTATCATTATATAGCCAATAGAAAAGCTGGTCAAAATTAAATAAACCTAATCCATGAGAACAAAGAGGGAAGAGTGCTTTTAAAGAGGTGCAGGTGTGCTGGCAAACACTGTAGCCCCGCCCTGGAACGTGGCAGCCAGAAGATTACAAGTCCAGTCCATTCTTAACTATACAGCAGGAGTGTCTCTGAACAATTTGTATTCCTGTCGGGGGCACTAGGCTGGGCATGTAGCTCAGCTGGTGCAATGTTTGCCTAGCATGCACAAAGCTCTGGTTCAAACCCCAGCACTTCATTAACTGAGATTGGTGGTATACCCCTATATAAACCCAAGTACCCAAGAGGTGTAGGCAGGAGGATCAGAAGCTCAAGGTCACGCTCTAGTATTGAGTTTGAGGCCAACCCAAAACTAATGAGACCCAGTCTCAAAAGAAAAGAAAGCAGGGGCAGGCGTGGGGTGAGGCTGCAGCTGTAGTTTACTGGAGAGCATTTGTTAAGCATGTGTGAGGCCCTATGCTCAATCCCTAGAACCACAAACAAAAACTAAACAAAATCCTCAGTCCTATGGGTGAAATTCAATTTAATATTATATCCCAGAAGGAAAATGCAATGTAAGAGATACATTTTCATAGAAATAATGGCCAAAAATGTTTCAAATTGGAAGAATAAACATATAGCCCCCCTTCCCAACTCAGCAAACCCTAAGTAGGAAATGTCTGACAAATAAATGAGCAAATAAAAAAAGCATTTAAGCATATCATAATCAAACTCCTAAAAACTAATGATAAAGCATAAACTGTAAGGGCAGCCAGGGAGGGAAAGAGGAAAGGACATTGATTATGGTAACAGAATAAGGACACAAATTACAGCTGACTGCCCGTTGAACAATGAAGGCCAAGAGTCAGCGGAGAGAAGTCTTTCAAGTCTGCACTGATCTACCGTTGCATACTCACACTGACTAAGTAGATCTGCATATCAGACTTGCAAAGACTTCAAGAACTTTAGCTGTGTAAGTCTTCCTAGAGAGTGCTCCAATACAGCAGGGCACTGGTGCTGTCTCATAGGAAGGCTGCATCTGAAATGTATTCATTGCTGTTTGGTTGCTAGGTTGCTGTCAATGACAAGACACTAAAATTTAAAATAAAATCCTACCTTTTTTTGTCAAATTTTTCCATACATTCTAGAGGCTGAATGAACTGAAGAACTTCATCCCATTGACCATCCAGAATTAGCTGCCTAAATAAAGAAAAACCCAGAATGCTCACCAATTCTGGCTATATTAATAGATGACAGAAGAGATGACAAAACATGAAAAGCAAATAATGGAGATTAACCTCTGATTACTCAAACATAAGCAGTATTCTTTTACAATAACAATTTCTCAATTTTAGATTTGTGACAACAGTAAATTTATAAAAAGGATGGATGGACAGAAGGATTAACATAAGATTTCCAACATTTTATTTAAAAAATAATATAGCCAAACACAATATGTCACAGCAATTCTATAAAGGGATGTTTTAATCTTAAAAATGAAGGAAGGACACAATTTCAAAAGTATTTAAGATGAATATATTAGCTTAATAAAACACTTAACTATCCTGTAATTTTTTCCATTTTACCTCAGACCAGTAAAATTTCATCACATACCTATAGTGGAAGCTTTAGTTTCTTTAAAAACTCACTTATGTTATGCAAATATGTTTGTTGTAATCCCAAGTGTAGGATGTAGGAATGTTTTTAGTTTATCCACAGCTGATAGCAGCCTGTGAGGGAGGGAGGGAGAATGGGAGAGAGAGAGGGAGAGAGAGGCAGGAGAGAGAGGCAGGAGAGAGAGATGCTTCCAGAAACTCAGAGCACTTCAGAGGCTGCTGCTGAATCGTGCCACTGCTGCTGTTTGCCACTGTAGGAATCCTGACCACAAAGAGTGGAATCGCCCCAAGGAACTAAGTCTGAAAGGTCTTTATCCCATGTTCCTACCAACCTTATTTCTCTCCTACCTAGGGTCGGGGGTTTGAAGGGAGGTAGAGGCGTTTATGAGCCCCCTAATAAAGAAGGATTAAAAAACATTAAAGCCTACACACACCAACAGGCTCCTGGAGAGTGCTCAAGCAAGCACCAGTACTAATTCCAGAGGTAGCAACACTTGAAAGAAAAGGGCAAGCCGGGCACAGTGGCACATGCCTTAATCCAAAACTCAGAAGGCAGAGGCAGGCGGAACTTGGTCTACAAAGCAAGTTACTGGACAGCCAGGGCTACACAGAGAAACCCTGTCTCAACAACAACAAAAAAGACCAGGGCAAAACAGCACTACTTTAGTTCCCTCACTATAGCACTCAGTAGGTTCCTGAGGCCAGAAGATCTAGGGATACAAGGAAGTGCAACAAGTTTAATAAACCTCTGTGCTCACCTCTCAGCTTCATGTTTATGAATTAGGAACAGCTCATTTCTTTCAAAAATATCCTCCATCTCATGGGTATTTGGAATCATTAAAACAGAACATATTTATATGTGGGAGTTTGGTGTTTTCTTTTCCATCCAGGTCAGCTTGGGGTATATTCAGTTTTCTACTGTGGCAAATAATACAATTCCCCTTGCCCTGCAAATCCCCCTCTAAGACTTGTGCCACAGAAAATCAATTCAAGATATAAAAAGTCTCACATATAAAAGCTAATCAGTAGAGCTGATCAGTAATTTAAGAAAATTAGAAACGATCTAAAAATGGTGAACCATTAAGAGACTAAATTGAAAAGTTTTAACATATATTCTTGTAATCACAAAGAATCCCTGAGATTCAACAAAATAACTTTTTTTTTTTTTTTTAATGTAGCTCTGGCTGGCCTGGAACTATGTAAACCAATCTATCCTTGAACTCACAGAAATCTGCCTGCCTCTACCACTCAAGTGCTGGGATTGAAGGCATACACAACAATGCCTGGAAAAAAAAAATTGCTATCTGTTAAAAAAGGGGTTGGAGCTCTTCCTGAGGACCTGGGTTCAATACCCACATGGCAGCTCACAATCATCTCTGACTCCAGTTCCAGAAGATCTGATGCCCTCTTCTGGCCTCTGCAGGTACCAGGTATGCACATGGTGCACAGACATACATTCAGGTAAAACACACATACATATAAAACTGAAATATACATATGCAAGAATCACAATTGTTTCTAGGTAGTGGTGAATTTTCTTTATTTTTAATGATGAATATATTTTTATAATAAATGCTTCATTTTATGGAAGTCATTTCTATATACTTATGCATATTTTAGTAATATTTTCTTTACCTTCCAGTGCCTTGGATTTCTTGATACTACACTTTAAGGCTGTGACTGAAGACTATACATCTTACAACTGAAAACATTCTATAAATAAATTACTATACATTGCAAATATTCCATTATGAAAAGAAAACGTTACACTTATGGTCTTTCATGAGCATATTATACACATTACCATATTAATACTCTTCTTTGAAAGAGCTACATGTAAGCCTCATAGTAATATGTTAGCATACCTCAAGAAAAGCATATCATCTGAAAACAGGCCATTTATGACTCCACTTTCCTTCTCGAGAGCCAGCATACTAATGTGAAGCTTCTTTGAATTCAAGAAGTCCAAAATCAACTTAATGATTTCAACTTCTTTCACATTCACCGTTTCTTCTGCCGTCATATTGCTAGCCTAAATAAACAGGAACAACAAAAAGACTTAGTCCTCTTGTTTTATGGGTAAGTTTAATTGCCTAGAAATGACAGTGTTGCTTGGGAATTTTTAGTATATGTAATTCACAGAGGAATTACCTATCAAAACTGAGTCATTCTTTAGTGTGTTAAAAATATGGATTAGGGGGGCTGGAGAGATGGCTCAGAGGTTAAGAGTGTTGGCTGCTCTTCCAAAGGTGCTGAGTTCAATTCCCAGCAAACCACATGGTGGCTCATACCATCTATAATGTGATCTGGTGTCCTCTTCTGGTATGAAGACACATATGCAGACAGAGTACACTTCTACACAAAATAAATAAATAATCTTTTAAAAAAAATATGGATTACAAGCTGGGCATTGTGGCGCACACCTTTGAGCACTCATGAGTCAGAGGCAGGCAGATCTCTGTGAGTTCAAGGCCAGGCAGGCCTACAAAGCAAGTTCCAGGACAGCCGGGGTAGTTATATGGAGAAACCCTGTCTCCAAGAAAAAAAGGGAGGTAGGGCTCAGATTTTTTTTAAAGTACCAATCTGTGAGAAATACTGGAGTAATGACAGATTAAATGATGAGATCTGAAGTGCCTCAGAATAATCCAGCAGTAACAGTATCAGGCATGTCTAACACTCAGACACCGTGACACAGTGCCATCACCTACAAAGCCCATCTCAAGAACACCTCCCCTTTTCAAAAATCAGAATCCTAAGTAAGTTTACAATTTTCACTGAGTTGAATTCATATTTATCCTAGAAAACATGCAGCCTGTTGATCAAATGTTGGTCATTTGTGAATCATTTTGAAATTAAGCAAAATAAGGCTCAATTAAAACATACAACTTATAGGTAGTATCAGTGTCACAGGGGCAATAACAATTATATTTCAGTACTTCAGAATTCCTTCTACTGAGATTGGATCAGCCATGGGCCTAAGGGAAAACCAAATACGATTGTTCTGATAAAGGAACATAGTAATATAACTCCTAAGAACATTCTGTTATACCTTATAGATCAATATCTCAGCCATCATCAGAGAAGCTTCCTCTTGCAGTAGATGGGAACTAATACAGAAACTCACAGCTGAACAATGCAAAGAGTGAGACTTTAAAAGACTCAGTCATAGAGGGGATGACTTCATCAAGCTTCTCACCTCCCCTCAAGGCTCGGAGCACTATGCAGAAGAGGAAGCAGGATTCTAGAAGCCAGAGGGGATGGAAGACAACAAGGAAACACTGGCTTCCAGATATAATAGTACTAATGTGCATATGACCCCACAGACAGCATGGGCTTGCACAGGTCCAAGACAGATGGGATCCCAGTGCGGAGAGGGGGACGTTGACAGAAGCTCCCACCCCTAACCAAGAAGCTATCTCCAATTGACAACCCCTGGCAAAGGGGAAATTAGTTTTCCCCAATAGAGTCTCACAGGGTATATAAACCACACTTACGGTCCCATGCCAGGCGGCAGATGACCAACACAAAACAAACTCAATATTTCTGTAGACTTTTTGTGACATACTGCTTTGTTTGGGAATATTTTTTTATCTTGCTGATCTTTTGCATGTGTATTATAGTTTCCAGTCTTATGTTTTATAGATTTTTTGGGTGACTGTTTCTTATACTTTTTCTTTCATTGTTTTTGTTTTTTTGTTTTGTTTTTTTCTCAAAAGAGAATGAAGGAAGGGTAGGGAGTTGTATGGATGGAGAGGTAGGGAGGATTTGGGGGAGGGAAAACCATGATCAGAATACTGCATGAAAAAAAAAATTTAATAGCAAAAAATAAAATAAAATTCCTCCTAAAATGCTTACTTATACATCTGCAATGATACAACTAAATAAATTGGCTATGAAAGTAAAAAGATTTACAGCTAGGAGGACTGAAAAACCATTAGATTAGTGCTCTCATTTTGTACACACCATATACAACTGTATTTTTAAGATGTTAATACTCAGCAAATACTCAGGCTCCTGACAGGCTATAAGAACACTAACGAAGGCTGCTCTCTCTTTCCCACATCTACTGTGAGAATGGAGACCATTCTCAGCAATCAGACCCATCCACATTCCAGAAAATGTGACATCCACACTGTTATTGTAAAGGGCCCTAGGAGTCCTCCAGGGGGACTTCCATCACATCAACATCAAGCTGAATCTTCTTGGAAAGAAAAACAACAGGCTCTGGGTTGACAAATAGCTACTGTCTGAACCATCTGCAGACATGTTCAGAACATGATCAAGGGTGTTACACTGGGCTTCCGTTACAAGATGAGGTCTGTGTATGCTCACTTGTCCATCAATGTTGTTATTCAGGAGATGGGTCTCTGGGTGAAAAATCCATCTTCAGGGTTTGAGTGGGGTCAGGTATTGCTCACTCTGTCCCTAGAGCCTAGATGGATAAGTTAATCCTTGCAGGAAATGATACTGAACTTGTTCCAAATTCCATGGCTTTGATCCAACAAAGCACAACAGTTTACAGCAAGGATATTAGCAAGTTTTTAGATGGTATTTGTGTGTCTGAAAAGGGAACATGCAGCATGGCAAGTTACCTAGCTCCAGAAACAAGAGCCCAGATTGTAAGTCTGATTTGGGATATCTTTGGGGACAATAAATATAAAATACTTCTATTAAAGCAAAACAAACAAACAAACAAGCTCATAGTAGGGCTGGCAATATGGCTTAGGAAGCAAAGACTCTTGCTGTCAAGCCTGACAAACCTGAGCTCAACATCCAGGACAGTGGAAGAAGAGAAGAGACTCCTGACAAGCTGTCCTTTAACTTGCACACTCCATGGCTTGCAAAGACTCACACATAAACAAAATAAATAAATATATGTAAAAAATTCAGAGCAATACAAAAGCTTACTATGCTAATGGACTGGCTGCAAAGAAAAAGTGACCTGATGACTAACAGAAATGTAAGAAAGCATTGTCTTTCTCAATGGACCAAGTCAATCTAACTAAGCTCACAGAAACATAAGCACATGCTTGTAGATAACCAGTTTTGTTCTTTTCAATCTGCTTAATTTTTGTCAATTTATTTCTTCATAAAAAGGAATGCAAACATACAGCCAACTAGAACCTTCTCATTAACAAATAGCATATTGTCTCTTATGCAGAGAAGCTAACATGGATAATGAGCAGAATCTGTCAAGAAAAGAATTATTCAACTAAAAAAAATTTCCTTTGAAACATAGTCAATATGTAGGCCCAGCTAACCTGCAACTGGCTATATGAACCAGATTGGCCTCTAACTCAGAGATCTACCTGCCTCTACCTTCTGAGTACTGAAATTAAAGGTGTGCATCACCATACCAGGCTTATGTATTTATGTGTATGGGTATTTGTCTTGCTTGTATGTCTGTGCACCACACTCATGCAGGACTCCAGAAGAGGACATAAGATCCCTTGCCACTGGAGTTGTGAGCTATCATGAGGATGTGAGCCTCAAACCCAAGCCTGCTGGGAGAGCAGCCAGTGTGCTTAACTGCTGAACCATCTCTCCAGCCCCTCAACTCCAATATTTAGTGATAGAAGAGTAAAATAGTTTGGGGCAGGGGAGATGACTCCGCAGGTTAAAAGGCCTGCTGCCCAGCCTGAAGACCCAAGTTTCATCCCCAGGACCCACATGATCAAGGGAGAGAACCAAATCTTCTCTGAAGGTCAGTTGTCCCTTTACCTTCAGGTGGTGTGGGTGTGCACAGGCACACACGTATGTAAATACAAATGTGATTTTTAAAACCTTTTAAAGAGTAATATGTCTATTTCCACAGTACTACAGTGCCTGCTTCAGCTAACAGATAAACACAAACCTCTCTCCCAAAGGCTAACTGTCCAGTTCCTCACACTCAGATTCTCCCTTTGCTACATCCTCCTATTTGTCCACAAGAGGATAAAATAGTGAGGGCTCTACACACTAAATTCTGACCACATTTCAGAACTATATCCTTGTGATTTCTCCCAAACACACTGCACACCGATTAGCAATCTTAACATTCCCCAAATCTTCATATAATTCTTACTAAAGAGAAAAAAGAAAGAAAAAGAAAAACAAAAACAGGCTTTAACTAATTTCACTTGAAGAAATACTATTATGCCATTCTCATAATGAGATCTTAGGGGCATTTCACTGACATTACCATGTACCAACTACACAGTTGGCAAGAATTGAAACTACAATTTTCTAATGTAGCTCAGTGTAAATATTTTACAGGTCTCACAGTCAACAGTTAGTCTAAATATTAAAGTAATTCTAGAATGAAATTTAACTCACAACCATGTTTAAAGGTCTGTCATGTTACTTAGGCTGGTCTCACATGATCCTCCAGCTTCCCTATAATCAGGATTATAGCCATATAGCGCTGTGACCAGCACAATAACAAGTTTAATGCTACATTACTTTTCACCAATAATGCCTAAAGGAAAAAGATACACACTCTCAAAAACATTTACGTTATACTGACTCTTGAATAGGTAGCAGAAAATATAGTCTAATTAATCTAGAATTAGTTCAGGTTTGGAAAAGAAACTAATTAACAATAGACAACTTAATTCTGTATTTGGAATTCCCAGTAGAAAAGTACATATTTTAATCACTCAGTTCAGAAATTTTAATCTAAAAGTTTCACTCTTTTAGGATACAATATAAACATACACACACTTAGAAGATATTGAACGTAATTACTCTTTTCTAGCCCCATACTGACACATTCACAGTAGCTTAGCTTGCTGACCACCATGCCCATTTTTTTGTGTACTTGTTTTTTTTTTGGGTTTTTTTTTTGGGGGGGGGGGGGCGTGGAGCAAAGAGAAGGAGGAGCAAGACAAGGGCTTACTTTATCATCCAGTCTAGTCTCAATTCCCAGTTTCAAATGGCATCTCAACTCAGCAACTGAATTGCTCGGACTATACTTATGTACTGCTACACGTAACTCTAAAATTATCTTTTCAAACACATGCAAGTCAGCCATAGTTGCACACACCTATAATCCTAACACTCAGGAGGCTGTGGCAGGAGGATCTCAAGATCAAGACCAGCAGGGTTAGACAGTGAAACCCTTGTCTTTAAAAGACAGTGTAGGGAAGGTATGGAATTATAACTCAAGGGCAGAGCGCTTGATTTATGTGCTGAAGGCCCTAGCTTCAATTCCCAGTGGAGGCAGGGCAGGAGAAGGACACCACGAATGTTCAACTAATGCTAGTTAAATGAACTTGAGATGCAAAAAGTCATTGGAAAAAAAAAATGCTTCTTCTAAAGCCAGAAGAAGTTACCTTTATTTCCAACTTCTCTAAATGTTTTTGTTTGTTCTTTAATTGGATTCTGGTCCTTTGATCTAACAATTTTGTAACAGTAAATGCTAAAAGCTGGAAATGTTTACTTAGCAAAGAATTCACAAAGCAACAATACAGGAAGGTATGTATAGTTCACCGAAATGGAGGTGGTGTCAATGCCTGCATCCCCATTAATAAATAACACAACGTGAAATTGTATGATTCTTAGGGTTACTTTTTCCTGATATTCAATAACTGAACTAGATGACACAAATACTTTTTTTTTTAACATAAAAAAAGAAGGGCTAGAAAAATGGCACAGTGATTAAGAACACTGGCCACAAGCCTGGTGGCGCAGGCACACACCTTTTATTCCCAGGAACAGAAGGGCAAAGGCAGGTGAATCTCTGAGTTTGAGGCCAGCCTGGTCTACAGAGGGCGTTCTAGGACAGCCAAGGCTACACAAAGAAACTCTGTCTCAAAAAACAAGTAAGCAAGCAAGCAAACAAACAAATCAAAACCACTGGCTGCAGCTGCTCACAGTTACGAAGAGGCAGGTACATCTACATACTGAGTTCCAGGACAGCCAGGGGCACAAAGAAAGATGCTGTCTCAAAACAAAACAACAACAACAAAACAAAACAAAAAACCCTGCTCTCTTCCAGGAGACATGGAGTTCAATTTGCAGCACCCACATGACAGCTCACAACCATCTCTAATTCCAGGCCCAAGAAAAAAGATGCCATGTTCTAATATCTCTAGGCACTATATACAGGCAAAACACCCATAAATACAAAATATAAATAAAAAAAGTTTGAGTATAAAATAATATAAGTGAATATAAAATAATATAAAGTTTTAGAGTTGGGAAGTGGTGGCACAGGCCTTTAGTCTTAGCACCCAGGAGGCAGAGGCAGGTAGATCTCTGAGTTGGAGGCCAGCCTGGTCTATAGAGAGAACTCTAGGACAGCCAGGGCTACACAGAGAAACCCTGTCTCGAAAAACAAAACAACCACAAAACAACAACAACAACAACAACAAAACCTTAATTTTAGAAATCTAAGATTAAAGATCAATGCTAACAACAGATTGAAAATGGTAACAGAAATGTATTTTTATATGAAGAGAAAAAATTTTTCATAAAAAAAAATCACTAGCTGCAATAGTAATCTCACCACTCAGGAGGCCACATCAAGACTACTAAAATTTAAAATCAGCCTGAACTTAAAGGCAAACTTGGGCTACACCACAAGACAATGTCTCAAAAAAAAAAAAAAAAAAAAAAAAAAATCAGTGTTAGCTTTCTAAGCAAATATCAATAGAGATGACTTAACAGTTTCTTTGCAATGACATTGCTTACTTAAAACACAGGATTAGAAAGAAAGAAAATATGGGAGGCTAAAAATGGTTCAGAAGTTAAAACTGAGGAAATCAGAACAGTCTAAACTTTATGGTCATAAAAAAGTGCTTACAGCCTCGTCTCTATAGTTTGCCTTTCATTTTTGTGATTTGTTCCAACTCATACTTTAGTAACAGGAAGCAAATATTCTGGTGGGTACTATGAAGTCTGAGATAATCAGAAATGTTGAAGTTATACGGTCAGTTAAATAAAATAGATTTTCTTTAGGTCATTTACAAACAAAACTTTACTTCTAACTACAAAGCTCCATTATATCTGCTAATCATCTATGTTTGTAAACACACGTGTCCTTTCTTAATGCTGATAACTGTCTTCTGATTATTATTCTAACTTACCTTCCAGAGCTGTGGCTGGTTTGTGTCCCACAGAAACAGACTGTTCATATAAAGTGCCGAGCTACCGTGCACCACGCTCTGGACCACACAGAGCAGGTGTGATGGTGCAGACCTGCAATTCCGGCCCACAGGAGGAGGAGGGGGAGGACCAGAAGGGCAAGTCATCCTCAGCCAGTGAGGGCTACTCAAAAAATTAAAGAGGGGCTGGGCGGTGATGGCGCACACCTTTAATCCCAGTGCTCCAGAGGCAGAGGCAGGTGGAGCTCTGTGAGTCTGAGACCACTGGTCTACAGAGTGATTTCCAGGACAGCCTGGGCTACACTGAGAAACTTGTATCTCAAAACACAAAACAAAAAAAATTAAAAAAAAAAAAAATAAAGGGGAGGGGGCTGGAGAGATGGCTCAGCAATTAGAAGCACTGGATGCTCTTCCAGAGGACCCAAGTTCAAATCCCAGCATTCATAGTTGTTACTAACTCCAGTTCCATACATATGTATGTCCATAAATAGACATACATACAGGCAAAAATCAATGCACATAAAATGAGGAAATCAATCTTAAACAAAAATTAAAAAGGGCACAGAGAATTGACTCAGTACCTAACGGCACAAAACATGAAAACTGGGATTCATGTGTTAGAAGGAGAGAGACTACTCCCACAGGCTATTCTCTGACCTCCACATGTGGACAATGGCATTCACGCGTGCGCACACAGACACACACACACACACACACACACAGAATAAACCTTTTAAAGATAAAAAGAAACACATTATGCCTGAACATGGTAGCACATTACTAAATCACAACAGTGGAATAAAATGGTTGGGACTATGACAAGAATATGAGTTACAGCCAACTTGTTACAATGCGAGACACTATCTCAAAATAAGTAAAAGAAACATGATGTTTAAAGCCTGGTGCCATTTTAGCTGTAAAATAAAGCAAGCTTAAATCATATGTTGTACATATACCAAAAATGTCTCTAGAAAAAGACACAAGGAGTTGGTAATAATGGTTGTGTTCCAAAGACCTAGATAAGAACTGAGAATGATGATGACTTTCTATTATACAATCTATTAAATCTTCTGAATTTTGTAGCATTTACAAATATTACATATTCAAAAATTTAAATATGGAGCTAGAACGATGGCTCAGCAGTTAAGAGCTTGTTGCTTTTCCAGAAACCCAAGTTCAGTTCCCAGCACCCACATCAAGTGGTTCACAACCACTTGTAACTCAAGCTGTATTCAACTCCCTCTCTGCAGGCAACTGTATACATGTGGCGTATACACAAAAATTTTTTTAAATAAAATAAAAATTACTACATAAATTTGAGTGTTGCACAAAACAGTAATTCCAGCACTTGAGAAGTTGGAACAGGTAGATGGCAAGTTCAAGCCAGCCTACACTACATAAAGTTGCAAGCTGACCTGAGTGACATAGCAAGACCCTATATCAAAAAAAAAAAAAAATTTTTTTTTTAAATAATAAAGCATAGCAAACAGTTATGTCAGTTATGGTAGCACACAGTTTAAAAATACCAGCACACTGGAGATAGAAGCAAGCAGATCTCTGTGAGTTTGAGGCCAGTTTGCAAAGAAAGCTCTAGGCCACTCAAGGTTGTCGAGACCCCCCCCCACACACACACACAGAGACAGAGAGAAAGAAAGGGAAAAAGAGATAGAAAGAAGCAAACACACAAAGAAACAAAGAAAGGTAGACACCTGGAAGCAGAAGTGGTCAATTCTAAGTCAGCCTAGTCTACACAGTGAGAGCCAGGACAGACAGGCACCTGCACCCATATGCACCCCCCACGTACCTACAGATAAAAATAAACCCTAGAGTAACAAAGTAGTATGCACATAATGAAGTAATATCACTTCAGAGTGATTTGTACTTTCTCATAACCCAAGACAGCTTCTCACACTTGCATGATCTACAGATATAGCAATATATAATTAGGAATCATTTTATTATTGCTATGATCATTTAGCAGAATAATAGTAACAGGTTTTCCCTTAGGGCCCATGACCTCTCTAGTCATTACCAGGTATGTGTCCCATCTTATAGAGCAGGCCTTAAATCCAATCAAAAAGTGTTGTTTTAAATACAAAATCCCAAACAATGAATTTTAGTAATAAAGACTCAGGTGCCAGATGCTGGAGTGAAAGCCTGCTAGCTCAGAGAGGCAGAGAAAGCACCCAGCTGACCTTCCTACTCAGCCAGTGTCCCAGAAGGAAAAAGCTGTTCTCCATTGCTGACTTTAAAACCCTTCAAACTGAATGTCCCTCCTTTCTACTTCCAGTGTGTCTCTATCTGTCCTCCAGACTTCCTATCACTCTGTTTTTTTTTCCCCATATTTACTTCCTGTCAACTGATTGTTTGCTTTGCCTCTTGACAGAGGGTTAACTTTATTTAATCCTGTTTACAGAAAGCTCTTGGATTAAAGGTGTGTGCTAGGGCTCAGCCACACCACAACTAGGAACAGGTTTTTCTAGTACACAATCTCGGGGTTCACAGTGTAACCAAACAATGGCAGGTTACTCTGATAACATTTATGCCACTATCAACCTATTAAGGATAACACTGCATTGGCAATAGCTTGTAATGTTTGGGGGAGGTCTATGGAATCCAATGACCAACAATTCAAAAAGATGTAATCCATTCTTGGTGCTGCTTTTTGGTTTGTTTGTTTGTTTGTTTGTTTGTTTGTTTTTGAGACAGGGTTTATCTGTGTGGCCTGGGCTGTCCTGGGTTCACTTTGTAAACTAGGCTGGCTTCGAACTCAAAGAGATCCACCTGCCTCTGACCTCCTGAGTGCTGGGATTACAGGTGTGAGCCACTGGGCCCAGCTAGTGGTAGGGGTTTTATTTGGTGGCACATAACGTTTAGTTGGGCTATTGTTTCCCGTCATTACATGGTAATGCTACTTAAACTCCTTTTATATTTTAGGAAGCGTTTACTGTAGTAGGTTTCCAAGTGGCTTTTCAAAGGCCGTTAACATTAGTTATACCTCCTCCACCTTGCCCTCCCATCCCCATAATTAATCACCCTGTTCTCATTTCCCATTTATCCCTTTATAACACCATATCGTATTTTTTCCTTCCTTGAAACATCCCTTCCTTCCCTCAAAGTGTCCTGATCATCTACTAGCTACTTAACCTCTGTGAGTATTTAAATGAAACACACCTATCTAAAGCACAAAAACTAACATCCACATATGAGAAAAAAAAAATGCAATGCTTGTCTTTCTGGATCTGGAATGTCTCACTCAGGATGACTGTGGTGTACACTTGTAATTCCAGATACCTGAGAGGCTGAGGCAGTGGTATATGCTCGAACCTTGGTAATTCCAGGCAGTCTTGAAACACAAAAAAGATTCCATTTCAAAGGAGGATCATCATCACCACCATCACCATCAACATATACAGCTCAGGCTGGTCTCAGACTGAGTGCTTCGGAAAAGGAATGCACCATGCCAGCAGGTTTCTGACATGAAGACAACTTTTAACTTTAAAATTAAATATCTAAGGCTGAAGGGATAAACCAGCAGTTTAGAGCACATACTACTCTTGCAGAGGACCCAAGTTCAGTTCTTACACCTATATCCAGTGGCTTACAACACCCTTCAACTCCAGCTCCCAATGATCCAACACCCTCTTATGGCCACAGAAGGCACCTACACACACATATAGCATTTGCACACATACACTCACACATGAATAAAAGTAAAAATAAAACCTAAAATTTTTAAACAAAATTAAGCCAAAATTATAAAAATGTTTAGAATTAGATCACAAAGGTCTATTCTATTACTGAGCTAAAAACTAGAGCAGAATCCTCAAAACAAGATAAACTGCTGTGTTTTCAATACATAAACACTTAGACTTCATGTATATTATAATGGAGCCTTACAAAACCATTCTCCACATCTCCTACCATCTGGATGAGGTTCCTCTGAATATACACAAACATCTATCTTAATTAAAGCACCTACAATAGAACACAGTATTTCTGGTATGGTATGGTCAGTAACTATATACAGTAAAATTAAGACTTCCCATAATTTATTCGTGATCTTAAGATTTATTTAGTTATACATATGAGCACTCTGTTTGCATGTGTGCCTGCATGACAGAAGAGAACATCACATTCCATTATAGATGGTTGTCAGCCAGCACGTGGTTATGGGGAATTTTGAACTCAGGACCTCTGGAAGAGCTGACAGTGCACTTAACCACTGAGCCATCTCTCCTGCCCTATTTTGTGATCTTCTTGTTGCATTACCTAAAGTTTCATCACCAAACCTATTCTCCCTCTCTCCCCGCCTCCCTCCCCCATTCTCTCTTTTTTTTAAAAGCATTAATATAGTCTAGGTTGGCCTGGAACTTGCTATGTAGACAATGGTACCTCCAAGTTCACAGGGATTACAGACATGAGCCACCAGGCCCAGTTGCTTTTTTAAGGCAGGCTCTTCATGTAGCTCAGGCCTCAAACTCACTGTGTAGCAGAAACCAACTGTGAACTAACTGAGCCTCCTGCCTCCATCACCAAAGGCTGATACTACATCTGTGTGCCACCACACCCAGCTCCCGCATTTTTATATTCAAGCTGATAAACAAAAATTGCCTAATTCTATCCCTAACCTCTCAAAACAGTGTTTGAAAAAAATGTTAAAACCAGAAGTTAGAGATGTGGTTTGTGGTTAAAGGTATGCGCTGCTCTTCCAGGAACTGCGGTCTGTTCCCAGCACCGACTTCAAACCGCTCACAGTCACTTGGAACTCCAGCTCCAGGGAATCGAACACCTCTAGCCTCTTTGGGTACCAGCACTAACATGCACATACCCCACACAGAGATGTACGTGTACATGGGGGTGCATGCGTGCACGCACACACACAATTAAAATGCATGAATCTTTAAAACAAAACCATGTAACTAGGACTGGCAAGATGCCTCAGCAAGCAAAGGCACTTCCCACCATTGGACCTGAATATGATCCCAGGGCTCACATGATGGAAAAAGGGAGCCGATTACTTCATGTTGTCCTCTGACTGCTGCGCCTGCACTATGCATACACAAAGAAAATAAGTAAACAAATAAGTGTAATAAAAGTCTTAAACATATATTTAAGTATTTTTTTATGTGCTAACACTAGCCTGTATACCTCTGACCCAATGGTTAAGTTACTACGGTGAATGTGAATATACACACACACTCACACACTCAGTTTGAAGAAACTGGGGCTGGGGAGATGGCTCAGTGGTTAAGGGCACTGAGTGTTCTTCCAGAGCACCTAAGTTCAATTCCCAGCACCCACATGGCAGCTCAAACTGTCTGTAAGTCCAAGATCTGACACCTTCATACATACATGCATGCAGGCAAAATATCAATGCACATAAAATAAAAATAAATAATTTTAAAAACAAAGTGTGATATTTTATAAAAAGCATGAAATAAAGAATATCTAAAGAAAATGATATATAAAATACCAAGGCAGTTCAGGGGGCAATGAAGTTTCTTGCTAAGAATAAGTATAAAAAATTATTCTTCTCTTTAAACTCTGTGTTGTGTTTTTTAATGTGTTTGCCTGCATGTGCCCCTGTGCACCACTCAGGTGCCTGGTGCCTACACAAGTAAGAAGAGGGTGTTAGAAACCCTGGATCGGAGTCACAGATGGTTACAAGCCACCATACGGGTGCTGGGATCCAGGTTCTCTAGAAGGGCAGCCAGTGCTCTCAGCCATGGAGCCATCTCTTAGCCCCAGGTTACTAGTCTTTGAATCTACAAAGAGAAAGTAAAAAGGTACTAACGTTTATTTACATTGGGTCCTGGGCTAGACGCTTCTATACATCATCCATATAATCCTCATGCCCCTGTGATTATCATTTTGCAGGTGATTACACTTATGCTCAGAGGCGTGAAACTTGTCTCCAGAAAAAAATAATTAAATGGCCGAGAAAAAAATGAGTCAGTCTAAACCAGTGGTTCTCATCTTCCTACTGCTGCAACCCCTTAATACAGTTCCTCATGCTGTGCTGACCCCAACCATAAAACTATTTCCATTGCCACTTCATAACTGTCATTTTTCTAGTGTTGTGAATCATAAATAAATATCTGATATGCAGGATATCTGATGTGCAACCCCTGTGGAAGGGTACTTCAACACCCCCCCCAGGAGGGGTCACAACCCACAGGTTGAGAACCACTGACTAAAATTCTGCCCCATTCTCACTACAATACTTTCTACAGAACTTAAAACGAGAGGGGATAAGCTCTTGGGGACTCACGCCTTTGATTCAAGCACTTCTTGGGAGGCAGAGGCAGGCAGATCTCTGTGATTTCGAGGCCAGCCTGGTCTTCAGAGTGAGTCCCAGGACAGCCAGGGCTACACAATAAGACCATGTCTCAAAACAAAACAAAACAAACAAAAAAAAAAAGCAAGCAAACAAACTACAAAAAAAAAAAAACCCCACAAGGGTTTCTTATTATCTAATTATAAAATTATTAGAATTTAAGTAACAGTGAACCTTTTAAAAATTGAAATTATAGGCTGAAGATGGTTCAGCATTGGCTGTTCTTCCAGAGGATCCTAGTTCAATTCCCAGCAGCTCACAACTGTCTGTAACTCAAGTTCCAGGGGATCTGACACCCACACACAGGCATCAGGGGCCTGAGTGGCACACAGATGCAGGCAAAACACTCAGACACATTAAATAATACAATACAAAGTTTAAAGAGAAGAATAATTTTTTATGCAGGCAAAACACCAAAGCACATACAAGAAAATTTAAAAGTTATAAAAAAATTAGAATTATAAAAATGAAATTTAACTTTTTTTCCTGTGCTATGTGAGGATTTGTCATTCATTAGCTAAGAAGGCCTAAGACAAAGTTTCTTAAACATTTGTACTTAAAGACAGAAGAAGCTAAACACAGATTAGAGTTCACTTAGCTTCAACAAACTCCAACAGAAAATCTATTTTGAGATCACTAAATGTTACCTTAGAAAGTAATGCTGATATTGCCTTTGTGTCATCTTTGATTTGTATAAATATATCCAATTCGCCAAGTGAAATTAAGGACTACTTCATGTGTACTTCACTTACAGCCTACAGATCTGTTCCTTGGATACTGAAGCTTATTCCTCCTTGATTGCTCTGTTGCTCTGGGGATCAAGCCCAGGGTCTTGTGGATGCTAGACAGTATTCAGCCACTGAGCTACTACCCCAGCCTGAAATGGTGTCAATACCTCAATTTGAAAAAGCTTAGGTCAGAGAGGATAAAGTTATGTCTTCATTAGTCAAGAACTGGTGACCCACAGTGAGGATTACCTAGTGCCAAATATAACGCGTCAGTTATTAGCACTAGTCTTACTTGCAAGGAAGTGCCACTAACCCACATACAAGAAGAAAGCCTCCTTCCCCCACAGCACCACAGTAAACAAGGAAAAAAAAAAAAAAAAAAAAAACTCTACAGAAATGGGGATACACTTCAAATGTTCCCATAAATCCTTCCAGGCCACTAAAATGAATAAGGTCTTGGATCTAGAAATGTTAAAAAGATTACACAGAAAATGATAATGATCTTTGTCAGTGTTCCCCTCTAACAAAGGTAGTCAACAGATGCCTTAAATTTTTCTCAAAGTGCTTGCAAATGAAGTGATTTATTCCATATCACAGTCCACTCTCAGACTAAAACAACACCAGGCATTATCCCTGTTTTACAGAATAAGAAAACAAGGTCAATGATAGGATAAATATCTCTCCCAAGACTGTAATTACAGTAGCAAAGAGTCGCTTAAATCCAGGCAATCTGATTTCCAGGGAACTGACCTACCAAGGAAAATTGGACCTTTTTCTTATTTTGAAATGTTTTTCAACCTGTAGCATATACTAAACAAGTCATATGGTGTCCATTCAGTAACAAATGATTTCACAAACAAAAGAGACTGTGCACAATTATGTAACTGGAAACCCTGGTTAGCACTCTTGCTCTCTTGTGATACACTCCTATTACTGATTTTCATAAGATAGACAAAAACTAGAAAGTGACAGGGAGGGAAACAACACAACCAATAATGTTTATGTTTTGGTTGTTTACAATATACTGTTTTGGATTATTTATTTGTCTATCCCATTTATGTGTTATTTTGTTGTTGGAAGCAATGTACCATCCCCAACCCCCAAATCTTAATGTACAATGATTCATTACATCTTCCTTCTAAATAAAACCTCCAGAATGTGCCATATAAAGGAAAATAGGCTCCTAGGCATTTCTCCTTTCTAGTAAGATGTTAACACAACATGCGCCAACACTTGAAACAAGAACAACAAAAAAAATGAACTTGTATTTTCTGTGACAAAGATTTACAGCCCTTTTAAACCTGTACGTTAATTTCTGTGCCATTAACTTTTTATAGGATTCTATGAACTCTACAACAAAGGAGGAAAACTGTCAGGATTTCAACCGATGAATCTGGGTGGAACAAAGACTTCTCCTTTCATTACGCAGAGAGAACCAAGTTGCCAAAAAAAAAAAAAAAAGCTCCCTCAGACACCGTTCGTAGTTACTAAGTGCGTGCCTGGATGTACAGGGGGAAAAATCATCAGGTCAAATACTGCCCGTTGCCTACCTTGGTTCCTGCCCCTTGGCCAAAGGCGTCGTCCCAGGGGTAGTGCCCCAATCTTTTTCTCCCCGATACAGCTAAGGGGCTTAACCCTCTGAGTTCCACAACCTCCGGGCGTCCCCCAGAACAACCCGCGTCCGAAATTGGGCCGAGGGCTCTGTCCCCACCCTTCCAGAACCCCACAGTCCCGCTCCTAGTGACCGCTGATGTCAAACAGGGCAAACCCCGAACCCCACACACCCCCGAGTCCGCCCCCGGCCCCGCCACTCCCTTACCCATTCGCCGGCCGAGGCGAGCTGGGAAAGGGACGAGAGCCCTCAGCCTCGCTGCAGCCCAGCAGAGGGGCCAGGCAGATGCGGCGCAGACAGGCCGCCCCGCGCCCCTCGGCAGCGGCGGGGTGGGGACCCCACGCCAGGGCGAGGCGCGTCGCTCCGCCGCCGGAGTCGGGCTGGCCACGGAGGGAAGGTGTGGTCCAGGAACGGGGGCCCGGCGAGGCGGCCCGGGGGAGTCGCAGGTCCACCCGGGCCTCGCCCGCGACCCATCTTCTCGCCGTCACCACCCGAGCCTACCCACGACACCCCTCCGCCCGGCCGCCAACGCCGCCCCGGGGGCCGCGGGGTCTGCGCCTCCGCAGGCTCGTGACAGGTGGCGACGGGTGACCATGGCAACCCACGGTGCGCGGCGGCCCGCCCCCGCCTCCTGGAATCCACTCACCTGAAGGGCTCCCGGGCGGGGCCGGCGGAAGCGGCGGAGGAAAGCGCGGCGGGGAGGCCCGGCGGCCGGGGCCCCAAGGCGGCCAAATCCGGGCTGAGGCGGCGAGCGCGAGGGCGGCGGTCTGGGCTCGGCAGCCCGCGCGTCAATCCATCCGCTCGGCGGCCGGCCCTGCTCGCGTCTGCCCCGATCCCGCCTCCCACCGCTCGGCCCCGCGACTGCGGTTGTCAAGCGCCGCTGGAGAGGAGCTCCAGCCGCCAGCTGCAGCCAATCACTGCACGTCCCCGGGGCCGCCTCAGGACCCCTCCTCGCGGGGCGGCTAGGCAGGTGCCTGCGTAGAAGAGAGTCATCTGGGCCGGCTCGAGACGATAGGGCGGGGCCTTCAGGCGGGGCCTAAGGGTTGGCGGCCCTGGAGGCTCCCCGCTCTCAACTTCTGTGCCCTGAAGGGTTAGGAGATGCCTGTGAGGAGGATGCTGGCCCTGGATCGTCGGCGACACTGTGTGTGTGTCGCAGAATAGCGTGGACAGGTGTGGTAGTTTGAATGAGAATTGCTCCCATAGATTCACACATTTGAATGCTGGGTCCCCAGTAGGTGGACTGTTTGGGAAGGATTACATATCAGATATCCTGCGTGTCGTTATAACTCATAACAGTAGCGAACTGTTATGAAGTAGCAACAAATTGATTTATGGCTCGGGGTCACCACCACAAGAACTGTATTAAAGGGTTGCAGCGTTAGGAAGATTGAGAACCACTGGATTAGGAGTGAACTGATTGGAGGGGGTGTGTTACCGTGGGTGGTCGTTTGAGGTTTCAAAATCCCAGACCATTCCTAGTTCTATGTCTGGTGCCTGCGGATCAGATGTAAGCTCTTAGCTACTGCTCCAGCATCATGCCTCCTTGTCTGCTGACATCATGGACTAATTCTCTGGAACCGTGAGCGGCAAATTAAATGGTGTCTTCTATAAGTTATATTGGTCATGGTGTTTTGCCACAACCCTAGAAAGGTAACTAAGACAATAGGGTCTGATAGTTCCAAATGTAGAAGTCTTCTTTGCAATGTGTCTGACTCTTAATTTTACTTCCAATAATTTACTAATAAAGGTTAAATTAAATAAATCTTGCTTCCTTACCTTTTCCACATTCCATCCATGGAAACTGTCCTCTTCCAGTTTCTCAGTGTGTAAAGCTAATCCATCCTTGAAGCACTTAATAAGGCCGCCGTTTTTATTTACAGTAGGAGCCTCACGCCTACAATGTCTGTGTAGTACTCTCCCAGATATGTGATGCTCAAGAAGCTGGATTAAATCTCCAAGAACTGTAACAGTATAGAACCATAGAAGACGACCTTGGCCTAAAGACTCTTGTGCAGCCAGGTATCCACTGCTCAGGACGCTGAGAGATTTGGCCAGCCTGGTTTACGCAGTGAGTTTCAGCCAGCCAGGACTACAAAGTGAGACCCGATCTCAAAAAAAATAAAAATCCGGTTCAAGATAAAAAGCCAGGTGAATCACAGCACTGTTGCATGCACACACCCAATAAATAAATGCAATTTTTTAAAGGGCCAGGTATGCTGGTGTGTGCCTGTAATTTCAGCAAGATAAAGTGTAGCCTGCGTTTGCTACTTTGTGTATTCTTTTTTCCTTCTTCCACCCTTCACTTTTTTTTTTTTTAATTTATTTTGCTTCTGTTCCAACTCCCTAACACCAAATAGGAGAGAAAAGGATAGAGGGGAAAGGGGGTAAATTATCATTAGACTACTTCTTGCAGGTTAGGAGCATCAAGTTCCTTGGGGCAAGTTTGATCTTTGCTATCAGGATATCTAATTTCTTCTTTTCACACAGGACTACTTGACAAACTGTAACCAACTACAACCAACCAGCCAGCCAGCCACATACCTATCAGGGCTCTAGCTTCTACACATCCTCCCGAAAAGTTCCCAGAATTCCAAACATCACACACTCGCAGAAACTGTGCACAGCTGGCAAAATCACACCCCTGCTAAAGGGCCAGGCAAATCACAATCAACTTCTGTGAAGCAGTTCCATATCCCTACACCTAGAGTTAAAACAAAAACATATTCCCATAACATTTCTGTGTTTTTTTTTTAAAGAAACCAAAATTCTAAAAATCTTACTACAATAAAGAATATTGCGGGTTGGGGGCCAGTCTGAGCTCAGCTACAAAATAAGATGGGACCAAAGAGATGGGTCTGTGGATAGTGCTTACCATACAACCATGAAGAACAGGGTTTGGATCGCCAATACTTAGGCAAGGCTGGTGGCCACCTGTAATCCCCAAGCTCACAGAGGTGAGGAACACAAACTGCCTAATTATCAAGCTATGGGTTCAAGGAAAGACCTTACCTCAATAAATAGTGTGAAGAGTGGTCAGAGAAGCCAGTGCCAACTTCTCGCTTCCCATGCACACAAAAAACACATACATACACATGCAAAAAGGAGGAGGAAGAGGGCCCCCCCCCAAATAAATCATAGTTTAAAGGAAAATTGTAGGGAGAACATTTTTAATTTCAGGGGAAATTTAAAAATATGAATTTCAAAATATCAATTGCCCAGTTCACCTGAATCCTAAAAGAAAAAAACATTCAACGACTATCTTAGTCACTATTCTATTGATGTGAAGAGACAATATGATGAAGGCAACTGTTATTGGAAAAAGCATTTCACTGGGGGCTTGCTTACAGTTTCAGAGTTTTAGTCCATTATCATCATGACAGGAAGCAAGGCAGCATACAGGCAGACATTGGAGCAGTAGCTGAGAGTGACATCCTGATCTTTAGACAGAGAGAGAGACTCTGAGCCTGGTATAGGCTTTTGAAGCATCAAATATCAGCCCCCAATGACACACTTTCTCCAAGAAAGCTGAACCTCCCAATCCTTCTAATCCTTTCTAATAGTGCTACTCCCTGGTGACTAAGCATTCAAATATTTGAGTCTCTGGGGGCTACTCTCATTCAAGCCGCCACAGCAAGCTTGGCAAGAGTGAAGAAATTCCTAAATGCATGCCCTTTCTTTCAGTTACCAGGCTATTGAGACAGTAATCCCTAGCAAATTGGAATTTCCCTGGGAATCTCATGCTGGGAGAGGGAAAAGGCTGAAGCCTGATGCCAGCCAGAGGAAGACTTTGTCTCCAGGAAAGAGGTTTCACACAATGTTGACAATAGCTTAGACTGTGTGATAGCAGAGGCAGTAGCCAAGACTAGGAGGGCTTAGTCATGCGTGCTTCTGGCCCTCTGCTTGAACCTAAATCTCATGTCAATACCCTGAAGACTGACTTGGAATGTCACTGGACTCCTTCGCTCTTCCTAATGTGGCCACATTGAATAAATCTTTCTCTGCTTTTCATTATCATTTGTCTGTTTAATTGACATATTGAGGTCATTGACTGAACCTAGGACTACCAGGACCTAGGCTCTGGACCCTAACAATGTTGTACTCAGATTGCAAGACCCCAAAAGACCACCAGAAGTCAAGTCCATTGCAAAACACGTGAGGATCTTTTCATTACAAGCTCAGAGCCCGGGTCACAGCAACCTCCCCGTTGAAGAGGAAGAGAGTGACCACCGAAGTCTAGGGGAACAAGGTTTTTAATGGCCAAAACTGCAAGCAGTGGGTTACATGCCTTGGTGTTACATGATTGGGTAAGGGAAATTGACTTTGGAAATGACTGGTTTACTTTAGGCACTAAGTCCATAAACGGTTCTGACCTGGCCATGTGGGCCAGTTTCCTAGCCACTGCATCTCTAGTGGGCAGGAAAAGAATTCAGTAAGGCTAGTTCCTCCCTGCAGCTGGCTGGACATGTCTCCACCTGGCTAGCCTTTGTTCAGCCTTGCGCTCCAAACCCCAAACCAATACCCAAAAAAACAATTTTCCAATTCTTTGGTCTATCAACAACTGTGGTAACATGTATTAGGAATCTCCTCAGTGACAAAGAAAAAAAAAGGAAAAGAAATATAAACACAATCTCACATTAGCTGAGGTCCTCATATTTAAAAAAAAAAAAATGCTTCACAGAACGTTTACATTTAAAAAGAGGCAGATATGAACCCCTACCTTCACCCCAGCCTAGACAGGCTATCAAAGAAAACTCAAAAATGGTGATAAAGGTATTTAAGTGTAGCTCTCCACAATTGATGGCTTCTAATGGGGAAAAGACTCAGTTTTCTTTAAGGGGATGACCACAGGGAGTTTGACCAGGGTCCAACCCTGTCTTGAAGAAAAAAAAAGGAAAGAAAATGAGTCTTACCCTGATGAGGAACTCATCTAATATGGGCAACTCATATTAGACTTGGGGTTTTGTTTCTTCTTTTCCTTCTTCTTCTTCTTCTTCTTCTTCTTCTTCTTCTTCTTCTTCTTCT
>NW_026594216.1:2401440-2428984 GCF_907164565.1 Psammomys obesus | reverse complement strand
CTTCTTCTTCTTCTTCTTCTTCTTCTTCTTCTTCTTCTTCTTCTTCTTCTTCTTCTTCTTCTTCTTGTCGTTATTATTATTATTATTCGGAGACGGGTTACAAGGGTCGGGGCAGACCTGGGAGGACTGGGAAGTGAGTGTGATCCGGGTGCATGATGTGAAATTCCCAACTAATTAATAAAAATATCATGCTAGGAAAAAAAGTGACAGACATATCCTGGAAATGGTCTCAATTATTTTGTCAGGATAAGTCACCTGTGTTATTATGCCTAAACTTTACCTGCCAAACAGTAGCAGCAGCATCTACATATTTAAATCTCCAGTGAGCTCTAGAGAGATACCAATCAGGGACAGTCCGATAAGCATATCAGTTAGGGGAATATGCTAGGAGAAAAACAAAATCCTGTTTTTCTGGTACTGGATTGCTTTGGGTAGTCAAGAGGCACAACAAAAAGTGCTTTGTTTATGCCTCACAATTTCTCTTTAGATGCCTGTTCATCATTCACATTAGAGCCATAGAAGGCAATGATTTGCCCAAAGTTCCATTGCTGACATGGAGCAAGGCTAGCTTCTACTCTTCTCAACACTCCTGAGTGAGTAGGAGGTGGGCGGATTCTGGCAGATGGGTAGTTAGGAAAAGGGGGAACAGATCATTCAGATGGCAAACCATGGCTTCTTCCTCACCTCCCTGACCCGAGACAGAGGCCTGTTCGACCTTTTCTCGCCCAAGCAGGGCTCCCCTCCAAGTTCACCAGTCCGGACTGGGCTGATACATTCAAAGCCAGCCCCTGAACAAGTATTCCTGAAGCTGTGGGCCTGTTAGCTCACCTTTCTTTGTCTCAATAGACCAACCCAACCTCAAGGTAGGGGAAGGAAACCTGCCCTATGCCACTGTAAATCTGTGTTTACCTAAAGCTGCGGGCATATCAGCCCCTTTCTGTTTGTTTAAGCTGGCCAACTCAAAATTAAGGGAAGGGGACCTATCCCAGGCCACCAAAAGCACTTAAATTCCTCTCTGGGAAAACGGACTTCAGTTCCTGAATCTCGTCTGCTCAGTGGGCAGCCTTTCTGTGTGTTTGCTGTGTGTGCTTCACCTTCAATGGCTTGTTGCCTGTTGTCTGCTTATGTCCCTGCCTTTTATTTCTTTAGTTCGTTGAGAAAAGCAAGCACAACCGAAACCCCATACACAGTAACATCTAACTCCTAAAACCTGTTTTCCTCCCCCAATTCCTTGTATCAACCCAAAAATTTAGCTTAAAGAAAATGAACCTTACTGGCAACCTTTAATCCCAGCCCTGGGAAGGAATAAGCAAGTGGAGTTTGAGGCCAGGCTGTTCTACACAGAGTGCCAGGGCTACACAGAGAAACCCTGTCTTGAAGAAAAAAAAAAAAAAAAGGAAAGAAAATGAGCCTTACCCTGATGAGGTAGGGAGGATTTGAGGTTGTATTTGTTTGTGTCGCCCATATCCTATGACACAGTGTTACAATGTCCATTTGAATTTTCAGTGAAAATCAGACTGTTAGAAGCAGATACACACCATTTATACTTTTGGAAAAAGGTTCAAGAAAGAAAAGGACCAAACCGGAAAAAGACAGCTGGTATACCTTAGCATTTATATATTGATAATGCAATGACGATTTGTAATTTGCTTCCTAACACAACATCAGGTCCTACCATATGACCTTAATATCTATCTGTGAGCCTAAGGTATCTCCTTTCCTTCTACACTCAGCCGCGGTGTTAAGATTAGATCTTCCTGGCTTTCACTCTCCTCACTGCATAGCAGTGAACTGTTGAGAAAAGACAAAGCTTTTTTAGATGGGCTGTCCTTAGATCCTGAGGTGCTGCCTCGGTTAGTCCCTAAGCATTTACTGAATGCCTGCTGTGATTCAGGAACTGGGTCAGGCATCGTTTGAAAACGCAGGTTCAAACATGACATAATGACTCATGGCGCCTTATGACTTAAATGCCTACAGGCTAAGGTGGATGCCCTTGAATATGATTCTAAAATCCCATTGCTAAAAAAAAAACACCAATGGACACTTTTGGTTTTCCCCAAATGTCACAAAGAAATCCAAGCACAAACCTAAACAAGGACATTTTAATCCAAGGTGTTCAGAGAGTTCAGCAGAAATAAGGGAATTTGTTTTTAAAAGAACAACTCGGATTCTGAAAACATAAACACACCACAGTTTTGTGTTTCAGGGTACAGCAGCAGCCTGGCCTCTGGAGATGAAATTTTACCACCAGGACTGCTTCTCCTTCAACAGATTCAAGGATTAAATCCAAGGTCAGATGTGGGCCTGTATCTCTATTTCCAGGAGCAGGAGGCAGGAAGAACAGAAGTTCAAGTCCAGCCTTTTCTACTTAGGGTGTTCCAGGACAGCCTGGCTACATGAGACCCTGTCTTAACTCCTTCCCTCTCACCTAACTTCCCCCAACCAACCAACCAACCAACAAACTAGACTTATATTGATCTACCAAGGCTCCTTAATAAAAGCTTAAATTATGCATGTATGGTTAAATCTAGCTTTATAAACACATTACTGAGCTGGAGAGAAGGCTCAGAGGGTAAGAGCACTGGCTGTTCTTCCAAAGGTCCTGAGTTCAATTCCCAGCGACCACATGGCTCATAAGCCTCTGTGAGATCTGGTGCCCTCTTCTGGCATGCAGGTAGAATACTACATAATAAAGTAAAAAAAAAAAAAAAAAAAAAACCAAAACCCACACACATTATTGTTTCAAATAAGAGGGGTGTTTTTATTTATATTAATAAGTGAACATTAATAAAGATAATTTTGTTAAAAAATAATATCCTAAGGTTAGTAAGAAGGCTCTGAAAGCTGGGCAAGGAGCACACTCCTATCATTCCAGCACTCAGGGAGGCAGAGGTCAGCAGATTTCCTTGCGTTCCAGGCCAGCCAGGTCTACAAAGTGAGTCCAGGACAGACAAGGCTTGCCTCAAAAAAAAAAAAAAAAAAAAAAAAAAAAAAAGAAAGAAAAGAAAAGAAAAAAAAAGGCTCTGCAGATTAAAGCACTTTACACTAAATCTGATGGCCTAAGTTTGATCCCAAGGACCCACCTGGTGAAAGGAAAGACCCTACTACAACTTGTCCTCTGAGTCACCATATGAGTGCTATGGCACATGCATACACATAACATATACAAATTAAATAAGTGTAATAAAAAATAAGGAATGAAGCCGGGTGTGGTGGCCCATACCTGTAATCCCAGCACTCAAATAGGCAGAGTAGGCAGATTTCTAAATTCGAGGCCAGCCTGGTCTACAAAGCAAGTCCAGGACAGCCAGGCTACACAGAAAAGCCCAAATCCCCCTCCCCTCAAAAGAAGTAATGAGCTTGAAGCTACTTAGAACTTTTCTATAGTCGGAGTAGATAGTATATGTTCATGTGTTCTATTTGCTGGTTTATTTTTATTTTTATTTTTTATCAGTGTGACCAAATACCTAGCACAAGCAACTTAGGAGGGTTTATTATCATTAGGGTGGAAAAGAAGGACCTCTAAAATTCAATTTTTTTTAATATTTTTTTTTATTTTTAAGTAGTTTTATACATTCACTTGTATCCCAGCTGTAGCCCTCTCCCTCTTTCCCTCCCAATCTCCCCTCCCTCCCTCATCTGCTCCCTGCCCCCTTCCGAGTCCACTGAGAGGGGGTGTCCTCCTCTCCTTCCGCCTGGCCCTAGCTTATCAGGTATCTTCAGGATGGCTGCAATGTCCTTATCTGTGGCCTAAAATTCAATATTTAAATAAATTAGAAATTCAAAGTCACATTAAAGTGACAAGCGGATACTCATGGGTGACTCTTGCTAATGAATGTGAAAAATCAAGCTAAATGTCCAGTGTCAGCAACAAGACAAATCATCTGAGGGCATTTTCCCAGTCAATCCACCCCTCTGCACTGCTCAGACCTGGTGAGCCATTTCCCCATTTCTACATTAGCTCTGCCCAGCTTATCTAATGCTCTGGATGTGCATTCTTAGAGTTTCCCATTATGATCTACCGTCATAATACCGTCGGTTTCTGTGTGTGTCTGCCTAGACAAGTTTTACTTACATTTGAAAGCTGGCATTCACTCCTTACGTCACTCTCTGAGCATGGTTTCTACAGCTCTACACTTTGGGAGAGGGATGTGTTCTCCATTCTCCATTTGCTGATGAAGTTGGTTTACTCCTACTTTCCAGGGACAAGTTGGCAAAGTGTTGGTTATTTGTTGAAGCTGGACCTCATATACTATTCTGTTATACTATGTGGTTATGCAAAATAGAAGAACAGAGGAGGGAGCACCTGTCCCCTTGGATCCTCATTGTTTAAAAAAAAAAAAAAAAAACTTTCTGTGACAACGGAAAGCTGCTAGATCAGCGCTGCCCAATGTTTCACTAGCTACTGTCATGGGCACCTGGAATACATCCAGGACAATTCAAGAGAGTACAGTTTCAATTTGTTTAATTTTAATAAAAATGCAGTGAATGTCTTCTCTAGATGTTGGAAGGTAGCTATAGTGCCTTACTATTAAAACTCAAAATTAATAAGCTCTGCCTGTAATTCCCCAGCACGCAGGAGACCGGAGCAGGAAGATCCTGGAGTCCAATCATGGGCAGCTGGATAATGGACTCTATAGTGAGACCCTGTCCCCAAAAAGAGGACAGAGTGCGGTCATGAATCAAATCCCTGCTCATCTGTTGTTTTGTCTGTCCAATCTCCCTTTCTTTTGCTTTCCAGGCCGACTCTGCCTTTCTTGGGAGTGGAAAGCTAAGGATCTCATGTATGCCAGGATCACCACAAACTCAGTACTTCTCATCCTCCTGCCTCCCAAGATACAGATTACAGATGTGCACTACGCTAGGTTTATGAGGTGCTGAGGTTCAAAGCCAGGGCTTTGCGCTACATCTTCACCACAGGGGTGTGGCAGCAGGTCCTGGATATAACAAACTTCTTCCTGGACAGGGCCAGGACAATCATAACTCTCACTTGGAAACTTCTGTCCTAGTGCTTCAGTTACTGTTCTATTGCTGTGAGGAAACACCATGACTAAAGCAACTTAAAGGAGCATTTAATCTAGGGCTTGCTTACAGTTTCTGAGGTAGGTACATGACCGACAGTGTGAGGGGCATAGCAGCAGGCAAGGAGGCATGGTGCTGGCACAGTAGCCGAGAGGGCTTTTGAGATCTGAAAGGTGGAGGTAGAGAATGAGAGAAAGAGAGGGGGGAGAAGGGAGCGAGAAGTCTCGGCCTAGTGTGGCTTTTTGAAATCTCAAAGCCCAACCCCAATGGCATACCTCCTCCAAGAGCCACACCTCCTAATCCTTCTCAAAACAATTCCACTAACTGGGGACCAGTGTTCAAACATGGACCTACAGGGGTCTTTCTCATTCAAACCACCACAACTAAGAAGTGCAAGATCCGGAAGTTGTTAAAGACAGAACCCTGGACCTGTCAGCCATGTTCAAAGGCTATGGAGAGAGTAAGACATGGGCCTGGGTCATGAGCAGAATAGTAAGACATGTAACACACTTAAAACGACCGAGACATTAGTCAATTAAGGGTGCATACACTTCTCTGCACAAAGTAAAAATTGAGTAGCTCTCAGTGTAAATTCTTTACACTTTCAGAATAGAACAGGCCACGATTAGCAAAAAAAAAAATAGTGACAGAGAGATGGCCATCCATGGTGGTACACACCTTTATGTTCCAGCACTGGAGAGGCAAAGGCAGATAGAGCTCTATGAATTCAAGGCCAGCCTGGTCTATATAGTGAATTCTAGGACAACCAGGGCTATGTAGAGAGACCCTGTCTCAACAACCCCCACCCCAAACAGTGGCATATTATTCCACTGCCACAATTTTTTTTTAATTTTTAAAATTATATTTATTATTTATTTTGTATCTATGTGAGGTAGGCAAACACAAGCATACCAAGGAGTGTGTGTGTGTGGAGAAGAGACACCAACCCGAAGGCAGAAGCAGGTTCTTCCTTCCACCACATGGGTCCTGGGGATCAAACTCAGATTGCCAGTTTTGGTAGCAAGTCCATTAACTCAGTGTGCTATCTTGTCTGCCCTCAACTGCTGTTCTTTATCGTAGACTGAGGTAGCTTTTCAATTGCTCTTTGTAAATTTTAATTTCTGTATATGAGCATTCTGCCTGCAAGCATGTTTATGTGCCAACTTTCTTGCCTGGCACCTGAGGACAGAGGAGGACATTGGATCCTCTGGAGCTGAAGTTAGATGGTTGTAAGATGCCATATTTAGTGCTGAACCTGAGTCTCTGTGGAAAAAGCCAATGTTCTTTACCTTGGAGCTATCTCTCCAGCCCCTTCAAACGATTTTTTAAAGCAAAATGATCAGCTCAGTTACGCATCAAATCTCATCAACTGAAGTGTAGTATAAAAATAGCATAGAAAAACAAGATAAAAGAGCTATCATAGAGTAATGGATGCAATATCATGAGGGGTATAAATCACAAACTCAGCAGGGTGTGGTGGCGCATGCCTTTAATCCCAGCACTTGGGAGGCAGAGGCAGAGGCACATGGATCTGTGAGTTCAAGACCAGCCAGGTATACAAAGTAAAAAGAAACTTATTCACCCGCTTCAGTTGTTGTCTGGGAGGCTTACTGCCTCTGTCTGCTAACCTAGGCCTCATCCTGGAAGCTTCTAGTCTTCATAGAATCTAACCATAGGCCTAGAATGTTTTCAGCCTCTGAGACTTACTGCTTAATAAGCTCATCCTTTCTAGCTCTTTCTGAGCTCTGGGCTGGCTGGTTCAATTCTCTTGAGTCTGTGCTGTTCTGGCACAAACTCCTCTCCCAGCTGATGTATTCAATCTGGCTTCTCTCTCAGCCTCTGAATTGCTCTGCTTGGCCTCAAACTAACTCCAACAATCTGCTCTAATCTCCTGGCTCCTTCTCGTTCTCTGGATCATTTGGTCTTCACCTGAGGTCTCTCGCTGCAACCCATCTCTGTCCATCACTGTCCTGGTAAAACTGCTTCCTCTCTCTTTCTCTGCATTGCTCAAGTAGCTTTCCCTTCCACTCTTCTGAGAGTTGGGCATATCCTATTCTGTCAAATCTTTCTCTGATTCATCACTATTTCTGCCATTCAATTAGAAATTTTTTCAAACATGGGTACTTTCTTCTACATACTAACTTTACCATCATTGTTTGGGATTAAAGGCATGTACCACCATGCCTGGATCTAAGCTTTTTTCTTTTTTTTTTTTTTTTTTTGGGGGGGGGGGGTTGTTTGAGATAGGTTTTCTCTGTGTAGCCTTGGCTGTCCTGGACTCACTTTGTAGACCTGCCTATCTCTGCCTTCCACGTGCTGGGATCACAGGCGAGCACCTGGCTTTCTTTACCTGAAACTTCCTCTATATCAGGCCAGCCTTTACCTTAGAGATCTGCTTGCCTCTGTCTCCTGGGATTAAAGACATATCTGTATTCCAGCTAGATCACATAGACCTAGGAGGTCTTTAGATATGATGATTAAGATCTTGCCAGAGCAGTCATGTTCTGAATTATGCCTTTCCTGGGAGTGGAAAGCTAAGGATCTCATGTATGCCAGGATCACCACAAACTCAGTACTTCTCATCCTCCTGCCTCCTAAGATACAGATTACAGATGTGCACTACGCTAGGTTTATGAGGTGCTGAGGTTCATAACCCTGCCTCAAAATAAATAAAAAAACCAAACAAATAAATCACAAACTCAAGTATTAGCATGTTTAATTTTCCATTCTTTATTCCTTGTATTAACAGATTAAACAGGTAGTATTTCCCCAAGTCCTGATTTAGAGAAGTTAAGAAGCACCAATAAGTTTCAGAGAAACATTCAGTAACCTCCTTAAATGCAATTCTAATCCTTATTACAAGCTACACAGAATAATAATTTAATGCAGTAAGCTAAATACACACAAAGCCTGCATATCCTGAACTACAAAATGGTGTGCACAGCCACATATGGGTTTAATCAACTACACATCTTCACAATGAAAACCCTTACATTCATGTCAACAGACCACAACCCACAATGCCTGTCCTGACCTCAGCTTCGTAAGCTTTGCCATTCCTACTATCGCAGGCATTTGTTTTTAGAAGCTTTCCTGCCTTCAGTGAAGTTGAGGTCCACTAACACTTAGCAAATATCAGTTTCTTAAAAAAAAAAAAGTGTACTTTACAAAAAACTAGTAAAACAAATGATCTATTAAAACATAAACACTCTCATAAGAACTTTCAGTTCCTTAAAAGAAACACAAGCCAGTTCATTGTTTTTACTAACGTCTCCCGCCACTGTCTAAAAACTTGGATATATACAGCACACCCCTCAGCTCTCACAAAGGTCAAAAGGATGCTTAGATTGCACATCATGCGGCTATGGTACACAGCTTAGAATGTACAAGTCTACCTAAACACTGCTTCCCCTTTCAGATGAACTGCATGGTTTGTTAAACTTTAAGCTAGGAGTCATTACAACCCAGAAAACAACTCAATTACGATAAGATAAAGGAAGGCAATAAAAGCTCAAGTTATAAATCTAAAATTGAGGACCTCTTTCATCACATGCCTAGCCATAACAATATTACTGCAGACAATTATGATGTATGGTTTCCACAGAAAAATATCAAAATCTCAGAAATTACAACAGGGTCAAGATCCATAGTTGGCTTCATCAAAAGCTTTTCTAGCCCGTTTCAACTCTTCATTCATAGTAAGCAAGTCTTTAACTCTAGCAAATTTCCTTGGGTCCTTTCGTATCAGGAAGACAATATCTTCAACTTGCACTCGACCTTGTCTTCCAATCGACATTGCCTTGTGAGTCTATGACAAGGAAAACATTAATTTTGAAAAGTCAAATATTTCTGTGTTTTAATTTGCTATTAAACACATTGGTGTTTACACCTGTGAACCATCTCTCTGGTCATCTCCCTACCCTTTTTCTTTTTGTCTTGTTCTGTTGGTTTTTTTGAGACAGGGTTTCTCTGTGTGGCCTTGGCTGCCTTGGAACTCATTTTGTAGAGCAGGCTGGCCCCAAATTCAGAGATCCACCTGCCTCTGCCTCCCCAAGTGCTGCTGGGATTATAGGCGTGCACCACTGTGTCCTGCCCAGGTTGGGATTTTTAAATTGTAGTGATCTTCCTATCTTGTCTCTGGAATTCGGGGATTACAGGTATGAGCCACTATGCCAGGTGTCACCTAATGTGGTGCTGGGGACTGAACTGAGGGCCTCACACATGCTAAGGGTATGATCTACCGTAGCTACTGCTAATGTTTTTCTTCAATGATGAATTAAATACTTGCAAATGTGTGCAGGCCTTCGCATATATTAGGCAAGTATTCTTCCACCAAGCTCAGCCTTAGGCCTTGCTGTGTAGAAGGAATCTCTTATATCTGTATGGTAGCATCACCTGTCAATAAAAAGCTAATGACCTACTATAGCAGAGGCAGGAAATAGGAGGTGGGACACCCAGGAGGCAGAACTGATTCTTGGACAGAACATGGAAGATTCAGCTGGCAAGATGTGAAGAGGACAGATGCATGTTACCCAGGTACCCAGGCACGTGGCAGAATGTAGATTAGTATAAATGGGTTATTGTAAGTTATGAGCTAGTCAGGGAAGAGCCTAGCTATATGGCCTAGGTATGTGTATAAGTATTTTGAATCTCATGAGTCATTACTCTGGGAGCTTAGAGACTGGAGGAAAACCCCTGAAACATTGCTGAGTAATTTTTTCACTCTTATTCTATAGTAAGGAAATAATCCAAAATAAAGGGTGAACACTCATAAGGACTAAAAACAACCAAACTTAGTAACCCCAAACGAAGGAAAGTGGCCATTCACGATGCCAGACTGGAGCTGGAGGCATGGCTCAGATGCTAAGAGCACCAGATGACCCAGATTCATTCCCAGCACCCACATGGCAGCTCACAACTGTAACTCTAGTTCCAGAGTATCTGGAACCCTCACACACATTCAGACAAAACAAACAAACAAAAACAAGGCACATAAAATAAAAGATAAATCTAAAAAAAAAAAAAAAAAAAAAAAAAAGATGCCAGACTCAGGGTTGGAGATGTAGCTTGGTGACAATACATTTGCCAAGCATTCAAGAGGCCCTGAGTTCAATCAGTAGCACCACAGAGGAAAACCACCTGTAATAAGTAACTCACACAATAAGGTTATGATAATCAGAAAGCAGTCTGAGCTCAGCTGCATACTCTGTCTAGCACACATAAAGCCTTGGGTTTGATCACCAGCAGTGAATAAATAGGCCTGATGACACAGCCTATAGCCCCAACACTCAGGAAGTAGAGGCAGGAGGGTCAGAACTTCAAGATTGTCTATAGTTATACAGTGAGGCCAACCTGAAATACATGATACCTTGTCTCAAGAGGGGAAAAAAAAAAAAAAAAGAAATTCAGACAAATTTTTTGTAGCTACTAAAATGATTATGATAAAAAAACAAGAAATGCATATTGTAAAACACAATAGTAAAATGAATGTTACTATTATGATATTAGGTGCCTTAATTTTAATTTTTGTTTTGTTTTTCTTTGGAGAGGGCTCCCAAAGATTAAAAAAAGAAGAAGAAAAAAAAAAAATCTCTGGGCTGGAGAGATAGCCTAGCAGTTAAGAGCACTGGCTGCTCTTCCAGAAGATAGGAGTTCAATTCCCAGCACCCACATGGCAGCTCACTCAGATGTACATGGAGACAAAACACCAATCCACATGAAATAAAAATTTTTTAAAAAATCCCAATGAGTGCACATACATTTAAATAAATACTGGAAGAAAAAGAACTTAGGCTGGATGAGATCACAGGCAATATTTATTAATTTTACTCAAGGATGTTATGTTTTTACAAATAAAACTCGGAGACTGGAGAAATGGTTCAGTGTTTAAAAGCATTCATTGGTGTCCTTCTAGAGGACTGGGGTTCAATTCCTAGCACCCACCTGGCAGCTCAGAACCATCTGTATCTCCAGTTTCAGGGGACCCAACACCTTCTCCTGGCTTCTAAGAGCACCAGGCACACACATGGTACACAGAAATACTTGTAGGCAAAACACCCATACACATAAATGAATAAATCAAAAAACAAAACTCAGAAGTGCTGAAATACATTTATCTCAATGGCAAATAGAGGCCAGGAACTTGCACAAAGCAGGTACTCAAATGAATAACTTATTTCAAAAGTTTTAGTGTTATCTAAAGCTTAGAATTTCAAATCTTCAATTAACTAAAAATTAGAAAAATAACAACAACAACAAAAATAGACACAAAACTGTCTTACCATTTCAGTAATGAACTCTATGACGAGATCTTCGAGAATATCCACGGACTCGGTGTAAGGATTCTGGTCATCCCCAAACCCATACATCATACACCGTACTGTGAACGAAAGAGCTTCGATTACTCACAGACTAATCACTTTCACTAGAATCTTTTCCACAACAACCAGAATTAAACCTAATTATAAACAATGGTTTAAAGACAATTATGGCTAGTACTACATGGCTTTTTAATCCCAGCAGTCATGAATCAAAGACAAATCCATCTTAGTTCAGGTCCAGCCTGGTCTACACAAGACCATGTCTCAAACAAATTATTACAATTGTGTCTCCAAGATCTAAGCAGTCTTAGGACCAAGTCTTACTATTTAGCCTCCATAAATCTCCCTTCCTTCCAAGCTACTAAACCCTAATGTTATTATTTCTCTCATCTCTGTCTGTCTGTCTCCCTGTTACACAGGGTTTCTCTAGCCCTGGCTGTCTGTCCTGAACTCACTTTAGACCAGGCTGGCCTTGAACTCACAGAGATCAGCCTGACTCTGCCTCCCGAGTTCTGGGATTAAAGGCTGGGCCACCACACCTGGCACAATAGCTTAGCCTCTCCTGCAAATGATACGGAAGTGTGAGAGGTAGTGGAGCATTGGAAGAGTGAAGTCAGAAGGGTCTCCAACATCACCACAGGGGAAAGGGCAGGAGAGAAAGTGCTCCAATTACCTTCTTACAGGAAGAAACAGGCTAAAGCCCTTTCAGGCTTCATCTGAAAGAACAAAATATACAAAGGAGAAGAAAAGTCTAATTCAGAGTAATAAAAATAACTATAAATAGCTAAAACCTATTTAGTCTTTCCTATAGGCCAGATACTGTTTTAAGGCTTTTCATATACAATTCACTTAATTCTGAAATTAAGGCCTGTGTGACAGGCCTCTTTGATTTAGATACTATTGATATCCCTGTTCTGTAGCTGAAAAACTAAGGCACCAAGAAAAGTGACCTACCCCAAGGTCACACAGCTAGTTAAAAAGTGCACATTGAATGTGACCCCAGCTGATCTGTCTCACAGCAGTAATGCACTCCTTTGTAGCTTAAACAGATAGGACTCATAGGATGTTTAACCTGTCATGTATGTATTCCAATTACTCCACAGACAAGCGTCACACACTGTCTGTACACACACATTTCTGGGAAGAACTGTAATTTTGTCAGGTTTTCAAAAAGATATATAAATGCTCTCAACGCTTGAATGTTGTCCACCTTTGGAGGAAGAAAGGCATTTAAGACAGAGTGCCATGTGCCCCAGGCTCTCAATCTCCCTATGTAGCCAAAGCTGGACTTAAAATTCTTGATCTTCTGCTCCTACCTCCCACGTGCTAAGGTTACAGAGATGCACCACCATACTTAGCCTTTTGTTTGTGACAGTATCTCCCTATGTAGACCAGCCTGGCCCAGAACTCTCAATCCTTCTGCTTCTGACTCCTAAGTGCCAGAGTTGCTTTTATATTAATCTCAGAAGTGACCATAAGTATACACACATAAATCTGACCAGGTTGTTCTTAGGACATGCCCAATTTACTGTATGCAAGTTTTTTGTTTTGCTTTTGTGTTGTGTTTTTGTTTTTCAAGACAAGGTTTCTCTGTGTAGGGCCAGCTGTCCTAGAACTTACAAAAATCTACCTCCCTCTGTCTCCAGAAGTGCTGGGATTAAAGGCTTAGGCCACTATGCCCAGCCTCCAACTTTTTACAAGACAGGGTCTTACCATGTAGCACTAGCTGACCTGGAACTCAACAAACAGACCAGACTGGCCTGGAACTCAGAGATTTCCCTCCCTCTGCCTCTCTAGTGCTGGGTTAAAGGTAAGCACCACCATAACTAACTATAGAAAATTTAAAGATTAGAGTATACTTCTTTCTTTTTAATTTTATTTACATTGGTGTTGTGTTCTGCCTCTATGTATGTCTCTGTGAGGGTGTCAGATCCCCTGGGAACTGGAATTACAGACTGTTGGGAACTGCAATGTGGGTGCTAGGATTTGAACCCACGTCCCTTTGAAGAGCAGCTGGCGCTCCTAACTGCTGAGCCGTCTCTCCAGCCCTGGACTACACTTCTAAAAAAAGAAATAAGTATATTGTAATTCCTTTTACATTGTTTTTATTTCTATTATCATTATCAAATTAATTACTTGAGACGGAAGGGGTTGACAGAGTCTCTCCACATAGCCCAGGCTGGCCTCAAATTCATAACCCTCTTGCCTCAGTTTCCTGAGTATTGCGATTACAGATATGTATCACTATATTCTGCCTTAGAATAATTCCTCCTTAGAAGTAAAAGAGATGAAAGGAAAGGGGTGACTTGGAAGCCAGCATGGAATACTGTGTTCATAATGCCAAGACATTTTAGGTCCCTACATGGAAGGAAGAAAAGAACTATAGGAACCAATATTCTCTTTCTTTTTGAATTCTATTTTTAAAACTTGTCTTTTTAAGAGACAATTTTAGACTTACAAATGAGTTATAAAAATAGGAGAGTTCCCATATGCCCAGTATCTAGCCTCCCCTTACAACATTTATATAACAAATATTCATCCAAACTAAGAAATCAGCAGTATACAAGTACCTTATTCAGATTGTACCGATTTTTCCACTTGGTCCATTTTCTGTTGAGATTCCTTGTTTCTATCACACACACACCCCCAACACACACCAGAGCTTCACACATGGTAGGCAAATGCCCTTACCACTGAGCTATACTCCCTAGGCCATCAGACTCCACTCTAATAACCTGTTACACTTCTGTAGTTTTCTCCATCCAACCTGTAGAAACTCCTTAGCTCTTCCCTGTCTCTTAAGAGCGCAACAAGTACTTACAAAGAATCTTAGTCATATCTTGCAGACTGTTCTGTCTGCTGTCTTTTCATGATGATACTGAAGCTAGAATGCTTTTACACACTATTAGAAAGGACACCAAATCAAAATGTTATCACATCAGGGGTACATGCCAATATATCATTGACTAACTCTTGATCAGTATGTAAACTGTTATGATTTCCCACAATGAGCTGTTTTTTTCCTTAAATATTTGAGGACAATACCCATCATGAACATTTTCACCTATTTCATTGGGAATAGAAAACTTACATTATATAAGATGTACATATTTAGGGCTGGAGAAATGGCTCAGCAGTTAAAAGCACTAGCTATTCTTCCAGAGGTCCTGGGTTCAGTTCCCAGCAGCCACATGGTGCTCACAACCATCTAAAATGACATCTGATGCCCTCTTCTGGCATGCAGGCATAAATGCAGATAGAACAGTCACATACATAAAAATACATTGGAAAAAAAAAGATGTATTGTAGTGTTATTTATTTTGTGTGCCTGGCCCTTTTAAAAGAAACTATGCCCTTGAGTGTCAGTTGGCTCTGGGACTTCTAGGAATAGGAGAGGGTATAAAAAGTCAACAGAGGCTGAGAGAGATTGAGGAATAGGCAGGGGGAGGTCCCAGCTGGCAGAAGAGCAGGGTCAAAGAGCAGGGACAGAGAAGGCAGTTGGTGCTTGAAGAAGATTGAGTAGGGCTAGAGGAGAGGGAGAGGGAGAGAGAAAGAGGGAAAGGGAGAGGAGAAGGGAGAAAGGAGAGAGAGAAGAGGGGAGGAGCGGAGATGAGAGAGATAAAAGGGGAAGGGAAGGAAAGGGAGGGGAGGCAAGACCGAACAGAATGAAAATAGGAGACAGTTGAAAGTTAACTGGGCTAGCAGAGTGAGAAGAGAAGACAGCTGGTGACAGTTGAACCAGGAGAAGCTGAGAAAATATTGTTAGGAGACAGAAGAACAATGAAGAACTCACACAAAGTAGTGAAGAGAATAAAAAAAAAAAAAGACGAAAAGCTACATTTGGAGACCCATGTGGTGGCCTGTTTGTGGAAAAAGAAACATTAAAAGAGAAAAAAGCTACAAGGTACATATTTAGAAGTTGACTGTATTTGGTTAAAGGGTCAGTAAGGCATAGTATCAGAGCCATCACGATCTTAGACCCTTTACTGCTTGTATGTGCATGCACATCTGTGAATGTTTGATGAGTACCTCTGTGTAGTTCTGTGTTGTCTTATCACACGGGCAACTGCCAGCATTCAAAGCTATGCCCTCAGCCTCAAGATCCTCTAGGCCTAAGAATGCTTCTTAAAAAGCAAATGACAATGGAAACTGAAACTCTGTTACAATAACAAAAAGAAATCTTTAGAGTTAAGAGACTTGACTCAAGGAGTCAAGTTCCTACCCAGCATGCACAAAGCCCTGGGTTTGATCCCCAGCACTGAATAAAAAAAATCCCTGCACTCGGAACTGGAGGCAGTAGGATAAGAAATTCAAGGTCACCTTTATATAGCCAGCCTAGGCTATATAAAACCCTGTGTTAAAACAAACAAACAAACATGACCATACCTTTAATTCCAGTGCTCAGGGAGGCAGAGGCAAAAGGATCACTATGAGTTCCAGGCCAGCCTGGTCTACAAAGTGAATCCAGGACAGCCAAGGCTACACAGAAGAAACCCTGTCTGGAAAAACCAAAAAACCAAAAAACCAACAAAATAAAAATCCAGCCAAACAACCAAACAAAAAACAAGTAAGCAGGCCAACACAAACAGATATACTAGATATACTAATGTGGGGTGGGGGAAGCCCCAGAGGTCTGAAAATATACATACAAGTAACATTATACAGACAGAACAAGTCGTACTAACATATTTATTAACATATGTGTGTGTGTGTATATGTGTATACAACAATAACAAACGAAGCAATGAATTTGAAAGCACAAGGAGGGGTGTATGAGGGCTTCGGAGAGAGGAAAGGAAAGAAGGAAATGTGATTATATTTTTTCAAAAATGGCCCAGGGAGATAGCTTAGCAGGTAAGGGCACCTGCTGCCAAGCTTGAGGACCTGAGTTCCATCACTGGGATCCACGTGGTAGGACAGAATCATGGAGGCAAGAGGAACAGCAGTTTAAGGCCAACCTGGACTATATTGCAAGAGCCTGTCTGAAAAAACAGCAAAAATAGAGGAGAAATGAAGATTCTATTTGGTCAGCGAGAGAAGCCTGTGAAGATTCCAAATTTTTGTTATCACAAAGGTAAAGCAACTGAAACTTAAGATTTGGACAAGTAACAGTGTAAGCAACGATTCTGGAGTGCTTTGGTGTAAGGATCCTTTTCATATGCACCCATGATAAGAAGTAAAACCACATATAAGTTATGTGATTAGCACCAGGGAAAGAGAATAGGAAACGGTCAGACTTGAATGAAAATGAAAATACTGGAAAGGATATTTTTGTTGTTGTTTTGAGACAGGGACTCTCATAGGCCAAGCTGGCTTCAAACTCACTATGTAGCTGAGGATGACCCCAAACTCCAAATCCTTCTGTCCCTACCTCTCCCAAGAGCTGGGGTCACAGGTATGTGCCACCATGTGTAGATGGAAAAAGATTCATACTCTCAAAGGCTGATCTTGCGGTTTCAAGAATTTTTAGATACTACTGCACTCAGGCATTCCTAAGTGTATGTTGCTGTACTTATCACTGCTCATCCAAGGACCCCAGATGTGGAGATGGAGAGTACATTTCCACAGTGCCTTTCAGGAGTTGGTATGGGCATGACAAGAAGAAACACCTCGCTGCTGCCCCAGGGCCTAACTTGTCTGCTGAAGGCCTATGCCAGAAGGCTAGCACATTCCTCTACATACCAACTTTGGAGCCATCTTGACATATACGAGGCAGAGGGGACACACTTTTAATCCCAGCACTCAGAGGCAGAGGACCATAGCTCTCTGAGTTGGAAGCCAGCCTCGTCTACAAAGTGAATTCCAGGACAGCCAAATATACACAGGAAAACTGGATCTCAGAAGACACCCCCCCCCAAAAAAAAAAAAAAAAAAAAAAAAGCCAGGAGCGGTAGTGCAATCCTATAATCCCAGCATTGGGAAAGGTAGAAGCAGGTGGATCTCTGTGAGTTTGAGGCCAGCCTGGTCTTCAAAGTGAGTCCAGGACAGCCAAGGCTACACAGAGAAACTGTCTCAAAAAACCAAAAATAAACAAATAAAATAAAACCTTGCCTCAAAACCAAAACAAACAGGTGATCCTTTTTTATGTCACACACAGAATTAGGATAGATGACTCAAAAAACAGTTGTGTTGAACATATTGGGATTGCACCTATAATCCCAATACTTGAGAGGTGAAGGCAGAAGAACCACCACCAATCCAAACCTAGCTTGGGCTACACAGTGAACACCAGGGTAGCCTGGGCTATATTAAACACTACCTCCCCCCACATCTGCCTGACTCTGCCTCCCAATGCTAGGATTAAAGGGAGGAGCCACCCCTTCCCGGATATAAAAACTATACAAACACAACAGTCAAAACAGACAACTTTATAGGCAAGTCTTTGCACATTCAGAGAACAATAAATCTCCTTGGAAAGGATATCCAGAAACTTTTACCATCTATACAGAAGCATTGCAACGTAAGCACCACTTACATTCCTTGGAGAAAAGTCTCTTTCTTCTCCCCTGTCCACCTTCTGCTCCTCCTCCAATTTCTTCACTTTCCTCCTCAAACTAGAAATGTAAAAATATAGACACGTCAAACGATTGCGCTGCATTTAATATTCCAGTACTTCCCTTCCGTTCTCTCTTCCCTTTGGGGGGTGCTATAAATTGAACCTAGGAACTTAAGATGCTTAACCAGTGAGCTACAACCCCAGTACCAGACCATTTTCATTTTCATCTTTTTTTTTGTTTTTGAAAGACATTACTTGTGCACGTGTACCTATAGAGACCAAAATAGGGTATCCAATATCCTGGAGCCGGAGTTCCAGGTGACTGTAGGTTGCTGGCTGTGTGACAGTTAAGTGCTCTCTCTCTGGACTTTGTCTTTGAGACAAGGTCTCACTCTGTAGCCCTGTCTGCCTGGAACTCACTGAGATCCACTTGTCTCTGCCTCCTGAGTGCTGGGAATTAAGCTGTGCCCTATCATGCCCAAAGACCCCTTCTCGTTTTCAATAACAAGCTGAAGCAAACAGCATCATGAGAATCACGAAAACTTAGCATCAAGGGCTCTTAAGACCTAGTCGAATTCTCAAGTCATACAGGAAGGCTTCTATTATGGCCCCTGACAACCCCTCACCTTCTGTGTGTAAAAGTTCTTATGACCTCAGGTTCTGGGTTTTGTTTCAGCCAACTAAACTGTCAGGCGATGCTACTGTAACAGACCTGACACTGGTCATCAGAACCAACATTTACTAAGCACTTGTCAATACAGGGCTAATATTTCCTTAAGTGGGCCCGGCCCTCTCTCACGACAAGAAAACCTATGCCTGGAGTTAACTTGCTCAGAGAAAAAGGAGAATTTGGACTTCAAGCTTCCTGACTTTAGTTCATCGTTTCTGAGCTATCTTTTCTAGTTCCGTTTAGCAGCTGGGCTGCCGGTTCCGCAGTATAAACGAGGTGTCTCAAAGTGTCCGGCAGATCCAGCTCAAAGGGAGCCCTCTTCCACTCCTCCTTCCCGTCTTGCCCCGCGCACTAAGGTAAACTCGAGAAAAACACCGCGAAGCCCCGGAACGCTCGGCGGGATTCCCTAAGGAACACGCAGGTCAGACTCTGCACCCGCTAGTGGGCTCGAGGGAGCGAGGACTTCGGCTGCGCTCACTCACGGTGGGGTCTTCCTCCTCATCGGCCATCCTAGCGGCCCGCCAGCCTTCTGAGCCCGCCCTCGGGCCGCCAGCCGGCTTTATAGGATCCTGTGCGTCACTTCCGGCGGCCCGCCGCGGCTCCCGCACGAGTACATGTTCATTCTCTTAACCCGGGCTTCGAGATTGGCTCGAAAGCGGTGACGCGCTCGTAGGCGTGGAATCCTGGAGAAGGAATTAAACATTCCAAAGAATCTAGGGCGGGTGTTATGATCCTTTGCTAAACCCCTGCTCTATCTCAAGTTCAAGACCAGCCAAGGCTTTTTGAGCCCAAATTTGAGGAAACAAACGATAAGTTTGTGTATTTACATACCTGTAATTTCAGTTACAGGTGAATGAATTTTACAGTTACAGGCGATGAATTTTAACTCTGTGTGGGTACCCAAACCCACACAGACATACTTTTTTTTTTTTAAATATGATCTTTTCACATATATGTGTGTGTGTGTGTGTGTGTGTGTGTGTTTTGCCTGCATGTATGTGTACCATGTATGGACAGTGCCATAGAGGCCCAAAGAGGGCATCCGATTCCCTGGGATGGGAGTTAGATGATTGTGAGCGGCTATGTAGGTGCTGGGAAGCAAACCCAGGTCTCCAGAAAAGCAGCCAATGCTCTTAACCACAGAGACATCTCTCCTGCCCCGTTAATACGCATAACCTTTAAAGTATATAATAAATCGGGTTTGGGAGGTGGTGTTTCCTTTTTTTGTTTTTGTTTTAATTACAAAGGATGTCCTGGAGAAATGGTTCAGCCAGCAAAAGCTCTATCGGAGTAAGTCTGAACACCAGATTCAATCTCTGGAATCTATATAAAAGGTGAAAGGTGAGAAAACAGACTCCACACGGTTGTCCGCTGGCTTCCATACACAATAATAAAGAATTTTTAAATTAGTAAAGAGCTGAGTGTGGGGGTGCATGCCCTTAATCCCAGCCTGTGGGAACAGAAGCGGGGTGATTTCCGTGAGTTCCAGTCCAGCCATGGCTACATAGTTAAAACAGGAAAACAAAACAAACAAAAAAAAGAGACATTACATGTGTTAGAAAGGTTGCAGCATAGAAAAAGTGGGACTAGAGCATAAAGGAACAAATAAAAAGCAAAGGCCTGTGGAAGGGCCACTTATGCTAGCAGGCCATAAACTCTGAAGGATGGATAATTCAACCTCTTAACTTGAACTCCAAAACAAAGTGAAAAACACAACAAAACTGGAGTGTGATGAGCAGAGCAGACATAAAGCAGAGTGAACAGCCCTGCTGTACTCCTACAAGGAGTTCAGAGTGGACCTCAGAGTCAAGCTTAGAGTTGGAAGGGAGATGTCGAATGACAGAAAAACATGTCTCCTGGCCAGCCATTACTGAGGGTGGACAGGGTTCAGAGGTCAAGAACCTACAGAAATGAATTACTTTGGTTTCGGGAACTGTTGTTTAGCCAAAACGAGGGATCTTTACAAAATGGAGTGGCCCTGGCTGACGGTTTTCTCTGAATTGAAATATTCCGCACAGGAGGAAGAGGGGCTCACATCTCACATATCTGGGAGAACAGAAACTTAGAAGATTCTTGAGGGCCTGGCCCCACCAGGTTAAAATGGAATAATTAACAACTGGGGGAGGAGACTGAGCAGCCGAACTCGTAAAGAGAAGAGAGTCTCAGGCAATATAGCTGTTTACCAGCTGCACACAGAGCTGCGGGGGTGCAGCCTTCTGAGTCGCCATCTGTGTCTAGGGGAGCTTTTCTGTGATCGACCCTCGTATGTACGTAGCTCATCACCCATAATCTTGTTGGTTTGCCACATTTGACACCGGTGCGATTGTTACTTGGGTTTGTTGTTGAGTCTGCCACACAGCATTCTTCCTCACAAAGTCTGACATTCCAGTTCTACGCAACCACACTCAACTATCCGTGCAATAATCTTCAAGTTTTTTTGCATTGTTTGTGTATCGTGTGTATCTGTGCAAACGTGCCACGGTGCTTGTGTGAATGCCATCTTGCAGGAATTAGTTCTGTCCTTTCACTGTGTGGATTACGGGGACTGAACTCAGGCTGTCAACCTTGGCAGAATGTGCCTTTATCCAGTGGGCCATCTCCCGGGCCCTGCGACAAATAATTGGCAAGCAGCTGCCAAATATTCAGCATCAACAAAATGAGAAACAGTGCAGGTGAACCTTATAGTGTAACAGGCTATTGGATTTGATAACACACATTAGAAGCTTATACTGGGGAATGGGACCCAAGGTCAGAGGAAGCCTCCTTCGAGCAGATGGGGATTCAGCTAAGGCCTGAGAGATGCATGGAAAGAGCTAGTAAAGAAGAAGGCAGTGGGAGACAGACTCCTTTTGAATTTTTCCTCTCCAGCTTTTGGTCATAGTCTTTTCCCACTGGAATGTTTTCCTGCCTTTTGAGACCTTGCATGCTTTTCAGTCCCAGTGAAATGTCTGCTGTTTATAAAGCCTTCTCTGACTGAAGGCAGTTTCTCGTTCCTCCCCCAGCACTTAGTTTTCATTTTTCTTGGCCAACTCTCACTCTCTGCTTCATTTTCTGATTGTTTCTATATGCAGCTTATCTGTTTCTACTAAAGCCTAAGCTCACTAAGAACAGTCTGTTTCTCATCCATCTCCTGACTCCCTAAGGTTAGCGCATTCCTTACACTTAGACGGCTGAAAACAAATGTGTGGAGCCTTGACATCCCTTTTAAAGAATTTCCATTCAGATGAAGCTATTGTTGCAAGCTGTGCCTTCAGGACTGAACTTATTCTTGGGTTAAACCAGAATGCTCTGGTCATGGTCCCCAAGACTGATTGGCATTCAGCACAATGACCACAAACAATTGTAACAAACAGGCCACTGTTCTTGGACTGACAGGCATTTGGCAAGAACTGCCAGCTCTCCAGTGTCAGCTGAAGCGAACTGATGAAGGAGCATAAATTGAGGCGCCCCAGTCCAGTGGGGCTCTATTTATCCCTTGGATCTGTGCTCTAAGAGCCAGTGACCCAGGCTTTAGCCTAATGTGAAACATGTCTGCAGGAGATTGATGGCACCGAGGCTGCTGGGGCTTCTGGCAAAACAGAAACATAATGCTTGGGATAAGATCATCGAAGATCAATATGGATGAAGAGCCCTGAAATGTGATACAATGCAGTAACAAGCACAAGGGAGCTTTGAGGCTACACAGACGTAGGTCCAGATCCCAGCTACCCACAGGCTCTCATTCATGAAACTTCTTTTAGACTCTCATTTGGTTTTTCTCATTTCAAAATATTCTGCAGATAGCTCGGCGTGGTGGCGCACACCTTTTATCCCAGCACGCAGGAGGCAGAGGCAGGTGGATCTTTGTGAGTTTGAGGCTGGCCTGGTCTACAAAGCAAGTGCAGAACTATACAGAGAAACCCTGTCTTGAAAAACCCAAAATAAAAAATAAAAAAATATATATTCTGCAGATATTTTACAAAATGTCACATGTACAATGACTGTCTGCTCTTAAACCTGTTTATTCAGCAGTCTTACTCAATATGTTTTTTTCTCTTGGGGGCAAGAACTTATTTTTGCTTCTATTTCTGCAAAATATAGCAAGTGGCCAACATATCATAGATATTGGTAAATACTTTTTAAACAAATGAGTGTCACCAACAGTGGCTAGTGTTGATGGAGTAATGCTTCGTGTCAGCTATTATGGTAAATAGTAGTTTCTTAATCAAATAACCCTAGAAAGGATTTACCATTTTAATGACATTTTACACAGGAGAAAACAATATGTTTGTATAAGCTGATGAAATGACCGCTTCCTGGTATGGGAAGCTTTTATTGTAGATATCAGAGAGAGAACAGCCAGAGGCATCTGGAAAAGTCCAGAGCAGAGAGAGAAAATAGTAGACGGAACGTGGCGAGAAGACTGGGCATAGCCAGGACGAGGGAAGCAGGAAGAAGTAGAGAAAGCAAGTGTGAAAACAGTAGGTGCAGGAACCAAAGGGGAAAATAGTAAAAATAGCCGGGGTTCAAGAAGGATCAGTAGCTGTCAGGAGAGAAGCCCTGAGCTGGAGGAAGTTTAGAGTAGGAGAGGAGGTGAGAAGGATGAGGATGCTAGCTGGCATGGGTGTGTGTAACAGGTACTTGTGATACTGAGGGAGTCTGGAGGCCAGCATGTGCTTGGATTGCTAGGAAATGGCTCCTTTTGATAGACTGTAACAAGGTTTACAAATTCCTGAGGAATGCTGGATTTTATCTGACTTCTAGAAATCCTCTCGATAGTCCAGGTTGAGCTCATTTCTAGATATTTGGATTGCTTTTGGAGTTTGGGAAATTTGGACCTGACAGACATATATTCATGCATGTATATATATAATTCTGTTGAGTCAGGATCTACTCAGCCCTGGTTGGCCTCAAATTTGCTATGTAGACCAGACTTGTCTTGAATTCACAAAGACTGCATTATCTGCCTCCCAAGTGCTGGGATGACAGGCATGAGCCACTATGCCCAGTTGGTGAGGAGACAGAAACTAGTCAGGTAGTTTTAGGGTAAGAACCCTGTTTTTGTCATTATTCTGTTGCTGTGAAGAGACACCACGACGGTGGCAACTCTCAGAAAGGAAAGCATGTAGTTGGCTTGCTTACAGTTTCGGAGTCTTTGTCCATGACCGTCACGGCAGGGAGCATGGTGGCAGGCATAGTGCTGGAGAAGTAAGATCTAAGTCCTGATCCATAGGCAGAGAGGGTTTGGGGGGGCTGTGCCTGGGCATGGGGCAGCTTTTTAAACCTCAAAGCCCACCCCCAGTGACACACCTCCTCCAATATGGCCATACCTACTAATCCTTCTGAAAAAGTGTTACTCCTTGACGACTAACAAATTCAAATGTATGAGCCTATGGGGGCCATTCTTTTTTTTTTTTTTCCTAGACAGGGTTTCTCTGTGTAGCCTTGACTGTCCTGGACATCTGGCCAGGCGGGCTTCGAACTCACAGAGATCTGCCTGCCTCTGCATCCCCCAGTGCTGGGATTACAGGGGCGCAATGGCTCTTCTGTTAAATGAAGCTTCCTGCTTTGGAAACACCTGAACATTTTGTGTGTGCACCAACTGAACAGACCTCCTCCCAACACTTTGCCTTAGTTTCAGCCATCAGTGATTAAAATCCTCCAGGCTAGCAGCTTGATGGTGGGAGCTCCGCTTCCTGGTGCCCACCCCTGCTTCTTTCCCTTATGTTTCCTGTGATAAAACTTTTAAACTCACCCTCTGCGAGATGTGAATTTCTTTTTTCAAATTCACAAAAGGAGAATCTGAAGCCACTGATTCGATGAGCTCCTGGCACCTTAAGTCCTGGATTGAAACATACCTGAAGCAAGAGACAAAACTTGCATCAAACTCAAGGACAGCACTTCCCCAAAGTATTTTTATTGAGCATATTTTTTAGAATATATAAATCTTGTTAAGCAGGATATCAAATTATGAATTTTCTGTAAAAGTGATAGTTGAGGTCAGCAAAATGGCTCAGAAGGTAAAGGGGCTTGGTGCCAAACCTGACAATGTTGTTATAAAGAAAAAAAAAAAAAAGCAATCATTCAATTTTACCAATAAAGACTGAGGAGTCAGATGCTGGGATTAAAATTTACTACCTCAGAGAGGCAGAGAAAGCGCCCAGCTGATCTTCCTACTCAGCCAAGGTCCCAGAAGGAAAGAGCCTTTCCACTCAGCCAAAAGCCCTAGGCCAAGAGCTTGCTAGCTCAGCTGACAGCCAAGGAGAAAAAAAAACTGAAAGCTAAAAGCTAAATAGTTCCTTCTTCTCCATGCTGTTTTAAATACTCTTCTCTCAAAGTCCCTCCTTTCTACTTAATCCCTGACAGCTAGTTTCTTGCTCCTCTGTCTATTGACCTACGGTTAACTTTATTAAATCCTGTGTACAGAAAGCTCTTGGATTAAAGTTATGTGCTAGGGCTGGGCCACTCACCATAATCACCTGTTAACAATAAACAAAGTTCTTGGGTTAAAGGTTAGGGCTGAACCACAACAAATAATAAACCGGTTGTTAGAGTTCACAAACTCAGGGTTCACAGTGGGGTCAAATATCCTGCATCAACCAGAGTTTAGTCCCTGGGTAGCACATGGAAGAAGGAGAAAACTCACTTCCCCAAGTTGTCTTCTGATCTCTATATGTGCACACACACACACACACACACACACACACACACACACACACACTGAATAAATATATTTAAAAGGAAAGTGATATTTCAAGCCATGGAGCAGAATGGAGTTAATAATGAGAAAAATGGACTCTGTTTACAGATATATTAAGAAAAAGTGAGAAATAACTTCAGAGAATGGGAGGGACTTCAAGGAAGAAAGCCCCCTTTCTTTTCTTTGTTTTACACTTCTGGGTTTGAACCCAGAGCCTTGAACATACTAGGCATATGCTTTACTACTGAGCTACATCCTAGCCCTTGTTCTGTATTTTGAAATGAAGTCTTACTACATGGCCCAGGGTGATCTGAATCTCTCTCTCCCTCTCTCACTCTCTCTCTCTCTCTCTCTCTTACCCGAGTTGGCCTCTAACTTGACATCCTTTTACTTCAGCCTGTTTTGTTTTATTCTTTTTATGTGTGAGTGGTTTGACTGCACGTATGTATGTGTACCACAAGCCTGCTTGTGTGTCCACAGAATCCAGAAGACCAGTGTGGGGCTGATGTAGAAGAAACTCAAAGTAATAAAACTGATGTTATAAAGGACTTAGTAATAGATTTGCTTGGAGGACTTTAAGTCACACAAGTGGAATTTAGCTAAAGAAACACTGCTTCCAAAATACTCAAAGATAAGTCGCGTGCTACCCAGGCCTGGTAGGTAATTTAAGATGCTAGGACGTAATGTTTATTCATCAGGGATGACCTGTTGCCAATAGGTCGTTTCTGCCATTAGACATACCTCTAAGTGGGTAGCTCAAGAGGGCATGCTAGGGTCATAACCACCATTAAGTCCTGGTCTGCAACTAATTCCCCATGCTCTTAACAGGAAAGACATAGTTCTGCCAGGTGGACAAGATAACCCGGCTAACAGCTATTCGAGAAAAACCAGTACTGGTATAGTTAAAATAATGCTGGCAATAGGTGATATTTTTGCTTTGTAAATCTCTTATGTGCCTAAGTGGCTAGACTTGAAGTCTCTTCTCTCTGCTTAAATTGATCAAAGTGTAACCTGGGGCTGGGACCTGAAAGAGAGTTAAGCCTGACAGTGCTTGTGGACTGCATAAGCCAAAATATGAGTTAGTGAGATCTTCCGTCAAGGCCAACTCCAGTTAGGCATCACCCACAGTGGGCCAGGCACCTTCCTGCAGAGTTTTCCCTTCATCTCCAAGTGGGAGGAGCAATTTCTCAGTAGGAAGGCATATTGTTTCTGTAGCAGGATCTCCTGGAAGAAGAGGAAGTTGTGAGCCATCACTCTGGTGTTGGAAACCTAACTTCAGCTCTTAGCAAGTGCTGTTGGCCAGTGACCCACCTCTATAATCCTATCTTGGTTTGTGGAAAGCCCACACATGTGCAGTCCGAGTGACTGTATTAGCGATTACATTCGTCTTTTTCTAAGTCTCTTCTATTTTTTGATGCTGTAATTTCCTAAGGACTCTTTCCTACGTTAAACTTTGTTGTAGCTGTTGCTGCTGCTGCTGGTTTCCCCCTCCCCTTGACTCTCTCCATTCCAAACCTTCACAGCCAGCAGATGGCAGTGTTAGCAGGAATGGACAGAATTCCTAGGTTTTTGACGGCCGCGATCATGATTGAGTGCAGCACTATGAGGGAGACTCAGTAAAGCAGACGGATCTGTCTATAATTAAAGGTCCTAGTTTACAAAGCAGAACCCATACCTTTGTCTCCTGCATTCCACACCATCATTTCATCATCTTGTCAAAACATCCCCAGAGAAGCCATGATAGGGCAGATTTCTGAATAAAGTGGCTGAGGTGACTTAAATTCAGGAGATAAACAAACCGTCTTGTTAGTTTAAGGAAAATAAAAGCCCATTCTACAGGAAGTCGTCCGAATGGCTCTGACTACGGAGAGCTTTAAGATCTGAAATACGTGGTTTTGGTTATAAAGTTCCTTATTTTGTTTACTAAAGTCAGACTCAGCTTGGCTAGATTTCCACCAGGAGAAGCCACTCAGCAAAGGGCAGTCCCAGAAGTCTGAGCAACTACTGCTGCGTCCCTCTCCTTCCTCAGACTCTTGTTGGGTTTCAGATGCTACAGAACACAGTACTACTGCACAGCACAGAAACAAAACAAAACAAATGTAAAACAAAACAAAACAAAAACAAATTGTGTCCCCCCAGAAGACAGGTTCAAGGCTCCTGAAGGGGTGTTGTTTTCACCTTGCTTTGGTAAGATGAAGTGACCCTGCCATAGTATACACGTGAGCTACCTCATGTGCGGTTCCTTAGAGAGTCAGCCAGCTTCCCAGTGTTTTCTCTTGAAACTGTATCTGATTTTTCTTACCAGTTGTGACACACACACACACACACACACACACACACACACACACACACACACA
>NW_026594216.1:2372697-2401430 GCF_907164565.1 Psammomys obesus | reverse complement strand
CACACACACACACACACACACACACACACACACACACACACACACACGTATAAACACACATAGCAGCAGCCACAGCCCAAACCCTCCAGTCTTTATTTTTCAAACACACAGTCTCGATCCAGGCCACTTAGCTCGACAGGGGCGAGCAGGCAAGGGGCGAGCAGGCAGTCACCCGGTTGCCATGACCACCAAGGAAGCGTCGCAGATCACGCTCGCTTCGCCCGACGTAGGGACGCAGATGCAGGCTTGCAGGGTGGGCCCTTAGCTCGATGATCGGCTGGCTATGTCTGGGTGAGTTCGGCCGTCTTCTCTGGGCCCTCGCGCTTGCGTACTACGGCTCGTTCCCGTCACCACGGCCCGGATCGGGAAGTGTCAAGTGGGAGCCGGGTTCCCCCGCCTTCGCCGCCGCCACCGCTGAGCCCGGACCCCCTCGGCCCGGCCGGGCACTACCGCCATGACGAACGGTGAGAGCTGGGGCCTGAGCGGAGGGGGGCGGTAAGGACTGGGCCAAACGTGGCAGGCGGGGCCAGACTGACGTGGCCGTTCCTCCCGCCCCCTCCCAGCCCGGCCCCCCTGGACCCTGGGGAGCCCCTAACTCCTGCCTGGGATGCTCCTCGCAGTTTCCCTCTTCTTACGCCCGCCAGACTCCCCTAGTGCCCACACCTGACTTTTTGGTTATTACCCTGTATTCCCTTTTCTTTCTTAGAAGTCGGTTCTGGCCACTGGGGAGGTCGATCACCATAGAGTTAGTGCTGTTAGTCCCCAGGAGAGAGAGTATCATCCAGTTCCCTAAGGTGTCGTACTTTCGGACAGTAGGCTGGTTGAGTGGACCTAGAAATGCTGTCAAACCCCACAGTTTTCGGGGGAGGTGAATGTAGACAATCCCAGAAGTGTTTTGTTGTTTTTGTTTGTTTTTTAATATGACAAAACGTCTTCACTTGTTTGGCTCTGAAGTCCTAGCTGGGTGGTTCCATCTGGAGCTTCTGGCTAATGTTGCAAAGGGTGGATTTAGAAAACGCCTTTTGTTAATGATGGAGCACTTTTCCCCACTGTTTATTTAACCTAACTATCTCAGGCTGCCTCAAACATTTTTTAGTCATGATTTCCAGATTCTAGAGGATGGGTTAAGACCATTATAGTCAGGCTTTTAGGAAAGGGAGAGAGAAGGAGGGGCTCAGGGAAGCTTTGCTCATAGACTTCCATGGATTTGACACTGAAGACTGAAATGTCATCTCCTTGTGAATTTTGGCATTGTCTACAAGAGGTCATAGACGCAGAAGACTATCTATGAAAATTGTTGAGTCTATTGGTGCACTGAACTAGTGATGACATAGTTTCACTGAAGGAACAGTGTGGTCTGGAACTGGCAGGAACTGGCATACACTGGTTGGATGTAATATCCATTTGAAGCTTTCTGGGTGTTCTTACCATAGGACACAAAGTTAGAGAAGGAACATCACCCAGAGGAAGACATAATATGGACTAGGAAACAGAACATTCTGGCATAGTGACTACTGAAAAAAAATTCTACCTTAATGTAATTTATTTTGCTTACCTGTATAACACGTGTAAGAAGCAGAACTAAGAGCTTCCTCTAGTGTGTGAGCATCAGGCACATTTTTGTTTTGTTGTTTTTGAGAGTGGACTTTGCAGGACGTATGTGTCATGTCTCTAAGCCCAGCGTTGGGAAGAGGGAGGCAGGCAGACCACAAGTTTAAGGCCAGCCCTGCTGTGTCTGGAAACAAAAAAATAGGACATGGCCTCCCTTTGTAGTTTGTGCTGAGCTTTGCTAATGCCAGTGCTACAGGAGTGTATCACTGTGCCTCTTGGATATCAGTGGTTTTGTTTTGGTTTGGTTTGGTTTTTTGAGGGTTTCTCTGTGTGGTCTTGGTTGTCCTGGTCTCACTTTGTAGAACAGGTTGGCCTCGAACTCACAGAAATCTACCTGCCTCTGCCTCCCAGGTGCTGGGATAAAAGGCATGCTCCACTGCTGCCTTTTTTATCAGTTTTCCCGTCTTTCTTTTTTTTTTTTTTTTATGCACATCTTTTGTTCTGGCAGGAATCTGATGATTTTTAAGTGGTGTATCATGCTTGAAATATCAACTGAGTTTAGCAAAAGTGTAGCCATAGGAAGCTTAACTCTTGGAATGTCCATTAGGCTTTATGGTCTGACTTAACATATGCTTTACCAACACATGCAGATCTGAAAAACTTGGCTAAACACTGAACTTTCCTGTATCAGATGAGTGATTTATAACAGGAACATATGTAAATCTTTATGCTCAGACTCTGCAAATTCTTAAAGCCTAGTACTAGCACCAGTTACTCCCAAGAGACCAGAACCACACTAGTTTGCAGTGAGGGTGGGGGAGTGAAGTGGGAAAGGGGGCTGTTTACAAGCAAGGTCCAGTTGCTGGACCCTTCCTGCAGAGTGCTGGCACTGCCATTGAGGTGATCTCAGCCCGCGTTCTGGGCAGGAACACCTCTCCTGAGCTAGAGCAGCATCAAAGGCTTTCTCTTCTCCTTTATGTGACAGTGTACTCCTTGGACGGGATTCTGGTGTTTGGTTTGCTCTTTGTTTGCACCTGTGCCTACTTCAAGAAAGTCCCTCGGCTCAAGACCTGGCTGCTTTCAGAGAAGAAGGGAGTTTGGGGTGTGTTTTACAAAGGTAAGGTCTTATCTGGACACAGAGAAAAGATAGCCATTTCTGAGCGGTGTGGTTCTGTACATGAGAAGGCGCAGGGCTGGGGTTATATTTGGACTGGTCTTTGTTATGTGAGTGTGTGCTTGCTGCTGTGTACACCTGGCTCTCTGGCCCGTGAGCTTCCAGGGCTTGTCTGCCTACTTCTCCTGGAAGTGCCGAGAGTACAGACTTGTATTACTGTGACCAGATTTGATGTGGCTTCTGGGGCTTTGACTCAGGTCCTCACGATTGTGTGGTAAGTGCTTTGCCCAGGGTCTGTCAACAATATGAAATAGTCATTTGTAAAGTCGAGGGAAGAGGTAAGTTTTAACCTTGCTGTTACTTAAGGCCTACTTGTTTGTTTTGCTTCTTATCAGAAGCAAACAATACATTTTGGTATTCTAGGATTAAACAAAAGCCTACAATGCCAGGTGTGTGGCACATGCTTACAGTCCCAGCTACCTGGGAGGCCAAGAGGGGAGCTTGTTCTTGGCCTGTTAGTATTCTGTCTCATTGGGGTGAGGTGGAGATATTTTACAAGTTATATAACTTTAGGCTGGCCTGAAATTCCTCTTAGCAGGAAGAATATTCTTCCACTGATTTTTTTTTTTTTTTTAAGAGAACACGTTAGAACCTTAACTTTTAGCTTAATGAGTTCAAATATATTTCACCTTTTTTATTTTGGGCACCTTCATCAGGAATCCTATGTAATTTTTTTTTTTTTTCAAAAATGGGGTAAAATAAGGACAGGTATGGTGACACATACCTATTGCATAGTGAGTGTCTCAAAAAGGGTTGGGGAGAACAGGCATGGCAGTACCCACCTTTAATCCCAGCATTGGGAGGCAGAGGCAGGCAAGCAGGCAGATCTCTGAGTTCAAGGACATTGTTGTTCTACCTACAAATTCGAGGCCAGCAGGGCTACACAGTGAGAACCTACCTCAAAAAGTAAAAAGAGGCCAGGGCTAACCAATAGAGCTTAGAGCCTAAGGGTATTGTTGAAGAATGTTCCCAGGGGCTGGTGAGATGGCTCAGTGGATAAGAGCACTGTCTGCTCTTCCAGAGGTTCTGAGTTCAGTTCCCAGCAACCACATGGTGCTCACAACCATCCCTACTTGAATATGAGTCCCTCTTCTGTCATGCAGGTATAAACACAGATAGAATATATAAAATAAGTAAATAAATAAAAAAAGAATGTTCCCAAACTCTTGAAACCCGCAGTTCTCTTTAGAGGTTTTACAGCATCCTTTGAAAGCAAGGATTTTGTGAAGAACCAGGTGTAACATCTCTTTACGTTTGTCTCCTAGCCGCTGTGATTGGAACCCGGCTGCATGCTGCTGTTGCAATTGCCTGCATTGTAATGGCCTTTTACGTCCTGTTCATCAAATGAATTCCAAAGTACCCAGCTTATCAACTGCCAACCAAGGGGATAAAGATGAAGAAGTTGTCGGAAACCTGGACCCAGTGTAGGAGAACTCAGCTAAAATCATCCGTGTCCCCAAGATGACACTGCAGCATCTGCCTGCAATATGTGGGGAAAACTCATGGTCACAAACATTAGTTTTGCTTCAGGAGACTCCAGAAAGCCAACTCTTTTGATCTCTGTGTTAATCAGCCCTCAGCAGCAAGCCTGTATGTCCAGATAAATTAAACCCCTCAGTGATATGATTATGTACCTATTGTTTAAAATCCTGGGCTGGGTGGCAGCTCAGTGGTAGTGCATTTGCTTGGGCGTTGTCAAGGTCCTGAGTTTGATCCCGAACACTGAAAAGAACAACCTACAACTGTTCATCTATTTTGCTCTTAGTCCCTTATCACAATCTTATAAACTGAGGCTCATTGGGGAAAGATATAGGCTGTGTGAAGACTTTGTGGAAGAGGAGCCTTTTTTTTTTTTAAGACAGGCTTTCTGCATAGTCCTGGCTGTCCTGGAACTCTATGTAGAGCAAGCTAGGCTCATACTCACAGAGATCTGCCTGCCTCTGCCTCCTGAGTGCTGGAATTAAATGCGTGTGCTAGGAGATAATTTTTAAGGCTTGATTTTTTTTCATTGGCTAATTTGATCTGTTGAATGGGGGAGGAAGGTTGGGACTGGATGGGAAATAGGAGTTATGAAAGTCCAACAAATTGTTTGGCTTTTGAAATGTGTTCTTTCTGTGCATCTGGGAACTTAAGAGTGTGGTTCTCACTGCAGAAAGAACAGATTGCCATGTGCTGGTAGCTGGAGGGCTTTTCCAAGAGAACCTGAGCACATGTGAAATCCAGGGTTATCGGTAATGAGACAAGAAGCAGTGACTTGAGACAAGGAAGCAGTTTTCCACTTCTCAGTGTCCCCAAAGAAGACTTCACTCGACCAACTGATAGAGAAAATGAACCAACTCTTGTTATTTCTTAACACTTTTTTTTAACACTTTCCAAATTACTTAGTGCTACGTACCGTTACTTGGTTTTTAAATATGAATGCTGGGGAAGGGGACTACTGAAGAAATAATTGATTAATGCATTTGAAGTTCTGATAGAAGAGATAAGTAAATTTCAGTATATCAGTTCATACACTAATAAATCCATCTAGTGTACGAATTTATTGTGATGAAAGTTTTATGTAGATGGGAATTTTATTGTGTTATAAAAGATACAAGCTTGTTCTTCAATATAGGTTGTGTCTCTGCCAACTTCCAATGTTACTCATACTGCAGTATTTCACTGTCTCTGTATTTACTGTAAGACCATGAGAAACTGAAATGAGAGAAGTCATTGATATTAACACATTGGACAGCTCATATAACCCATTTATAAAATAAGCGTGTTACTGAGTAAAGGAAAATGAAGCTTTGCAGAACTGAGTGTTCAGGGCTTTTCTATGGAGTGTGAGGACTCCTGAGCAGATGATGTTAGATGACAACATTCGAAGGGAAGATCCCTCCATTCCCTCCTTGTGCCTGTAAAAGAATCAGCTGTTAGATGTGAAGTAACATCCAACGATTGATTAGATGCTACTAACATCTTCACCAATGGAAAAAAACAGGTCTAATATTAGACGATAATAATAAGCAAGGGTAGACAGTTCTGTTCACATTGAATTGTGTAGAACTGCAGTGGCCACTCACAGAAGTTAAATTCTCTTTTGTCTGCATATTGCACACGAACAAAGGTTGCTTGGAAGCTCCGGTTCTGATAGGCTTGAGTGCTTTGGGGTTGGTAGCAGTGTAGAAAGTCATCCAGTAAATGGTGCATGTGTAAGCCTCTTCCTTCAGGAATTGGTCCACAGGGCAAGTTTCAATGATTGCTGTTTTCCATGGTCATTCCTGAGGATCTTTCTTCAGGAGATAAAAGAAAAGAAATGGATCTGGAGAGATCTTGTGGCTGTGAGTTTGGGCTCTATGGACCCACCGGAAGTAGGTTCAGCACTAGTTACTTTGTATTTAAGGACATTTTCATATAGGGCTGCCATTTCCAGCTTTGCTCTATAAAAACAGCTTCATTTCTTAAACAGCTTTCATTCTGCAGCTTCTTTCATGGGTCCTCTTAGCCTAAACGCTGACTTGTTATATTTTGAGATGTTTTCCTACCAGAATGTATCAAAAAGTACATGAAGGAGCAAATAGCCTATTTCTTTTCTTGATTTTATGTAAACAGGTAAATAGAAACCTGCTGTACTTATTATTTTGTCTGATCTTTTTGTTTTGTTTTGTTTTGGCAGAGGAAAAATGATAAATTGTTCTTCTAGGGGAAGTCCTTCAGGGACGGAGGTATGAGAGTAGCAATATTGCTTCAGATTCAAGCTGGCGTCACCATGAACCCTGTGCGCCAGGGTAAAATGAAATCAGATCCTTTTTTATAGTTGAAATACCATTTTTTTATTCACCATTGTTGGCACAATCCTTGAAAATAAAATGTTTTTCCCTGTGGTTTTTGTCTGCTTTTTCTTGTGTGTTTGTTGAACTATTGAGTGCTCTCCGGTTCTGCCCATGGCCTAGCATGTTGGCTTACCTGAGTAAATACTGTTGTTTTGGTGAGCTCTTTGTAAAGCTTAATTGGATACAAGATACAGTTGAGAGGCTATGATGGCCAAGCTTTCAGGTGAGGTAGATAGCACCTCTAATACATTTAGTCAACAGGTCCACCTACTACTGTTAAAAGACAAGTGTCAGCTGGGTGTGGTGGCACCTGTCTTTAATCCCAGCGCTCAGGGAGGCAGAGGCAGGCAGATCACTGAGTCCAGCCGGGTCTACACAGAGAAACCCTGTCTCAAAAAAAGAAACCAAAGCAAGCAAGCAAACAAAAAGACAACTGTCATTTGGAATTCTTGGTGAACTTCGTTTCAATGGTTATCATGTTACTCACCCAGGCCCTTAGAAAATACCTGAGCTAATAGGATTCTGGATCATATGATGGTTACTTTCCATATTTTTTTATTGAACATACCAACTAGGAATGATACAAGTACAAATTACAGCTTTAGAACTCATTTTCTCCTAACGGCTAAAAATCTGTGCCACTCCTCACCCCTTACTGAAAAAGGACAGAGGAGGGATAGAATATTAACATGCTTTCCACAGTGGGAAGCGCATCCACCTAATTGTTCTTTCGCTCATGGAACCTGAAAATCAGATTTATTTTTATTTATTTATTTGAGTCTCACTATATAGCTCTGCTGGCCTGGAACTCAGTATGTGGACTAGACTGGCCTTGAACTCAGAGGTTCAACCTGCTTCTACCTCCCGAGTGCTGGGATTAAAGGCTTCCCCCATCAAGTTGGCAAAGAATCAGATACATTTTAATGGAATGAATGTAAATGAAAGATAAGCAATATGACTCAAGTTCGGGACAACCCGGAGGCTCTGTAAGTGATGCTACGGACACGTGGGTCTAATTTCCCCATTTTGCAGATACCCTGTCTCTTTAAGTACTCAAGCAACCTTTGATTAAACACTATTTACTGGTCTACAAGGTGGTTCAGTGGGTAAAGGCGCCGGCTACGGAAGCCACCGCCCTAAAGTCTGATTCCTCCTCACACGGTGGAAGGAGAGAACCAACTTTTGCAAGCTGTTCTTTGACCTTCACATGTACACCATGACACACTGCTCACATCCTGCCAATAAATGCGTGTGCTAAATTATCCTTAGTGTCAGGGAGAAGGCACTCCTGGAAGAGCGTTAGTGATAACCTAGGGGTGATAAAAACATGGTAACTAAATCACCACATAGAAGTCTGAGACTGCAGCATTTCATAGCTGCAAACTGTGTATCTTTTAACTTAGGGCAAAGAAAAGGTCAAATCAAAGAAAAACTAGACGGGAATATACATATTTACATTTTGTACAAACGTATATAATATATTAAAAAAAAAGCCGGGCTTTCTGTCTGCGTGTAATCTCAGCATCCCGAGGCCGAAGCGGAAGGGTCTTGAGTTTGGACACCAGGTTGGACGACTTAGACTTTCAAACCAAACACAACAAACCCCAATTCTAGCTATGGAAATCAGGGCTTCTTTCCTGGGACCTCCCAGCCACAGGGAGGCAGAAGAGAACGCTCCGGCCAAACCCGGCGCACGGGAGCCGCCCGACCACTCCGTGGTTCCTCCCAGAATCCTTTGCGACAAGACCGAGCGTTTAAAAGGGGGTGCGACTTCCGCCTCTTCGCGAGTGGGTGCGCGGCTGGGGCTGCGGATGGAGCCGAGTGTCGTGGTGCCGCGTGCATGGTGCGTGTGGGCCGAGTGGCGGTGTGAATGTGCGTGTGCGCGCGTGTGGGGACGTGCAAGGCGAGTGCGTGTCCGCCCCACGCCCCTCCCCTCGCCTACACCTTGATCTTATTTGATCGGGTCGTGACCCCCGCCCCGCCGGGCCGCCCCGAGATGAAAAGCATCCCTCCTGCGAAGCCCCTCGGCGGGGCGCTGTGCAGCGAGGCCCCCTGGGCGGTGGCGGCGCCGCGGTTCCCGAGGTCCCGCGATCGGGCCCGCGGGCCCGGCGCTCAGAAGTGATGAATTGATCAGATAGACGAGGCTGGGCCCGTCCCGGCCCGTGATTACCGAGGCGATTCTGATCTGAGCCCGGCCCCGGGACCCGGCCGCCGAGCCCTGGCTCACGCCTGCGGCCCCGTGCGCTGCAGACGCCACGCCGCCGCGTCCAGGAGGAGCCTTTGTCCCCGCAGTTTTTCTTCCCACCCTGTTTTTGAGTCGTTTTCCCCCTCCTTCGTTAGTCTGGGCTTGGTTCGTGATTTCTTTGAATGCAGACAGCGATCCTCTTAGGGCTAAAAGGCACCACGCCGTCTGCTGAGGAATATTTCTGCTAGAGAGCGTATACTAAAAAACCACAGGGTCCAGGGGCTTGCTCCATATGTAGTGAATTAGCATGGGCCGTGTATGATTTAAGGTTTTAAGGTCTTCCTCAAGCTCTTCACTTTGTATCTCAGGCTGGAATCTAGTTAGTAGTTGAGGATAACCTCGAATTCCTGAACGACTGTCTCCACCTCCCGGGCTGGGATTACAGCCATTTTACTAATACGTTGAGCTGAAAGAAAAAGACTGTGTGTGTGTGTGTGAGAGAGAGAGTATAGGTTATTGTGTGCGTGTGGAGGCCTGAGGCTGGCATCAGATCTTTAACTTCAAACCCCTCTTCACTTCCTGAGGCAGAACTCCCAGAATGCTAAGCTTCTGGTCATCTTAGCTAGTTGCACAAGACACACTCCCCTAGTGGATCTGGAAATTCGAGTCCGATCCTCACCCTTGTAGCAAACACTGTCTACTGAACCATTGCCCTACCCCTAAAATATGTTATCATTTTTTCAGTTCTTTTTTTTTTTTTTTTTTTTTCCTGCTGATTCCAGACAGTGTTTTTCTGTGTATCCTTGGCTACCCTGGAACTCATTCTGTCGACCAGGCTGGCCTCGAACTCACAGATCCTCCTCCCTTTACCTCCTGAGTGCTGGGATTAAATATGTGTGACACCGAACCCGGCAAGTCAGGGGGTTTCTTTGTTGCAGTCTTGGCTGTCCTGGAACTCGCTCTGTAGACCAGGCTGGCCTCACATTCAGAGAGATCTGCCTACCAAGTGCTGGGATTAAAGGCCTGCACCACCACGGTCTGGCATGCTAAAATAATTTTAATTGGCATACAAATCATACTTAGTTGGGGTTTTTTGGTACATCTGTACATTGTGTGATGTCTACTTTAGGGTAAGGGTCTCTGTCTCTTCACTGCAGAGCTCTCTCTCCAGCCCTGTCTGAAATCTCGTGTTACATACAGGACACATTACTGTTTTTAATACCCTCAGCATGGAATAGACCATCAGAATGATGCAGAGCAGTTGGCCAACCTTTCCCCCATCTGTCACTTGTCTCCCCGGCCTCTGGTAAATTACTGTTACACTGTCAACTCCTAGCAGAGCATTTAGCAACTTGTTTATGTGCTTTTCTGTGCGTGGCTTAATGTTCCCCAGTTCCAGATCTGTTGCATAATGGGATTTCATCCTTTTTTCCTTGGGTGTATACTCTTCTACTGTGCTGGCTAGTTTTATGTCAACGTTACACAAGCTAGAGTCTTCTGAGAGGAAGGAAAACCATCTGAGAAAATGGCCTCCGTAAGATTGGCTTGTGTAAGGCATTTCTTAATTGGTGATTGATGGGGAGGGCCCAGCCCATTGTGGGTGGTGCCAACCCCTGGGCTGGTGGTCCTGGGTTCTTAAAGAAAGGCTGAGAAAGCCTTGGAGCAAGCCAGTAAGCAGCACCCTCCATGGTCTCTGCATTATGCTCCTACCTCCAGGATCCTGCCCTGTTTCTTTCTTTTTCTTTCTTTTTTCCTTTTTCCTTTTTTTCTTTTTCTTTTTTCTTTTTCTTTCTTCTCTTTCTTCCTTTCTTTTCTTTCTTTCCTCTTTCTTTCCTTCCTTCCTTCCTTCCTTCCTTCCTTCCTTCCTTCCTTCCTTCCTTCCTTCCTTCCTTCCTTCCTTCCTTCCTTCCTTCCTTCCTCCTCCTCCTCCTCCTCCTCCTCCTCCCTCCCTCCCTTCCTTTCTTGCAATACCATGTGGGAGTATCAGCCAAATAAACCCTTTTCTCCTCAAGTTGCTTTAGTCGTTTTTTTTTTTTTCATCAAACCAATACAAATCTTAAGACAGTTGTGTACATACAGCACATTTTCTTCATCACACCAGCAAACATTTTGCCACTAAACTTTTTCCCCCACTTTATTGTGCTTGTATGTGTGCACAAGCGTTTATGGGTGTGTGAAGGTCAGCATAGCCTGTGGAAGTCATTTCTTTCCACCACGTGGGCTCCAGGGATCAAACTTAGGTTGTTGTTGGTAATTCACCAGAGAAGACTGCTTGGATATGGGTTTAAGCCAATAGAAAGTCTTTACTAGCTAGCTAGCAACTCCTCTGGATGTTTGGGACTCCCATATAACCCAGAGCTTCATCCCCAGGCTGACTGCCAGTACTTGGAATCTTTGTCTTAGTCCCGTCCTAACGGAAGTGGGGTGATTTCCAGTGAAAAGTGTATGTTGTTCTGTATTGCCTTCTATTGCTATGATAAACAGCATGACCACAAGCAACCCGAGGAGGAAAGGATTTAACAAAAGCTCAGGTAGAAACCTGAAGGTAGGAACTGAAGCAGAGACCACGAAGGAATGCTGCCTACTAGCTTACTCTCTAGGTGCACATTCAGCCACCTTGTTTATAGCTCCCAGGACCACCTGCCCAGAGGTGGCACTGCCCACAATAGGCTGTGCCTTCCCATATTGATAACTTAGAAAGTACCCTAATGGCCATGTGGCACATGCCTTTAATCCCGGCTCCTGGAAAGCAGAGGTAGATGGATCTCTGTGAGTTTGAGGCAAGCCTAGTCTACGTAGCAAGTTCCAGAACAGCCATACTGTAGAGATACAGACATGATATAGAGGCCCTGTCTCAATTAAACGTGTATATATATTCAATAAAACATGTCTCAAAATGCCTACAGACGTGTCTTTAGGCCAACCGGATAAAGGCATTTTCTCTGTTGAGGTTCCCTCTTTGCAGATGATCATAGTTTGTGTCAAGTTCACAAAAAAATTAACCAGCACATAGGGGTTTTGTTTAATTCCTAGACAGGGTTTCATTCTGAAGCTCTGCCTCTGCCTCCTGAGTGCTGGCACCAAATGCTCTACCCCACCACAGTGGCTCCAATGTGCTTCCTTAACAGCTGTGTTGAAGACCAATCGACTGGAGATGTGGAGGCTTTTCATGCTGCCCCATTGGTCTAAGTATCTATATTTATCAATACATGCTGTTTCTATTGCTACCTTTATAGTGCAGTAAGACAGGTATCATCAGCTCCAGATGTGGCTATGATGTTGGTGCGTGAGCACACGTGTGTTGGAGGGTCCTGCTGCTGAAGGTTGCAACCTCCATGACCGGACAGCTCTCTGAGATCAGCGCAGGATGGAGGGCTCTCCTCCCCCAGCGGGGCTTCCTACTCTCTGCCTGTCCTTATTTGCTCTCTTATAGAACCCAGGACCACCAACCCAGGGATGGCCCCACCTACCACAGGCTGAGCCCTCTGTCACCAATCACTAATTAAGAAAATGCCTTATAGCTGGATTTTATGGCAGCATTTTCTCAATTGAAGTTCTCTCCTTTTAAATGACTCTAGCTTGTGTCAAGTTGACATAAAACCAACCGGGCCATTCTTCAATACCTGATTTCTTCCGTTTTTATCCTGGAGGAGATGTGGGAGTCTTTTAAAAAAGATTTATTATATATATACACGAATCTCTATTTGCATGTACACCTGCATGCCAAAAGAGGGCATCAGATCACAATATAGACGGTTGTGAGCCACCATGTGGTTGCTGGGAATTGAATTTGGGTCCTCTGGAAGAGCAATCAGTGCTCTTAGCCTCTGAGCCATCTCTCCAGCCTGGAATGTTGAATTTTATCAAATGCTTTTTTTCCATCTGCTGAGATGATCATATGGGTTTTATCTTTCAGTCTGTTGACACGTTTGTTGATTTTTACATATTAAACTATCATACATATTAAACTTATTTGATCACAGTAAGTAATCCTTTTAATGTGCCATTGTATGGTTAGTACCTTGAGTTTTTGCATTTAAATTTGTCTTAATTACTGTTTTATTGCTTTGAAAAGACATCATAACCAAGGCGACTTTTTCTTTTTCTTTTTCTTTTTCTTTGGCTTTTCAAGACAGGGTTTCTCTGTGCAATAGCCCTGGCTGTCCTGGACTCACTTTGTAGACCAGGATAGGAACTCATAGAGATTCACCTGCCTCTGCCTCCTGAGTGCTGGGATTGAAGGCATAAGCCACCATGCCCAGCAATCCAAGGCAACTTTTTATTTATTTGTTTATTTTATATATTTGAATGTTCTACCTGCATGGCAGAAGAGGGCATCAGATGCCTATTCAGATGGTCTGAGACACCATGTGGTTGCTGAGAATTGAACTCATGACCTCTGGAGGAGCAGACAGTGCTCTCAACCTCTGAGCTAGCTATCCAGCCCAAGGCAACTTTTTAAAGAAAACATTTAATTGGAACATTGCTTACAGTTTCCGAGGATTAGTCCATGACCATCACAGCAGGGGACATGGCAGCAGTCATGGTGTGGACTTCTGAAACCTCAAAGCCCACGCCTAGGGACGCAACTCCTTCAACAAGGCCACACCTCCTAATCCCTACAGAACAGTCCACCAGTTGGGAAACAGTCAAATATGGGAGCCTAGCCGGAAGAGGTGGTGCATACCTTTTAACCCCAACCTATTCTTATTCAAACCACCATAATGTTCATTACAGATATAGGTCTTTAAGTTTTCCTTTTTTAAAAAAAGATGTGTGCACGTGAGAGGGTGCTTATATGTGTGTAATATGTATTTAAGTGTGCATAAATGTGAGTGTGAATGTGTGAGCATATGCATATGTGTGTGAGAGCATGAGTCAGTGTGTGTGTGTGTGTGTAAGAGTATGTGTATCTTTATCTTTAGTTTTGGATCAGGCTAATGCTGCCCTGAGAAATGAAATTGTGAGAATTCCTTCTTGTTCAAATTTTCAGAATGAGTGCTCTCAGGCTGACGTTGAACTCATTATATAGCCAAGGACAATCAATCCTGAATTCCTGATATTCCTGTCTCAGCTTCCCAGTGTGGAAACTTCATATTGCCACATGGCAGCAGATGCTAACTGAGGAAACTGAAGGTTTTTTTTTAGAATATTTTTAAACATTTTTTTGTAATTTATTTAATTTTCATTTTATGTTGAAGGTGTCAGACCCCTCGGAATTGGTGGTAGAGACAGTTATGAGCTGCCATGTAGGTGCTGGGAATTGAACCCAAGGTCCTTTGGAAGAACGGACAGCGCTCTTAACCACTGAGCCATCTCTCCAGCCCCTGGAAGATTTTAATATAAAGGGAATATGGCAGTTCCTGGGAAAACAACTCCCTTTGTATCTGACTTATAAATGACGAAATGCTGTCAGACTTAATTAGACATGGGACTTTCTACAATTCTTCTGTCTCTACCTGCTGAGGGCTGGAATTATAAGTCTGTACCACTACACATACCTTATAGTGCAGTATTCAAAAGGTCATTGGGCCATTTTTGCCCAAACTTTTTTGTGACAACAGATTCTTTTAGTGATAGGTACTTTTTTTCAATTAAAAAAAATTTTTTTGTGCATGTTTGTGCCGATTCCCATGCCCCTGCTTACACACCTGTGCAGGCCGGAGGTTAAAGCTGGGTATTTTCCTCTCTCTCTGTCTGCCTTGTTATTTGATTGTTTGAGACAGGATCTCTCATAGAACCTGGAACTCAGTCGATTCTGATAGACTGGCCGGCCAGCAAGCCCCCGGGATTGCCTTTCTCGCCCTCATCCCTGCCCCCAGATGTTCTGGGGATCCAAACCTCAGGCTCTCGTGCTTGCGCTTCATCTGCTGAGCCACCTCCTCAGCACCATGACTTGTAAGATCAGCAATCATGTTAAGGCGTCCAATTTTTTGGAACCTTGAAATCCAAACATCAAGTTTTGGAATTGATGCTTGTGAGGGTTGGAGCTATGTGCCACAGGCAAAATTAACACAGAAAAGAGAGTTGACTCCAGGTGGTGGCAGAGTCAGAGACTGAGCAATGGCAAGGAACAGGGCCAGGGAAATGGAGCTCTCACAGAAAAGCAGATGACCAAACTCTAGAGGTCTAAAATCTGTTCATGTGACCTTCACAGTTAGCATCTTGGAGTTCTTAGTATCATAGTGATAACCTGCTGATTAAAAGAACGGGCTATGTCTATTTCCTGTTTCCCTGACCTTTAGTGCCGATGCATCCCATCCAAACCAGTGTTGTCCTGTCCTAAATCCTTACTTCTGCCAAAATGACTTTCCAAGGTGCAATTTTACCCAACAGAAGTAGTTTCTAGAATCGGGGGATTTTCATTAGTTTAAGAGTGGTCAAAAGTGCCACGGGCAACAGACACTTCAGGCTTCATCTTGAACAAACCTATTTACTGAAGATGGGAGGCAAGATGTTCCACTATGATGAAACTGGCCTGGTTTGTCACCACTAGGTGGAGAAGAAGCCACCATCCGTTTTTCGGGAGTAACCTCCATTGGTGGCTGCAGTATGAGGAGACACTGTGAAGAGGAGAGAATGGTTTGAGGCTGGGATTTCAGACCCTTTGGCCCTGCCCACTTTTAATCCTTTAATCGACGCATTTATTGGCACAGTGAGAAAATTCTTGAAAAGGTGGGAAGCTGAGATAGGACGGACTGACTGACGGAGGTTAACTAAGGTCTCTACTCCCGAGTTTATATCCTGTGCTCGCCCTGCTCAAAATGTCTGAATTCCCTAGTTCTACTGCCAGCGTGTCACCTAGTATTAGTGTAGTGGGTGACAACTTAATCTCAGATTCCTGCCCCCTGTAGTCTCTGATCTTTCCTTTCAGCCAGTCACCCCACGCCTCTGGTTGCTGGTCATTCTCTAGCACTACCCATGTGCTCACCCTGTCTCCTAATCCTCACCTATGGATCCCTGGATGCTATGGATGGACTCTTTCTTAGGGCTAATCCAGTGCCTGATGTTAGCCCGGGAAGTAATGGGTGCTGGAGGAGCCTGGAGAGATTCTCCAGGAAACTGCATCTGCTTCCTAGAAAATGGTGGGAGGAGAACAGGGGAGAGTAAAATGAATCAGAAAGCAAACCATGAGGGGGAAAGATCGTTTTCTAAGACCTCAAGTCCAAGGCTCTGTTAGAGTAATTTATTTACACCTGATGTAATTATCATCTCGGAGGCCTACTGCCTCCATCTACTAACCTAGGCCTAGTCCTGGAAGCTTCTAGACTCTGTAAAATCTAATCCTAAAATGTTTTCAGCCTCTGAGACTTACTGCTGAATAAGCTCACCCTTTCTTGTTCTTTCTGAACTCTGGCTAGCTGGTTCAACTCAGCTGTTATGGCTCAAACTCCTCTTCCAGCTGACTCCATCTTGGTTTCTGACTGAATTGCTCTGCTTCGTCTCATACTAACTTTGGCAATATGTTCGAGTCTTGTTCTTATTCTCTGGCTCATTCTGTCTTCACCTGTGTCTAGGTTGCTCTCTCTACAACTTGTCTCTGTAAACTTTTCTAATTAAACTGCCTCTGAATTCCATGAACTGAACTGCCACAAACTCAGTTCCATTGCACTGCCTCTCAAGTCACTGACTCAACTAATCTGCCTTAACAGAACTGATTAGAACTCAGATATTTGCATGCCTTTGTCTCCTGAGTTTTGGGATTAAAGTTGTATACCATCACACCTGGACCTAAACTCTTCTTTACCTAACACTTGCTCTATACCAGGCTGGCCTTAAACTCAAGGGATCTGTTTGCCTCTGTCTCCTGGGATTAAAGTGTCTGTATTCCACCTGGAGTAGCCAGGTTGCTAGATTAAAGTTCTTCTACAAGGCTTTTTTTATCTTCTATAATTATTAAAGCATTTGTTTGTTTATCTAGATGAATTTAGGTTGATAGATGAACTAGCCAATTGAGGATTTCTGCTTATTTTAAAAACATGAAAAAAAGTCTGGAGAAATGGTTCAGTGGTTAAGAGCAGTGGCTGCTCTTCCAAAGGCCCTGAGTTCAATTCCCCAGCACCCACACGGCACCTCATAACCATCTGTAGTCACGTGTGACCTGATGCCCTTTTCTGGTGTGAAAATGTACATACAGGCAGGTGACCCATATACATCAATAAATAAATCTTTAAAAAATGAAATCTAGAAACGAGGGCTAAGAATATAGCTTGGTGGTACAGCACTTTCACAGCGATGAGTAACGTCCTAGGTTTGACCCCCCGCACATTTAAAACATTTAAGACAAAAACACACTATGCTGTAGCTTAAAACACACACACACACACACACACACACACACACACACACACACACACACCCAAGTATGGACTTGTTCATAGTCCCAGGTGTCATTTTACCTTCTGCAATTGGTGGTAGGGTGTCATCCTTAAGGTCGAGAGGGTCTGATCCCATCACTTACTTACGGATATCCTCAGTAGTCTCCTGTTGCAACAATATCTCAGTTTTGTTCTTGAATATCCCGGTGTGGTGGTCATACAAGGCTGCTAAGCGGAAATCCAGATCATCCTTTGGTATCTACAAAGGGATCAGCCCTCTCACAGTGAACTTGGTTGCTTTGTGCCTTGACTCTAGTCAGACTGTCTCCAGCTATTGTATTCAGATCGTATTCAGCTCTCCTATCCCCCGGAATAGTGGAAATGCACCAGCTCCTAACAAGACATTGTACATGATGACGACGACGTCTGAACTCTTGTCAATAAGAATGATCTTTTAGCCAGGCGTGCCGGCACACACCTTTAGGCCCAGCACTTGAGAGGCAGGGGCAGGTGGATCTCTGTGTGTTCAAGGCCAGCCTGATCAACAAAGTGAATGTAGGACAGAATGATCTCTTATTGTTAGGCTATGTTACTGGTGACACAGAAAAATTGTCTTTGATTGGCTTTAACCTTACCTCATTTATGGTCATATCCAGCCTTTGATGGTTTTTGTTTTTGTTTTATTTTGTGTTTGAGACAGTGTTTCTCTGTGTAGCCCTGGCTGTCCTGGAACTTGCTCTTTTGACCAGGCTGGCCTATAACTCGGAGTTCTGCCTTGCCTCTGCCTCCCAAGTGCTGGGAGAGGTTCTGTGCACCACCACTGTCCAGACCATCCTTTGATTTGGTACAGTGTGTAAGAAGAAATTTGATAAAAATGATTTGGACCAAGTCTTGTGACTTAATAGGTTGTGTGGATCTGGTAAGACCTTGAACTGGGGAAGAAAAGGAAATATGCTGAGGTACTTCAGGTGTGCTGACAAGTGCCTGTAATCCCAGCACTCAGGAGCCTGAGGCAGGAGGATTGAGAGTCCCAGGCCGTTCTGAGCTACTTACTAAGTCTGAGGGCAGCTTTGTCTATGTAGCAAGGCTCTATCAAAAACAAAACAAAACAAACAAAACAAACAAAGAAACAAGGAAGTGTATTCATTGAGGCTACGTGGATGCAAAAGAAATGGCATTTCAATGCTAAGTACCTTAGGATCAAAAAAGTAGGCTTCTCGCCTCTTGGAGGTGATCGTGGCTTTTGCGTTGAGCCGGGTCCAGGGTTCCTGATGCTGAGCAAGGTGAGCTGGGTTCTTATTCAGCAATTTCTGCGAGAGGAACCACATGCCAGACTTGGTTAGAGGACGTCTTGCTGGTGCAGTGTGGGTCATGGACATCACCGGGCTCCATCCCATTCTACGTGACATTTTTACACCTCAGACATTTTACACCTCAGAAGGACAGCTACAGAGAGGCATGGCAGCAGGGGCTGGGCTCCCTAAGCTTTCTGAGTGAGAAATGACCGAAATGGGCCAGAGAAACAGAAGCAGCTGGTGGATCAGGAAGTAGAGGAGGGGTCTCAGGGAACAGGTCAGAAAGATGACACATTCGTATTTAGAAGTTCCAAGTTCGGAGAAACGATGAAAGTTCTAATTAACAGAAACCTGGAAGTGTATGGTGTAGTGGAAGTTTTGGTTCCTTTAAAACCTCAGTTATGGGCTTTAGAGATGGCTCAGAGGTTAAGAGCACTGGCTGCTCTTCCAGAGGTCCTGAGTTCGATTCCCAGCAACCACATGGTGGCTCACAGCCATCTATGAGATCTGTTGCCCTCTTCTGGTATGCAGGTTTACATGCAGACAGAACCCTGTATACATAATAAATGAATAAATGTTTAAAATAAAAACCTCAGTTATGTTATGTAAACATATTTTTGTTTTAATCCCAGGTGTGGGATTTGGGGTTGCTTTAGTTTGTCCACAGCTGTTATCTATGATTATCTGATGCTCTGGTTTGCCAGCTACAGATAGTTTACTGGTTCCGGGAGAACCAGATGGGATTGCTGCTTTCCCTACTGTTGCCCATTCCTGCTGCTGCTGCTGCTGCTGCATTTGTGGTTTGCTACATTTGTGGTTTGCTGGATATCCTGACTATAAAGATTGGACTTGCCCTAAGGAACTACATCCCTAAACAGCAGGAAGTAGTCTAAAGAGGTCTATGTCTCCCACTAACCTTCTTTCTCTATCTGGTGTTGGGGTGTTGGAAGGGACTGGGGTAAAGGGAGGTAGAGATAGAAGAATCTCATAAAATCGATTTTAAAAAATATACATGCTACGGTGTGGCTTGCTGGAGAGCTGGGAACAAACAAGACAGCAAGTTGTGCACATGCAGTAGCAGTCGAGGCCTGCAGAAAAAGAGCTTGACCAAAAGGCTCCATGAGGACAATATTTTCACTGGGCTGGGGAGGGTTCCATGAGAGGCAATGGGGAACAAAGTCAGAATGTGTGGGTCTAGGTGAGAAAAAGATTATGCAGGAAAGACTAACTCGTGGAGGAAAGGAACCCCAGAAAAAAAGCTCGCTGGACACTCGGCTCTTATCAACCCCAAAGACATTAGTGAGAAAAACAAAAGGTTGATTTTCCTTGGATATAAAGATGAACATTTTCGCCACTGTATCACCGGCACCAAGCACACTGACCTAACGTATGTATTTAGAAACTATGCCCTGATAGAACCAATTCTTGAACTCTAGGGAGCACTCCCATCCAGCCTCTCCTTACCTGATTTTTCGTTTCTTCTTCCTAACCTCTCTCTCTCTCTCACCCTTTTCACATGTTTCAGTTAACTCATCTGGATGTCACTTACCTTCTCCCCCTTCAAGTTCCTATTCTCAGGAAACTCTACCTGTGGCTCCTTCACAATACATGTGCCACTGAGGCAGGCCGAGAGTTCCTGATCCTCCTGCCTTTGCCCACCAAGTGCTGGGACCACAGGCACGTGCTTTACTTGTCTATGCATTTTTGACTGATGCTGTTGCTGGCCTGTCTTCCCCATGAAGCTAACTGGACAGTAACTACCTCTGAGTTTAGACTATGCCCTCAGTGTTTAGCAGATAAATAACAAATATCAAGTAAAAGGAAGTTCGTTGGTGTTGTTACCAAGCTCAACTTACCACCTAATTCACTTTATTGTGCACCTCTTCAAATATCCCAAATACTTATACTAGAAAAAGATGGCTTGTATTTCCAGACCACTGAAAACAATTACATTAAACACACATATGTACAAATGTGTTCTTGCATCAACCGAAGGACAGAGGTATCGTGAAGACTTGCTTGAGGTCTGGCCTGGTGTCTTTCAGAGGATTCTTTTCTATTCCACATCTCATCTGTCTTTGGACTACAGATTTCTAAACAAGAGAAAAGGGTAGCTTGGTGGAAACCAGCTTCCCCATCACCTATATTAGTCATTGCTTCGACGGGCCTTGTTCTTCTATATTAGACTTCATTCCCTCTGCTCAAAACCACTTCCGGAACATTAGCAAACCCTAAAAGTGGTCCTAGGAGACAGGCAGAAAACAGATCGCTCTGGTACTCGGTGATCTCACTAGAGTTAGGTTACCATGAATCTGCTGGAGACCCTACAGGGAAATTTGCTGAGGAAATTTCACGTGTACCTTAGCGGTCCGCGGATTTCCCAAGTTGTTGTCTTCATCACTTATCACAGCGTGCGAGAAAGATTCTTGAGTGTGAGGCATGCTTAAAGACCCAGGGACACACGTTTATTCCCTGGAGATCAACGCGGCCGCAGCAGGACCTGGCTCGCTGAGGGTACCTGGTCCCAAGTGTTTGGAACGCCCAGTTTTCAGTTGCCCGGCAACTACCCCTCCGTTTATGACTGAGAGGTATTCCCTTCGAGAGATGCGCCACCTGGCGGTTCAACTCAGAAGGTTCCTTGGGAGGAGGCTGCTGTGGATACGGAGGAAAGGAGACCTCAGTTGGAAAACGCTGGCTTCCCACCACACGGGAGTTCTGCAAAAGCTGACGAAGGAAGTCCTAAAAGATGACCCAAAGGTCTCCTTCCCACCTCCACCCAAAACCAAAACAAACCAACCGTCCCCATTTTCAAAGCAGAGTAAGAGAATGTGTTAAAAAAAAAAAAAAAATCTCACGCGTCCTGCTTGGAAAATTATCCTTTTGCTGTTTAACTACGCAGACGTCAGGGTTGCTCATTGAGCCGGCTGTAAAAACATTGATGGATTTGGCGGGGTGGGAGGATGCAGGTAGCTTTATTGCAGTTAGTGCTGGGGTCACTCTAAGGAGTGGAAGGTGGCGATGACGGCTGTCTTCCCTTTAACGTTTCACATGATGCAAGATGAGAGATGCTTAGAAACAGCCCCTGGCCAGGAAGAGCGGCAATAGGGGCGAAATGAGCGGCTGCAGATGGTTTGGAGGCTTCTTCTGCGGCGTGCTTTACGTAAGCCTGTTGGGTTAGTTGCAAACCCCGGCGCGCGCAATCCCACGCCGCGCGCCAGCGGTGGCGGCTGCCATGGAGACCGGCAGGTGAGCCACAGAGGTTCGCGTGGTTCCTGCCCCACCCGCGCTGAGCGAAGAAGATGCGGTTGTCAAGGCGACGTAGATAGGAGGAGGAGAGGACCGAGGGAGGAGGAAGGATGGGCGGCCTTGGCGTAGCCGCAGGGAGGTGACTGAAGCGAGCCCGGCCCCTTGCATCCTCCCGGCTGTGTACCTCCCTCTTCTTTTTTTTTCCTCCTTCTGCCGGCATAAGCAGCCGCCGCAGCACCTGAGCCGTTACAGCCGCTGGCTCAGGACAGCGCTATGGCTGAGCCTGGTCACAACCCTCGTCCCTCTGCCAGAGGCGGAGGAAGAACGGGAAGGCGCACATCCCGGCTTCTGTGGCTGTTGCTCTGGGCTGGGACCACCTTCCAGGTGACCCTGGGAACCGGACCCGAGCTTCACGCCTGCAAAGAGGTACTGCCCACCCCACCCCCCTTGACCTACTCTCACTTTGGCTTAAAAAAAAAATTATATATTTTTTTTAAAAAAAGCTGAGATCCAGATAGAGACCTTGGGTGGGGGTGTCAGTCACAGTTTCAGGGGCCACGGAGTTCAAATTTCTCGAGGGATGAGTAGGGGTTGCGGGGGAGGGAAGCAGGCTGGTGTCGTCATAGGAGAGGCCAGCCCATTGGAGGAGTCCTAAAATAGATCACCCAGCTCTTGGCGGCCCTGGCTCGGGAGTAAGGTCCGAAGGAGTGACAGCTCTCAGAGAGAGAAAGAAGACAGGAGTTGCTTTCCAGATGGCTGAAATGACCTAGAAAGTGGTTGAAAACAGAGAGGCCAAACAGAAAGAGGAAAGGAGGGGACGGGTAGTAGAGCGGAGTTGGAAGCCCTGGGGCTTGAGGCTGGGAAGCTGGGGAGAGGGAGCCTTAGGATCCCAGTGTGTGCCCTGCAGCCGCTAACTGTGGCCTTGCTGTGACGCGCTGGCTGTTCCCTTGCGCACCTTGTTTGGTGTTTAGCGCGTGTCCCACCTTTCCTCGATTTTGAATTCTTTAACATATTTTCTCCCACTCTCTCTGCTAACATATGCCATAAGTCGTTTTCAAGTCCTCTCTAAAGTGTTAGCGACATAATTTAGACAATAAGTAGAGAAAGGTCTTCTAAACAAAAAGGTGTGTTTTGAAAATTATTTTTGGGGGGCTGGGGTGATATGATAAGACATTAAGAGCAGCAAAATTAAATAGTTTCTGTATTAGTGAAATAACAATATTTAGTTGTGCTCTGGGTGACTTTAAAAAAACATATGGTAGCAGCAACAATGATATATTTACAAGGACTACGTTGGGGAAGGCAGAATAAAATACACCTACGCAAAATGTGAGGTATTTGAAAACATTTCGAAAGTCTAGCACTGTAGGAGGAATGTTAGACGTCAAATGTAGCTAAGGTTTTGAGGGGTTAAGATAGTCCTTTTGAGTCACTAGTGTTAACTAACCATGCCAGTACAGTCCCACGAGGAGATGTATCATTATGTGGTCCTAAGCATTCGTCTCTCCACACATAGCAAATCATGAAAGAAGCAAGTGGGAGTTTTACATGAATACAGTTTTTGACTTAAAAGATGTATTAATATCTAAAGTGGCCCACAGAGGCCGGGCGTGGTGGCATGCCCCTTCGATCCCAGAACTTGCAGAGGCAGGCAGATCTCTGTGAGCCTGAGGCCAGCCTGGTCTACAGAGCAAGTTCCAGGACACTGCACATCATGTAGGAAAACTCTGTCTCAAAACAAACAAACAAAACAAAACAAGCCAACAAAAGTGGCCCATGGGGATGACGAGTTGGCTCAGTGATTTAAGGGAACTTGCTGATTTCTTAGAGAATCTGAATTCAGTTCCCAAAACCCATACGGTTGCTTGCAGCCATTTGTAATTCCAGTTTGGGGGCTTGACACTCTCTCTTGGTCTCTGAGGGCACTGCATATATGTGGTACTCATTCACGCATACAGGCAAGCACTCATACACATAAATTAAAAAAAAAAAAAATAAAGTGACCCCATGGCTGGGATGCAGCTACAAGAACCATTTTAACCCCTCAACACTTGAGCTAGGCTAGACATTTAACATTCCTTCTACAGTGCTAGACTTTTGACATGTCCTCAGCGCGCTCACAGTTTGCATAGTTGATAGAGTGCTTGCTTAGCAGGCATGAAGCCCTGCTCACATTCCCCAGTACTGAATAAACCAGATGTGATGGCACATGTCTGTAATCTCAGCACTTGAGAGCAGCAGGATCAGAAATTCAAGGTCACCCTCAGCCTCACGTCGGCTCCACAGTCAGCCTCTGTCCTTCATGTGCACGCTGTGAGATGTGTATACCCATTTCCATACATTTATCATAAATATACACATCACACACACACACACACACTGGGAAGAAAATCAGCAATAACTGCAAAGTGACTCCAGTCATTGGGCTTTTTAGAAGTTTTATTAGTCCCAATTATACCCTGACCATGGCCATCTACACTTTTTAATTAAATTATTATTTTTTATATTAATTACAGTTTATTCACTTTTTATCCCAGCTGTAGCCCCCTCCCTCCCTCCCAATTCCACCCTCCCTCTCTCATCTCCTTCCATGCCCCTCTCCAAGTCCACTGATAGGCAAGGTCCTCCTCCCCTTCCATCTGACCCTAGATTATTAGGTCTTATCAGGACTGGCTGCGTTTGTCTTCCTCTGTGGCCTAGCAAGGCTGCTTCTCCCTCAGGGGGAGGTGATCAGAGAGCCAGCCACTGAGTTCATGTCAGAGACAGTTCCTGTTCCCCTTACTAGGAAACCCACTTGGAGACTGAGCTGCCATGGGCTACGTCTGAGCAGGGATTCTAGGTTATATCCATTAATGGTCCTTGGTTAGAGCATCAGTCTCAGAAAAGACCCCTGGGCCCAGATATTTTGGTTCTGTTGCTCTCCTTGTGGAGCTCCTGTCTTCTTCAGGTCTTATTTCTCCCCCTTCTTTCATAAGATTCCCTGCACTCTGCCCAAAGTTTGGTTATTCATCTGCTTTGATACCCTGCTGGATAGAGTTTTTCAGAGGCCCTCTGTGGTAGGCTCCTGGCCTGGACCATCTATATTTTTACCACACCACTTCATGATATATTTTTAAAGATAACCAAGAACATGATGATCTTCCCAGTGACATTGGTTCACTGGCCTTGGTGGCCTGTGGTCTAATTGCCTTGTCTAAGAATTAAACATTGTCATTTCCTTTGTAGAAGATAAGAATTCTACCATCCAACTGCTGCTTGTCATTAGCTCTTTGGCCAATATGGGCCATATGAGACACTGAAGGCCTTGAACATTCACACCATCTTGGTTGAGAAGGAGAGAGGAACATTAATTTAAGAAATCTACTTTGTATGCACAGTTTGTCTTAAGGCCTATTTAACAACCAGTATTTACTTAGGAGTGAGTGAGCTGAAGGCAGTGTATGAAAGGTGTTTCAACGCTCCACAGTTTTTGGGAGCCATAGAATGGGCAATCTGATAATGCCAACCTCAGAGAGGGCTCTCTTGACAGAAAGATAAAAATACACCTCAGATACAAAATCGAAACTGCTTCACCTCCACTTCTCTGCTCAGATTCTTTAAATAGATCCACACCTCCTGCCATATAGCAGTGGCTTTGGAGGCGTGTTTGTTGGCCATGGGCACCAGCAAGCTCTGTTGACACTCTTCTTGAGCAAACAGCCTCTGAACACCCTTGACTCCAAAATAATAAGGAAGAGAATGAGTCCATTATTACAAAGTTCTTCATTAGGCAATACGATCCGATCCAACGAGTTTGGGGGTTTCCAACCCTAAAAGGTGAAAATCTAGTTCGAGGGAGATGGATTCTTCCCAGTTCTTGATTTTGATAGGCTTTTCTCAAGAGATTCTATGAAAGTTTCTCTGTTGGGTGTTAATGCTGGGGCCTCCTGTCATGCTAAGGCTGATCCTAGTGACAGTATTTCTGTCACACACTATCTATAAAAGCTGAGATCTCCCCCCCAAGGTTGGAGCAGGAAGAAGGGAGGCGTGGCTTGAGGTCTTACTGAGGGGGCAGAGCACTGGGTGTGGAAACTGCTGGATGTGTGCCGGGGCTTGGCACTCCCGGCCCAGTTTTACAAATAATCAGGGTCACCAGTGGAACCAAACATCCTGGATCATGTTTGCCCTCGTGAATCACCTCTCTAGCCCTGTGCTGGCCCAGGCTAAATGCTGACTGAGACCCAAACTTTTCTTTTTTCTTTTTTTTCATTGTGCAACAAATCTGAATCGAAGGAGGGGAACAGAAAAACTGCCTCTGGCATGGCCAACCTTGTCCTGAGGCTGCTGTGTTAATTGCCCCTGAGGGACTTCCCAATCCATACTGAAAAGCTCAGGGGGCCCTAGGAACCTGGCAGACACAGATTGGGATAAAATGTGTTGAGTGAGCGATGACTCTGACACTTAGTAAGGAATCAAGATCATTAACCTCTGACAATCTCAGATTGTCCAATAAAATGGAGGGAGTCATATCTCTCACACGGCTGTTTCCAGGACTGAATCAAATCAGATAGCTCCTGTCAAGTACCTCGTACCTATTTCCAGCCTACCGTAAGCACTTGAGAAACACCGCAGAGGCAAGCAAGTCACGCACACAAATAAAACATACAAGCATTGACCCAAGGTTAATATGTGGTCAGCAGGGCTGGAGTGGTGAGGCGGGGTGAGGGGTTGGGAGTAATCAGTTGCCCTCACTAGGCAGACATGGAGGCAGGGTGCTTTTCCAGCTAGAGGGAGGAGCCTGAGGCAAGTTTGACAGATGGAAAAACCGCTTCTGGGAATTGCAAGTAGACCAGCTGGCTGAAACGTGAGGTGATGTGGGGATAGTTGGAGATAAAGTCAGAGTGTTAGGAACCAATTAGAGAATCTATGAAGGATTTCTGGCCAGGAAAACAGCCTGCTGGGGTGGGGCCGGGGGGGAGGGATTAGCATGGTCATGGTTGAGGGTGAGGGCTATGTCTCAGTTGCTAAGAGTGTTTGCCTGGCATTCAAAGAGCCCTGGGTTTGAGCCCCAGTGTTGGAAAAACTAGGCATAGTAACTCTTACACTCCCGTAATTAAGTTTTAAAATTGTGTTTTTGTGTGTCTGTACATGTGAGCGCAGGTTCCCATAGAGGCTAGGGGTGTCAGATCCCCCTAGAGCTGGAGTTACAGGGTGTACTGTGAGCTGAACTTGGGTCCTTTGCGAGGACAGTATGTCCCAACCAACGAACCATCTCTCCAGTGCCTCTACCTCCTGACATCCTCAACGTGCTGGAGGCGGGTAGAGGAGGAACTCTAGGTAATCCTGGGCTACACAGAAAATTCAAGACTAACCAGGGATACACGCGACTTTGCTTAGAAAGTAAAAGAAAAAAGAAAGAACCCGGTTGAGTTAGTCAAAAGTTTAGAGCATTGAGGAAGCCGGTTCTGGTTTTACTAAAGTTATCAATGGGACTCTGTCATGTTAGTGTCAGGGTGATAAATGGAAAGGCATAAAGCGGACAGACAAGCTGAAGGATACAAATTACCGAAAAATCTAAGCTATCGTCAAGCGGCAAGTTTAAATTTTTTTTTTGGCCAAGGTTTTAGAGTAAGAGCATGGTACTGGTTGGTGATCAGGGAGGTTGGTCCTTTATCATGGTGTCTGTTTCCTTCTCAGCTTCTGTAGGGTTAGATCCCTTACCATACCACTTCCCAGCATGAGCAAAGCTTTTAGGTTTTCTGTTCTTTCTCCTGGAGGCTAGAGCTCCATACTACAGCGCCTCGAAGCTTCCGGAAGTATTTCTCAACAGGGTCAGACTGAAAATGACTCTTCACTTTTAATACCAGCATTTGGAAGGCAGAGGCAGGTGGATCTCTGTGAGTTCCAGTCCAGCCTGGTGCACAGGGCAAGTTCCAGGACAGCCAGGGCTACACAAAGGAAAAACCCTGTCTTGTAAAACCAAGAAACAGAAAAAAAGGAAAGAAAGAGGGAAAGACAGACAGTGGCTCTTATGGTTGGAAGCCACTGAGGCTGGCTGTTTAGAGCACCTGTCATTACTGACCAAGAGGATATTCTCTATCAGAAGGGACCAAGGAGCAGGATCTTCCTGGGATCTGGACATTTAAGAAACAGTTTTGTATGTCTGCCTGACTCAACTCAAACTATAGTAATGACTATCAGACTTAAGACATTTAAAAAGTAGCACAGATCATAGGCAAGTAAATCGAAATATACTGGCAAGAGGGAGAGAAGATTTAAAAAAGAAAGAAAAAAGTACCTGGCATCCCATCACTTGAAATTCCATCCTGGGTGTATTCCTGTGTGAGAAGCAGAATGGCAGCACAGGGTGTGAGGAGTAGATCAAACTGGATTCAACTTCCCGGCTCTTCCACTCAGTAGCTAGGAAGTTATTTGGTGGCTCCATGCCTTAGTCACTTCTCTTAGATATGGGGCTGTTGGGAACCAGGGATACAGTTTGGTATAAGACACTTGTCTGACCTTCGTGAAGCCCTGAGCTTGATCTCTAGCACTGAAAAAAAAAAGGGGGGGGGAATATTAATTACACTCCTTTAATTATTATGACCATTTAAGTGAGTTAATCCATGGGAGGCACCACACATCTTGGCACAGTAAGTGTCCAGTAACTGTTGGTTGTTACAACTGTGCTCTGGAGAAAGTCAACCTGACCTTGTCTTATAACAATAATAAATCAAGTGCTGGGTTGTCTTCCAGAGGACTAGGGCTCAGTCCCGAGCAGCCACATGGTGGCTCACAGGGGTTCTAACTCCAGTTGGTGGAGACCCAATGCCCTCTCCTGGCCTCCACAGGCACCATGAACACACTTGGTCCACAGACATACAGGTACCCAAAATATCCATATACATAAAAATAAATCTTTAAAAAAAATCACCAAGGACCTAAGGGTGGCAGGTGACAGAAGGGTGATGAACGGGAAACTGAGTGTGGTCACACACCTATAGTCCCAGGAGGCACAAGTGAGGGGGATGACAGAAGGTGTAAGAGCCTGCCTCAAAACCAAACCAACCAAACCAAACCAAACCAAACCAACCAAACCAACCAACCAAACCAAACCAAACCAACCAACCAACCAACCAAACCAAACCAACCAAACCAAACCAAAACAAACCA
>NW_026594216.1:2344470-2372687 GCF_907164565.1 Psammomys obesus | reverse complement strand
AACCAAACCAAACCAAACCAAACCAACCAACCAAACCAAAACCAACCAACCAAACCAAACCAACCAAACCAAACCAAAACAAACCAACCAAAACAAACCAACCAACCAAACCAAACCAACCAACCACACCAAACCAACCAACCAAACCAAAACCAACTAACCAAACCAAACCAAACCAAACCAAACCAACCAACCAAACCAAAACCAACCAACCAAATCAAACCAACCAACCAAACTAACCAAACCAAACCAACCAAACCAAACCAACCAACCAAAACAAACCAAAACCAACCAACCAACCAAACCAAACCAAACCAGCCAACCAAACCAAACCAAACCAAAAAAGACAAGTCTGCGGCTAATGTGGGTAATCCCCAGCATGTCGAACCAATGAGCCCGGGGCCACATCGGGAGTGTCAGGGTACCCTGGCTACAGAGTTAAACCCTGTGTGAGAACAGAGCAAACACATTCTCAAAATAAGGAGAGGAAAATAGATGTGAAAGGCATTCTGGGAAAAAGTTGGTGGAGACTGGCAGAGAGTCAGGAGGACACGGGAGACTCTGGGGCTGTGGTGCACTACCCTGTGGCCACGAGCTACAGGCGGCAACTGGCTAGAAGTGTGTCTGGGAACCTGGAGGAACTAGATTGTTAATTTTGTTTCATTTTAATTAAGTGAAAGTTAAAATAGATACTCAGCCACGGGAAACCTTTTAACATCGTTTAGGATTTACTTGGGTAAATGAATATATTTTCTTAGCTGCGAGTTTTAGAAAATCAGAATAGAGATCAAACATTGCTAATGCAGATTTAGTGCTGAACTGAGCTGTATTTTAATACCTGTCAAATCTGAAGGCTGAATATAAGACTAACCTCAATCATTTATAATGACTGTAAGTTGGTATGACCCAAGACAGTATCTAAATGTAATATACTATTAATTATTCTCACCCTTTTAATTACTTTTTACATTTTTGAGAAAAGTTTAAATTCCTGTAGGAGGCTCACCTTTTTACAGAACATTGCTGGCCTCTTCTCCCATTTCGGCTATATAACCTAAGACCGTCACCTCTGGCCTTCACCTTTTTGTCTGGAAGATGGGAGTACCTTGGTTCTTGCCTTTTCACAGTTGCCGGGAAGATTAAGCAAGATAATTCTCAAAAAGTGTTTGGCAAAAGGTATGGCATATATGCCTCAGCAAACGTGCTTGTTAGTGGTTTATGAGCTACTTTTAACGGACTTTACAGGGTCCTTAGATGGTCCCATGTGACACTGGTGATGAACTGGCCAGTCTCTTACACCAAATTCCCACTGTGACTGTCCCTTCATGCCTCCATTTCCCTTCTCTACCTAATCTTTTATTTATTTATTTTCAGAGTGTTATTGGCCAGGGCTATTTTTAGAACTCAAGTCAGCTTCCCTAGCTGGGAGGGGGGGGGTGTCATCACCTCATCCAACCCAAAGAGTTTTCACCCACCCCCTGCCGTCGGGAGGTGGTGGCCTTTTAATCCCAGAATTCGGGAGGCAGAGGTAGGTGGATCTCTGTGAGTTTGAGGCTAGCCAGGGCTCCATCGAGAAACCCTGTCTCGAAAAAGGAGAGGAGGGGGAAGAAGAAAAAGAAGAGGAAGAGGAGGAAAAGAAATTTAAAATTCATAAATAAATGGTTGGAATAAAATCCAGAAAGAAATAATTAAACATGTAAAAGAAATAAAGGAAAAGACAAAAGAAAAGAGGAAGAAAACATGAAGGAAAGAGAGAAGAAAAGAAAATGGCCCTCTGCACAGATGTGGCCAATAGGCGGCTTGGTCTTCATATGGGGCACCTGGCAAGTGGAGGCGTGGCTGTTTCTAACACGGACTCTATTGCCTGCTTTGCCTGGCATCGGGATGAGAATATGCTCGGTCCTCATGTGACTTGATGTGTCGGGGAGGGTTGATATGGGGGAGAGGGGAGCTCCCTTTTCTTGGAGGAAAGGGAGAGGGGGCACCATTGGGATGTAAAGTAAATAAACTGAAATACATTTAAAAAACAAACAACCAGAAAATGTTAGGGTTGGGGATGTAAGTCAGTGGGAGAGCACTAACCTAGAATAAATTTTACTCCCGGCAAAACCAGTTGCCGCTCTATGTAACTGCTTGTCTATACAGCGGTTCCCCTTGATAATCTTGTCTAAACTCTGGAAAATCTTTCTAAAATCAGCATCTCCAGACCTCCCTCCTTTATGGAACACATTCCGCCTTAATCTTCACCCCCAGGATTTCCAGGAAAGCGACACATGTTTAATCCTTTGGTAACCCCTCTCTTCCTGACATTCTCCATCCGACCAGCACTTTTGACGGCTCCGGCCTCCCTCACCACCTTCCTATGCATTATTCTCCTGGTCCCCGGACGCCGGCCTTCCGGGAGGCTTTGCCTTGTTTCTGCCTCCCTGGTGGCGCCTTCTCTTGTTACCTTCATCTTTTGGCCTCCTCGTCTCCTTGAGCTGACAGTCTGTCAGTTTCCAGAAGTCAGCCATTGAACTTTACTCTATCTCTCCATCTCTCTCTCTCTACCCAGCATTTTAGATTTTTGCTCCCTTGGTGATCTCAAATAGCGTCCTGGCCTTCAAGACCATACATGCATTGATGATTCTTGAATTCATGTGTCCAGTCTGGACCTCGGCCCTGAACTCTAGGCTTGTGTATCCGGCTGCAGCTGGATATGCATTTGATTGGCAGCTCAGGTTCACAATGCCGAGAGCCCCCAAGACCTCTGCAACATTAAACCACCGTGCCTCAGAGAGTCTTTCTTACCTTAGCTCGTAGCTTCTTCTCACTGCTCAGGCTGCAAACCCTGGCTCCTCTTTTTCTCCTTCTTCTATCAGAAAGGTTTCACCAGAAACCTTTCACCGGCTCTACCTTCAAAATACACTCGGAGTGTGACGGCCTCACACTCCACCGCTGTTGCCCTCGTCCAAGACTCCGTCCCAGGCCTCCTCCACAGCTGCTTTCCTTCCACACCAACTTGGTTTACTCAGCCTGAATAAACTTAGCAAACACAGGCTCGATTTCTGTCCTCTTCTGCTTTGAAAGTTTCTTTGTCAGAGCAGGAAACACAGCTCAGAGCATTGGGGTTCAATCCCTGGCACCCCATGGCAGTTGACAATCGTCTATAACTCCAGTTCTAGGGGCTCTGATGTCCTCTTGTGGGCCCCTGAAGGCACCAGGAACACATGTGATGTGCAGACACAAGTGCAAGCAAAACACCCATATACATAAAACATCCTTTTTTTTTTTTTTTTTTTTGTTTCCTTGTTAGCACGGGGACCAAGGTTTGAAGTGGTCTTCAAGGCCCTGTGCAGAGGCGGCCCCTCTGCCTCCTTCCTCTCCGCTTCAGCCTCCTGGCCACTCCTCCTGCTGTCTTGCCTGTGTGGTTTGTTTCCTAGGCCCCCTCAGGTTTCCACAGCGACAAAGCCTCCTGGAGGCTCACTTCCATTTCCAGCCCCAGCAGTCACTGATGCCGGTCTTCTGCTTTCCTTTGCCTCTTTTTAAAAAATCTCTTTTCTTCACATGCATATGTGTCCCCAAACAAATTCTTACTTAGTTCTATTTTCTACTTTCACAAAAACTCTTGATTTGCCTTTACAATATTTTAACGTTACATAATCGTATACAATTATTACCCACTCACATTTATTTTCATTATCTCTAATTATTATAGTTCATACAGTTATATTGTTTATTATATAGTATATGATTGTTATTTTTATGTTGTATGTTTTTATATCTTGCATATTTTCATGGTTATAAAATACTCCTTTGTATAAACAGTTTATAATTTTGAAAATTGATTTTCCTGTTGAAAGACATTTGGATCTACAGCATTTTTATATTTTAAATAATGCTGCTGTGGGCCATCCTGCATCTGTCCCCTGATAAGAAGGTACACACTTCTCAAAGCTGTAAGCCTGCAAAAGCCCAGTGCCAGGTCATAGATTATATATAGATTCATCTTTGGAAGATGTTTTCCCAAGGGAAGGAACTGATCATTTTTTTTTACAATTATTTTAGAGAGTAAGTGATTGAGATTCATATATTGATTCCTAATTCCCAAAGCAAGAACACTTAGGAGGCAGAGGCAGGAAAACCACTACTAGTTTAAGGTCAGCTGAGGCTGCAATAGTGTGTTCACAGCCAGGCTGAGCCACACAGCAATATTCTCTCAGCTAAACAACTGGGGATATAGTTTGGTTGATAGAGTACTTGCCTAGCAGGCATAAGACCCCGGGTTCAATTCCTCATGCTGAAGTGAAGGGAAAAAGAAAAAAAAGATGGGTATGGAACTTAATACTGTCTTTGACACTGGAGGGACTCTGGGAGGAAAGGGTATTAATGAGCATCTTATAGCCCTAAGGAACAGGAATAATGTTTCCAAATATGGATCAATTAGAAAGGTATTTTTGCTGTTTAGAGACACCCCCAACCCCACCCTCACCCCCACTACTACGGATTGAATATGGGTCTCAGGCATGCTGTATCTGAAGTGTGTCTCTAGCTGGACCCTTATAAAGCATTTTCAACTCAAATGTATCTTTTGCTTAGATAACTTTTCAGTTGAAAAAGAAGGAAGAAAACAAGGAGAACCTGTGTCCATTAGCTTTTGCCATGCCACCTAAGACTTAGTGGTTTAAAGGAATAACCGTTGTTTGTCTCAGAACTGAAGTGTCTCTGGGTCGATTGTGAAGTCTGGGCAGGGTGGCTAATCAATTCTGGGCTCCCATGGATGGCTGTGGTCAGCTGGTAGGTTGCAAGGCTTATTAACCTAGGATGCTTTGTCCAGGTGTCTGACAATGGCTGTCGGTGGAACACCTGTGTTCCTTTCCATGCTTCTCATTTTTCAGTAGGCTAGCTCACACCCACCTATACTATGGTCTCAAAGTTCCGGGCAGTGAAAAAGTATGCACGTGATATATACCCAAACATACATACAACACACGGAAGCAAAATAAATGTAAAAGTAATGTTTTTTTGTTTGTTTGTTTGTTTTGTTTTGTTTTTAATGACCAAAAGCAACTTAAAAGGAAAGGATTATTTTAGCCTGTAGGTTACAGCTCACCATCAAGGGAAGCTGAGGCAGGAACTCAGAGGAACAGAACCCACAGAGGAATGTTCCTTACTTTCTATGGCTCATTCAGCTTTGTCTCTCATACAACTCAAGACCAACTGCCTAGGGCTGGCACCATCCACAGGGGCCAGGCCCTCCTACCTCAAAAATTAATCAAGAAGCTGCCCCACACGCATGCTCGCAGGCCAATTTTAGGGAGACACGTTCTCAGTTGAGGTTGCCAGGTGATTCCAGTCTGTGGCAAGCTGACAGAAACTTAACAGTGCAGTAGCCCAGGTTGGTTCTGAGCGTGCAACCCTCCTTCCAATTTCAGCCATCGAGTTCAAAAGCCGAAATGAATGTGGGCATATGTATTTTAAACGTTTGCTCTGTTGCCATTCCCTCCTGTTTTCCCCACCTGTTCCCTCCCTGGGCCAAGGCTCACCCGGAACTGCTTATCTTGTGCCACAACCTCCAAGTGCTGGGATTCCAGGTGTGTAATCCACACCCAGCGTGACATTTCTTCAACTTTTTTTTTTTTCTTCTTGGAGACAAGAGTTTCTCTGTGTAGTCTTGGCTTTCCTGGAACTTGTAGACCAGGCCTGCCTTGAACTCAGAAAGATCTGCCTGCCTCTGCCCCCTGAGTGCTGGGATCACAGGTGTGAGCCACCACCACCTGGCCACCACCACCCGAACATTCCTTTTAGGAAAAAGAAAAAGCCTTTAAAAAAGCTGTTTATAAAAAAACTGCATCAGCATGTCCGTCCTATTCATATCTTGTTTTCATTACGGTAGGTCTTATGATTGAATGTGTATGCTTCATGTGTGGCCGTCAGGGGGCAGCTTTGCGGGGCTGGTTTTGCCCCCTGTCTTTGCGCAGATTCTGGGGACTGAAGTCAGGCCGTTAGACTCGTTAGGCAAGCAGTTCCCCAGCTGAGCCACACTCCCAGGCCTGTGAGTGTATATGCGTGTATCATAATGTATTGAAACTAGCTTCTCGGTGGTTGATTCCAGTCATGTATAACCACGCTTCAGGGGACATCCTCTTACCGGTCGATGGAGATTTGAGCCGACCTCTAGAACAAATTCTTAAAAATAATACTCCAGTGTCAAAGAGTGTGCTTTCATAGGAGTGTGGCGTCTAGTCAGCAGCTCTGGCTGGGACATCATTAGCCTTCTCCGTGACAGGCTCACGGCAGACTTGGCTGTAAGAACAGCCAGCAGAGCTCGTTGACCTCAGGGAATTACTGAGACATGAAGGGCGAGGCTGGAGGGCCTGTCAACTTTATCAGGCTGCCAGTTGTCCAAATCAAGGAAGTTAAGCAGTGGCTAATTTAAAAAAAAAAAAAAAAAAGTATATCAAGCTCCTAGGTTTTGCTTTGTTTGTAGTGTTCTCTGTATTTCTTTCGTAAGCTCCTCCTGTACGTTGTGCCAGATTAAAGAACAGAACAGATCGTTATAATCAGAGCTTGACAGCTGCTGGAGACAAGTACGTCTTCATACTCGGCTCTGCAAAAAAAAAAAAAAAGCTCCGTCAATTCTTTACCTTCCACTTGTCACAGACGATTAAATGCCTTTTTAATGAGTTATTTATTATTATTTTTATATTTGTGGTGTTCTTCCTGCTTGTATGTGTGTGAGAGGGTGTCAGATCCCCTGGAACGGGAGTTACAGACAGTTGTGAGTTGCCATGTGGGTGCTGGGAATTGAACCCCTGGACCTTTAGGAAGAATGGCCAGTGCTCTTAACCGCTGACCATCACTCCAGCCTCCCCCCTCCATTAAATAAAAATTTAAAAGACCTGGATAGCTGTGCATCCTGCGAAGGAAATAGGTGGGAGCTCATGGCCTTCTACTCCTTTTATTTTAGTGCGTGTGCATCCATGTTATGGTACATGCGTGGAGTTGTGAAAGTTGGCTCTTGTACCATGTGGCTCTCGGGTCTTCAGCTTGGTAGGTTCTGTGCTGGGGACTTTAAAGCAGGTTTAATTTCAAGTGGGTAGCACATTCATGAAGTAAGGTGAGCCTCTCTCTCTCTCTCTCTCTTTTGTCTCATATCATGGTGGGCTAGATCGTCCTTTAACGTATTTCCTCTCTCACTTGCTATACAAAAGGAGGGGTGTCAGAACCCCAATACAAGTGCTACTACAATGGGTCAAGTCCTTTAAGGAGCCAGACTCTTCGTTAGTGTGCATATGTGGGCGACGCCCTGGCGTGTTAATTTTCGATAGAGTGGGAGCAAGCCAACTTCAGCTTCAAGGGTTTTCCTCACACTGGCTCTCTGACTGTCAGCAGCCACGAGGCACAGCTGCAGCTTTCCTTGGTGACCTCATATCTAAACCCCCAGCCTATGGCATGCTCTAGCGTGGGCTCTCTTTTTTTCTGGAGCAGGTGGAAGCGTCTTAGAAACCATCTTCACGGGGCCTGGAGAGATTGCTCAGTGGTTAAGGGCACTGATTGCTCTTTCAGATTGGACCGGGGTTCAAATCCCAGCACCCACATGGCAGCTCACAACTGTGTGTAACTTCAAGATCTGACACCCTCTTACAGACATACATTCAGACAAAACACAAATGCACATAAAGTGAAAATAAAGAAATAATTAAAAAAAAATCATCCTTACAATTTAGTCTGGGCCATGCAGTGTGGTTCGTGCTTTTAATGTTGGCACTCGGGAGGTAGGTGGATTTCTACAAGTCTGAGGCCAGCTTGGTTTACATAATGAGTACCAGGCTAATCAAGGCTGTATAACCTTGGTCTCAAACCGAACAAAAACCAACAAAACCAACTTAATCTGTTGCAGTTAGACCCAAGAATATGTGGAGGCTTCGTGGGAACCAGCTGCAGCCTTCCAAGACTGCTTTGTTGTTTTCCCTTGAGACCTGTCCTTCCTATTCGCCCATCAACTCATCAACTCAGATACCTTATACTTAGCCTCAAGCTGTTTTGCATTTCTATAATCCTGATCATGCAATTTTAACCCTAACACTCATTTTAACCCGCATGCTTGTTTTCACGGTAACAATGAAAGTCTGGACTTAGGGTGGCTCTTGGTAAGATCCAGTCACAAGGCACTCGCAGTTCCCAGGAGTGTTTAACTCTGGTCCTGAGCCTTTCTGCCATGAAGTGCTTGATATATATATTCTGTTCCTCTCCATATGTTATGTAGGGTGTTTAGGGCATTCATATGAATTTATAGGTGAGTGCCAGAGCGGGGGATCTGGATTCTTCCTCCAATCCTCCTCTAATTGAGGTGGGGGAGGGGGGAATGGTGGGGGTAGGGGTGGGGAGGTGGGGGTTCTCACTGAAGCTCTTTGTTTCAGTTAGGATGACTAGTTGGTGAACAAGCTTCTAGGATCTGCCTGTCCCTGACCCCTAAGTCAGATTACAGCCACACTCAGCTACACCTGGCTCTTTACATGGGTGTCAGAGATGCAAATTCAGGTCTCTGCTTCCACAGCAAGTGCCATGAGCCCCATACATTCCTAAATATTCCAAACCAAAAATGTGTCAACCCCCTTCTTTCCTATAGTTTACACTTAGAATTCAGAATTCTCTCCTTAATTTTGAGGCAAGGAGCCCAAATAGATCTAAGGTGGGCTCATACCCCACTCTGCAAATCCTCTTTTGTTGTTCTAGACCAAGGGCTCTTTCCCCTACAACTCTGTCTTCTAATTTACATCACAGGATGACTGGTCAGGTCTTTTGTTTGTTTTGAGACAGAGTCTCAAACTGGCTTTGTAGTTGCAGATGGCATGAAATTTATAATTCTCCTGCTTCCGCCTCCCAAGTGAGATTACAGGAAATCTAGCTTAGGGTCTCGTGCATGATAGGCAAGCACCCCACCCTCACCCCTTTCTCCTTTGGCTCTCCTGAGACAGTCTCACATAGTTCTTGTTGTTATATGGACATGCTATATTGATGAGGATGCTCTCATATTAGCGCTATCCTCCTGTCTCTGCCTCTCATGTGCTAGTGTGATAAGCATGAGCCATAGCAATAGACTGTCAGGATCTTAAAGTCTTGGTTGGACTGAGAACCTGAGCTGTGAACATTCCGGGAGCTCCACCGATGGCTCACTCTGTGAAAAAAGAATCACGGTATTATAAATCTGTGTGTATATGTATGTGGCTAACCTCTGCAGCCACTGTACTATTAGAAAGTGCAGACTTTTCCTAACACGTGACTGTGCCTGTTAAAACACAAAGGTCGTTAGACACCAGGAAAGCATCCTGAAGACATTGTAGAGCGTGAATCATGGTAGAGCAAGCCTACAGTCCAGGGAGACAGGGGCCAACTAGGTCTACATAGGAACTTCTAGGCCAAACAGGGTTGCCCAAAGGGAACTTGTCTTAAATAAACAACAAGAAAGGGGACATTCTTCAACCAGAGTATTTTTTGAATATCCCAGTGATCCCTGTTGTTCTTGATTAAGGAGTGATGATTAGGTGAACTTGGAAGGGCCTCTGGGCTCCACAGATCTAGTGCAGAGAAGGAAAGGCTTCTTTCCCTGAGACCTTTCACCTTTGCCAGTCAGCAGCAGAGCCGGACTCTCAATGCTCCCTTTGCTTGTAGCCCTAATTTCCTCCCCAGTATACAAGTTCTGGATTTAATAATTTTTCCCCTTCTTTGGACCATTGAGAAATGTTATCCATATCAGTACTTGGTTCCAGAGAACAGACATGTCAGAGCACTTAGCATCTGAAAATACCAGTAACAGGTTCTGGCTAGAAATTGTGGGTTATTGTTGTTTGTTCTGTATTTGCCTTTTCTCTGATGTTTAAAGGCTTTTTAAAAGCCAGGCGCGGTGGCACAATGCTTCAGCACTCGGGGAAGCAGAGGCAGGCGGATCTCTGTGAGTTTGAGGCCAGCCTGGTCTTTTGAGTGAGACCAGGACAGCCAAGGCTACACAGAAAACAACAACAAAACCTTTAAAAAAAAAAAGTATGTATTTTGTGTATGTGTGTGTGTGATGTGTGTGTTTGCTGTGGGGGTGGTACATGTATGTCACAGCATGAGTGTGACCATCTGAGGACAAGCTGCAGGGAGTCTGTTCCTTTCACTATAAGTGCCGTAGGGAATCGAACTCAAGTTATCAGGCTTACCAGCAAGCACCTTTCATCCACTTAGCCGTCTCTCTCGCCCCTTATATTTAATAACTTTAATTTCCGAAGTTTAAAATAATTAATTCACCACATTATTTATTTTGTTTGTTTTTTTTGAGACAGGCTCTCACTATGTAACCCTGCCTGGCCTAGAACTCACTATCTAGACCAGGCTGTCTTTGAACTCTCAGAGACCTACTTGCCTTTGTGCCTGGAGCACTAGGATTAAAGCCATGCTCCACCACACTGGTCTGAACATTAAGAACTAAAAAAAAAAAAAAAAAAAAAAAAAAAAAAAAAGACATGAAGAAAGATATGAACTCCACACCTGCAAATATATGGCTGTTAAAGGAACAGGCAGTTTCAGGAAGTTACAAAGAGAAATGATGTGTATGACAGAATGGGGTCAGATAGGAACCAGTAGCAGGCAAAGCAGCGTCAGATCCCAGCCCAATGAGCTTCCAGGCTCAGGCAAACTGCAGCAGCTCAGGCACTCATTTACCCAAGAAGCTGATGTGCTTCCTTCAAAAAGAGGTCGCAAAAATGAGAAGGAAAAGTCCCTCGCAGTGACTGGCTGTGGCAGTCCCTGAGGCTGTTCTAACAAAGTGTTATTAAATTATGTGGTTCAAACACAACCAGATGCAAGCTTTTGGTCCCAGCACTTCAGGAAGAAGAGGCAGGCAGATCCATGAGTCCGAGGCCAGCCTGATCTACCTGGTAAGACCTTGTCTCAAAAACAAAACTGGAATTTCTAGGCCATGCCTTGAAGTCCAGGCCTTGACTCTCAGCACTGGGAAGGCAGAATTCCAGGCCACACAGTGGGACTCTGAAAGAAAAGAAAAGAAAAGAAAGGAAAAAAAAAAGAAAGAAAAGAAAAAAAAAGGCAAAAAACTTAAATTCAGACTTCTGGAAGCCAGAAGTCACAAGTTGATGGGGCCTCAAGGGCCCTCTACCCTGGAGTGCTGGAGAGAGAATTCTTCCTTGCCTCATCCCTGATTCTGGTGTGTGCTGGCCATCCTGTTGCAGCCTCTATCAAGCCATTGTATATTCTTCTTTGTGTGTGTTGCTGTCTTCTCAGCGGCCAATGACACAAGGCACCTAAATTTCTTTTTATTCAAGACAAGGTTTCTCTGTGTAGCCATGACTTGTCCTGGAACTCACCCTGTAGACCAGGCTGGCCTCGAACTCACGGAGATCTGCCTGCCTCTGCCTCCAGAGTGCTGTGCTTAAAGGCATGTGCAAGCACAGATTTGGGCCAATCCTAATTTAAGATCACATCAGTTTAACTAATTATACCCCCAAAGAGACTGTTTCTACTAAGGTTATATTCTAAGTCCCAGGTGGCCAAGAATTTTAGGTGGAGACACTAGTACCCCAGTGAGAGCTAAGGGGAAAATCCAGTGGCAAAATGCAGGCGAGGACTGGGGATGTGGCTCCGCTGACAGAGAGCTTGCCTGTCACGCACCAAGTCCAAGGGTGGTTCCTGGTATCCAGCTGGTGGCTCACAGCCATCGGTAACTCCAGATTCTGAGTTCCAGGGAATCTGATGTCCTGTTCTGACCTCCATAGGCACCAAACACACAGTGTTAGACAGACAGACAGACAAAACTCATAGGAATAAAATTATTTTTCTAAAGGATCATTCAGGACTCAAATGGTAATGATCAGGGTTAGAGGGATGGCTCAGTGGGTAAGAGTGCTTGCTCCTCAGACCTGAGGATGTGTTAAAATCCGCAGCAACCAGCTAAAAGCCTGGCACAGGAACTCTTGGAGAGAGGAACTTGCAAAGGGCCTGGGTTGGATTCGTAGCACCCCAGAGTGGCTTAAAACCATCTGTAACTCTAGTCCCAGGGGATGACATCTTCTTGCCCCTGCGTGCACCAGGCACACACACAGCACACATACATACATGCAGGTGAAACACTCATACACATAAAACAGTACATATGTAAACTCAGCATTGTCAGGGGCAGAGACAGGAGAATCACTGGGGCTTGCTGATGGCTAGCCTAGCTCTACAAACACACATACACCACACCCCCATGCCCACATTTACACACACACACACACACACACACACACACACACACACACACACACGAGAATGCGCACGGTAAAATTGTGATAAGTTCTGAAGCTGTAGCAGAACACTTCAGGTAGAGAGAAAGCAGAGCAATGTGAGTGTTTCAACAATGGATTTAGCATATAAGCAATGGGATTACTAATTTCATAAAGCCAGCTATTATTGAGGCAGAAACGTCCTTTTTTGTTCCGGTAAGAATTTAAGAGTACAGATCCCTTCTTAATAGAGCTCTGGAAGTTGTAGAAATGGAGCATTCCCTTTAAACCACTGTTGATTTCTTTTGTCTCAAATTTAAGCAGAAGGGGCGATGGTGCTTAATTACTGTCTGCTAACCATTCTGAAAGCTGGCAGGGACCAGAGCATCGGAGGAGAAACCGAGCCGTCTTGTTTATGGGTGGTTATAAAATAAAGGAGTGGTGGGCGCTGTCCTGTTCCCTCCCGTGACTGTTAAACAGAACCATCCTCTGAAGCCTCCGGAAAATGAGGGGCATTTGGCGCCCTGCCTTAATTTCTTCCACCAGATTTCATTCTTGGACCTGAGCCACCTCTGCTCTGGCAAGGTGTGAGGTGCTAGTGTGCGCTCAGTCCTGGGTGATGCGCCACCCTGAAGGGGCTGGGATGGGAATGGGTGGGCTGCCTGGCGGAGGGAGGGGAACACGGAGCGGCAGGGATGTGCTCTCACCAATTTTAGCACGGGGATAAAGGAGCATTTCACCCACCGAGAGCAAGAATTTTGAAGAAGGGCGTGGCTTGAGGATCTCTCATCAGGTGCCTGTCTGAGTGAAGGTGACGGTCCCATGCTTGTAATCCCAGCCCCCAGGAGGCAGAGGCAGGAAGGTAACTGCAGGTTCAAAACCAGCTTGGTCTAAAGAGTGCATTCCAGAATACCAGCCAGAGCTATCCTGTCCCTTTCTCCAAAAAGAAAAAAAAAAAAGTATTAAAGAAAGAGAAGAACTGAAGAGATGGCTTTATTAGTAAGCAAGAGGGCCTGAGTTTCCGGTCTCCAGCACCCAAGTAAGAGAAGGGGTTCCTAGTGGTGTGTTCTTGTAATTCCAGAGCTGGAGAAGAAAACACGAGGATCCCTGGGGCTTGCCTAACACCTATGTCCTCCCTACTCTCTCTCTTAGGCATGCACACACACACACTCTCTCTCTCTCTCTCTCTGTTCTTTCCTACTAAACTGCTTCCACCAGAGGTACCTCTCTTTTGCGTGGTGGACAATATTACAGTTTGCCAAGGAAGATGGAAGGGAAGCAGCGGCAGGCTCCCTCCTGCTGCTTCGGCCTCAGGTGCTTAAGGTTTTCCCCTGCAGACCTCCTACCCTTCTCCACAGGAGCCCAGGGCTGAGGCCTGCCTCCAGGTCTTGAACCAGTCTTTCCAGACTTAAAGGCCCTGGCTGCTCTCCATTGCAGCCTGCCTTCCACCACCAAAGCTCCCAAGAAGAAAAGTGGCTTCTTTCAAAACTCAGGTTGTAGGCCAGGCTTGGTGGTGAATACCTGTAATCTCAGTTCTCATGAGGCTGGGGAAGGTTATGAGTTCAAGGTTACCCTAGGTTGCCTTGCTAGTGAAGGCCAGCTTGGGCTACCTGAGAGCCTGAGAGCCTGTCTTTAAAAACAAAACGAAACAAAGACAGAGAAAGAGGAAAAAACACAACTAACATAACATGAAACAACCATAACATGAAATCGTGTTGTTCCTGGGTTGGGGGATACAGCTCAGTGGTAGAGGCCTTTCTTGGCACCTGACATCCTCCTGGGTTCCTAAAATGAACTAAAAAGTTCTTGCCAAAGGTTCCCAGAGGCCAGCCCTCTGTGTAGCCCAAAGTAAACATCTGCCCAGGGAACAGCTGGCTTATGTATGGCCCATCCTGTTGGCTCACTGATAAGACAGTACGACTGCCCGGCCCGCTCTCCACCTGTCGCTCTCGTCATACAGCTGATCTCTGCAGAGCCCAGCCGCTCCTTTTCCCATCGCTACAGCCAGAAGGCCTATGGCAGCTTCAAAAGCACCCTCGCTGCCTTAAAAAAAAGAAAAAGAAAAAGAAAAAAAAAGTTTTTTATTTTAGGTGTGCGGGTGTTTTATCTGCTTGCATGTCTGTGTGTCAAATGCATGCAGCACCCAAGGAAGCCAGAAGAGGGGTTCAGATCCCCTGGAACTGGAGTTACAGATGCTTGTGAGCCACCACATAGGGTACTAGGAATCTAACCTGGGCCTTCCCATCTCTCCAGCTCATACCCTAAGAGGCCAGGCCAGCCAGTTTCCTTCTCCGGAAAAGCAAAGGCTGCGTCTGAACGGAGGCACTCTCCTCTGGGCTGCCTCCCAAGAGGCCTCATCACTTGCAGCAGAAAAAAAATCTGAAGAAAGTTGTGATCTAAGGAACTGTCTCTGGGCGCTTTTGTCTCCCGCCCCTATTTCAAGAATGGTCCTGAGTGGGGTCTTAGGTGTAGCTCAGGGGCAGAATTGCTGAGTTTACAAGGCGCTGGCTGGATTCATCCCAGCTCTGAAAAAATATATATACTGGCGGGTAAAGCCTAGGGTGCAAATGGAGGGAGGGCAGCTGGGGTTCTGAGAACTTGTTTCAAAACAAATGAACATGGAGGAGTAATATACTTCCAGCATGAAAATGGGGGTTGGGCACATAATGTACTTGGTAAGGTGCTCGCCATGACGCTCTGGGTTCAATCCAGCCTTGTATAAACTGGGTGTCTTGGCTCACGCCTGTGATCCGAGCACCTGGGAGGTGGAGGCAGGAAGATTAGAAATTCAAGGTCATCTCTAGCTATGCGATGAGTGTGGCATCCTCTTGGAATACCTGAAACCCAGTCTCAATACCTATATAACCGACATAATTTTTGAAAACACTTGCGCAATGTTTGGAGAAGGAATGGAAGTCCCTGGAAGTCTTGCGTTTGCCTAGGAGCCCCAGAAGGAAAACTGGACCATGTCAGTCTAACTTCATGCCCCCCTGGCAGCTCCAGCCAGGCAGCATTCCGGTCCCCTTGCCGCTGTGTCTGAACGCTGGGGTTACAGGCATACGGGCCACCGTGCTCGGCTCTGCTTCCATCTTTTCATTTCTAATTTTCTTCCCTCTAAGAAGCCATTATTGAATTTCGAAGCACAGGACCAAGAACCATGCTTTTCTTTGTCTAGATCGAAAACCCGATGTGTGGACATTGTAACGGGGTCAGCCATGTCCCCCAACTACTTCTACGAATGGCAGCATATCCACAGTGTACCCCAGGGGGATCTGGTCTAGAAACTGGGTCTTTGCAGGTGAAGTCCAGATGAGATCGTTAGGGTGGGCCCTAATCTGACAGATGCTCTTAGGAAGGGTTAGGGAAATTTGGACTTAGGGGTACACACACATACGGGGACAATGCCATGTGAAGATAGGAGTTATGCAAGTTATGGTAGCACCTGTCTCCTAGGGTGCAGGGAGACGCTGTTTCTCGATGGCCTGGACCTTGCCAAGCTGGTTAGGTTGGCTGGCCAGCAAGCTCCAGGGAGCCACCCGGCTTTGTCTCCCCAAGGCTGGGTTCATCCCACAGGCTGCCACCCTCAGCAGTTTTGGGGTGACTGACTCAGGTCTTTGTGCTTGCAAGGCAAACACTACCAACTAAGCTCTCTCTCCAGCCCAACTGCTATTTTTCATTCCATAGAACTCCTCGATGTTTGAAGCGGACTAGCTAGTTTTCGTGGAGCCGAGGCTCTGACTCAGGGCTTTCCAGACGCTAAGCAAGTATTCTGTTTCTGAAATACACTCCCAGACAGCCCTCTAATATTTTTAATCTCTTAGGGCGGTGGTTCTCAACCTTCCTAAGCTTTGACCCTTTAATACAGTTTCTCATGTTGTTGCGACCCCAACCATAAAATGATTTTCGCTGCTACTTCATAACTGTCATTTTGATACTGTTATGAATCATAATGTAAATACCTGATAGGCAGGCTATCTGCTATGTAATCCCTGTGGGAGCTGTGTGGCCCACAGGTTGAGAACCGCTGACTCAGAAGCCACTGTGTCAACCATCTGCTGGTATACTAGGGATGTCTGCACCGGGTCAGAGTGGATTAAAGGCCTCATCTAGTTCCCGAGCCATAGGAAATGTTTTAAAATATCCGTGGGGCACCTGCTGCCGGCCAGGCACAGATGTTCAGAGGTTGTCAGTCAGAAACAGGAGTCAATGGCCGACACTAAGCAGTCACCCGGCCTGAGAAGCAACAACCCAACAAGGCAACTGTGTATCGGTGCTGGCGTGTTGCAGAGGGACAGAGCTCCCGTTCTCGATGGGGAAAGGGGCCCAAGGTGGGCTGGTGGAATGTGAGGGGTGAAGGAGGCAAGGGGGGCGTGCTGCAGAGTTGGGGTGGGGGTGGCACACAGTGTTCTCTTCTGATGGCTTCACCAAAGAACCAGTTAGAAACCAAGTCTCTCTGAGTGGGATGAATGGTAAACGCCTCTGCCTCTCAAGCACTGGGATTAAAGGCATGCACCACCATGCCATGCCTAAAAAAATATTTAAGCTATATTTCCATAAAGCAAGAGAGTCGAAAGCACAAAGGTGACATGAGGAGTATGTCCATCCTTTTCTCCGTCACCCGTGTGGGCTTGCGTGGTTTCTTAGGTGTTCTCCAGAATTAAGATCACACTGGTTAGGACACAGGAAGACTAGATTCTCTGGGTTGGCTGGACACTGATGGACTCCCTAACCGGGACGACCTGCTTGTCTTTCTTCCTGGATCTTGGCCCTCTCAGTAGCTGAGCAGGCTTAAACAAAGGCCGGATGTCTGTCTACCTTTGGATCAGGCAGACCATAAAAAGTGTTCTAGTTTCTCTTCTACTGTGATAAAATGCTCTGACAAAAAGCAGCTGAGGGGAGAAAGTGTTTCTTTTGACTCACAGTACCAGGTCCTAAGTCCATCATTTCTGGCAAGTCAAGGTGGCAGGAACTTGAAACAGCTGGTTACAAGACATCCACAGCTGAGCCTCCCACCCAGCTGGCTTTCTCCACTCTTAGACAGTCTAGGACCTAGATCCAGGGGATGGGACGGCCCACAGCAGGCTGGGCTTCCCACATCAATCTGCTCTTCACGAAGACAATCTCTCATAGAGATCTCTGAGGCCAAAGGGCTCCAGACAGTCCTTTGTAAGGATTCTCGCCCCAGGTGATTCTAGATTGTACCAAGCTGACAATTAACATTATCATAGAAAGTCTCTCATCTCAGACAAGTGTCTTCTCAGCCATCTCCTGTTCTCCCTATGACCCACAGGTGGCCAGGCCAGATCTCTGTCGACAACACTTGGCAATGGCCAAGGATGAAGTTGCCCACAGAACAGCCTTGGATTCTTATTCTGAACTTCTTTTACAAACACAGGGCAGACCCTTCCCTGACCCCCAGTACAGTTGTCACTGTGTATGGCGTCTCTTCAGTTCCTCTGCTTTGGAGCCTCCCTCTTCACAGGCCTGTGAGGCTCACATAAAACCTCACAAGTTAGAACGAGACCCTGTTTCTGTCACTGCCCCTCAATCTGGCGAGGAGCTCCCCAATTTCACCTTTAAAGATTTCTCCCCATGAGCCAGAGTAATCTGAGAAACTCTGGGCAGGCAGGGTCAGCTCATGGTCAGCTGCTGCCTTAGGTAACAAAAATGCTGCTACAGGAAAATGCTGTCTCCTTATTTCCCCAGCTCTGAAAGTCCTGCTAAAGGGCCTTTTCTTCAAGGGAGACACTTTTTAAAACAAATAGTGTAAATGAGTTTTTTTTTTTAACATTCACATGAAGAATAATTTTTAGATAGGGTTTCATGTAGCCCAGGCTGGCCTCAAATTCACTAAGTAACCTAGGATGACCTTGACCTCGTGATGCCCGTGCCTCGACTGCCCAAGTGCCGAGATTACAGCTGTGTGCCACCACATCTGGTTTACGTGGTGCTCCAGACTGGACCCAAAGTAGTTCTGCAGACTAACAGCAAAGGACGGCGGAATACGAAGTTACCCCAAGGTAATCCATCCAGACATAAAAAGACGGACACGCGAGTGTATGCAAGAGTGAAGAAGCTGCCCTGAAAATGCTGTGCCCGTGCCCTGTGGCTCCGTCCTTATTTTGCCAGAATAGGCAAAGCCATGAAGACATGGTGGTTGCCATGGGAGGAAGGATGGCGGAACCAGGACAGTGACATTCTGTATGATGTAACATCACAGACATGATACTACATAATAGACACAGAGCGCACACTTGCCCAAGGGGGTAGAACATATAATGGCACTTGACCCTGAGGTCAACAGTGGATCTGAGTGGCAACGATACATCTGTTGCTCCATCCACTTGGGAGGGCGAGGTTGACTGGTGGAGTTCTGGGGAAGACCCAGGGCATCAATTTTCTTTTCAGTTTTGAGAACTTAGAATTGCCGTTGGCTTGTTTGTGGTTGTTTTTGTTTTTATTGTTTTATTTATTTGTTTGTTTGTTTTATAGTAAAACCTTGTCTCATAAACAGAGACCGCCTGCCTCTGCCTCCAGAGTGCTGGGATTAAGCGCACCAGCACACAAGACCCTGTGTTCGCCTAGGCTGCCCTCAGATTCACTGTGTGATACAGGATAACTGTGAACTTCTGATCTTTCAGTCTTCATCTCTTCAGTGCTGGGATTATAGGCATCTACCATCACACCTGGAGTTGAACCCAGGTCCTTCTTCACTCTAGGCAAACAATCCACCAAGCTACATCCTTAGTCCTGAGAACCTAAAATTGATTTTAAAAATAAAATCAGTTTTTAAAAAGTTTTGAGGACTTTCAAAAGCACACACGGGTGTCCTCAGGGATCTGGGCAGCCCAGCAGGAGAAACAGTGTTCTAGCAGACCACGGGGTTGTAGCGATTGGAAGGTACTTGCTATGACTGTAGTGGAGTTAAAGCCCTGTTAACTTGAATCTGTAGACAGGTGTCCGCCATGCTGAAGCTCTCTATCTCAGACAGCTGACATCCAGACAGGCTGTGTCCTTGGACAGGTTTGCACGAGCCAGGCCCTCACTGGCCTGGTGGTTGGTTACGAGCTCAGATGAAAACAATAATAGGACACATTGCTCTCATTAAAAAGCAAGAGAAACAGATGCTTGAAATACAGTCTCCCAGAGCCTCACCTCCTAGACAGACGTGTGCCTTCCTCCCTCTTCCCTCATCACAGAACGATGCTGTGAGGACGATGCTCTAAAAGGACATCTTGTTTCTTGGTGACAAAGCCTCTTCAATCCCAGGGGTATTTGCCGCTGACCCTGAAAAGCCCTTTGCACCTGACGGCCGGGTGGCAGCTACCAACTGCCAGCCTTTGACTTTGAGAGCTGAGCTTTGGGGGGGTCCTGGGGTGAGAGATCGGGGGCAGGACAGGTGTTGTTCCGTATGTATGAGAGTCCTGAGATTAGACAAGAGGGGGAGTCAGGGCAAGGAGACCCAGAGACACAGGAAGCTGTCCCTGGCTACCGGCAGGGACAGGCAGCAGTGTCAAGGGCTCCCACCCTCTGACAGGGATAGCAGTAGCCTGAGTGCTACTCCCTCGGCAAGTCCTAGCAATAGGCAGCTTTTTTTTTTTTACTGAAGGTTGAACCCAAGCCTCACTCCTGCTGACTAGTAACAGCTCTACAACCCATGAGCCTCGTGCCCCCTTTCACCTACTTTTGAAAATGTAACTTCTAGGAATTTTCCCTGAACAGACTAACAATCATCCGGAGGCACGGTTGTTGCCGCCCAGAGTTTGGGGTGTGTGAGGTAGCTCAGGTGTCCTCTGAGCAGAGCAGGACATATCCAATTTATAGACAAGGGAGCACTGATGGACCCACAGCCCTTCAGGGTTGTGTGTGTATGGTGGGGTTAGGACAAGAGCAGGGGCCAGACCTCTGGGCTCTAATCCCATCACCTTGCACAGATCCAGAGATGTCATTCAGCAAGTCCTTATGGTCAGCTGCTGTGTCTGGCACCGTTCTGGACGTTTGTGCTACGTCTGGGAACAAAATAAACGGCCACGTCCAATGGAGCTCACAGCTGACCTGGCATGGGGATGAGGCAACTTAAAGGTCGTAAATTCTGCGGGGGGTGGTGGGAAGGATCACTCTGGATTTGAGGGAGCAACAGTTCAGTGAGACCCTGGGGGGGGGGGGACTGTCGTTGTCAACAGGACAGTCAGACAGCAGGAATGACACTAGCAAGGCTTCATTCAGGAGACAGTCAGACAGACAGTCCATGCTACTACAGATGGGACAGTGGGGACAGAGTCCCTGGCCCCCGGCAAGAAGGAGCCCAATGCCTGATTTGTGTAGTGTGTCCCTGGGGTGAGTGGAAATGGTCTCTTTTGGGCTTGGGTCAAAGCAGAAGCCGGAACCCAGAGTAGAATAAAACAGTGCTAAGAAGCAGCAATGAAGGCCAGGATTCTCCCAGACTCCTTATCCTGGGATCTCTAGTACTCCTGGCACCATGTTGCTAGGCAACCTCATGGTAGAGGAGGACATCTGGCTGGGACCATCTAGCCTGAGGCCTGTTGCTTGGCAGCTGCTGGGACTGGTGCCTACTGTGAGGGGAGGTCTTGTATGTTAGTGGAGGAAACAGCTGGTCACTCAGGGCACTCAGAGGGACCCAGTAAGGCGTCCTCAACTCTGTCAGTCTCCTGCAGTGCCCAACATTCAAGCAAAGACTCTGGTATGTAAGAGTAACTTTTATTCACCTGGCACAATTGTTGTCTGGGAGGCTTACTAACTCCTTCTGCTTACCTAGGCCTAATCTTGGAAGCTTCTAGCCTCCGTACGATCTAATCTAGGTCTAGAATGTTTTCAGCCTCTGAGACTTACATCTGAGTAAGCTCACCCTTTCTAGTTCTGAGCTCTGGGCTGGCCGGTTCAGAACTCAGCTGTTCTTGCTCAAGTCCCTCCCCCGGCTGACTTATTCAAACTGGCTTCTCTCTCAGCCTCTGAATTGCTCTGCTTGGCCTCAAACTAACTCCAGCAATCTGCTCTAATCTCCTGGATGCTTCTCATTCTCCGGCTCATTCTGAGGTCTCTCTCTGCAACCCGTCTCTCCATTACTGTTGTGATAACTACCTCCTCACTCTATGCATTGCCCCTTAAGCAGCTTCCCTTTCCTCCTCTTGTAAGAGTTGGACATACCCTATTCTGTCAATTCATTGATTGATTCATCACTTTCTTTGATTCATCACTGTTTCTGCCACTCAGTTAGACATCACTTTCAAATATAGCTGGTTCCTTCTACAAACTATCTTTACTTTCATTGTTTGGGATTAAAGGCGTGGACCACCACTCCTAGACCTAAGCTTTTCTTTACCTGAAAGTTGCTTGATAGCAGGCTGGCCCTGAACTCAGATCTGCTTGCCTCTGTCCTCTGACCTCTCCGTGGACGCCCTGGCAGATGTATACCCCACAAATACATGCACACATACACACAAACAAAAATGTAAAATATAATTAGGAAACGAGCATGGTGATATGTGTCTGTAATCTCGCCACTTGGGAGGTGGAGACAGGAGAGTCAGAACTGAGAGCACAGTCAGCCTGGGTTACACATGACCCTGTCTCAAAAAGACCCCAGCACCCTAATTACTCTAAAGCGTGAAACTTTCAGTGTAAACAGAATTTCACCTAAGAAATATAAACATGTAAAAGGGCAGCATTTCTACTTCCCTTTCATGGGGACTGTCTTTCTAAATCCCTGGGCTCCGGAGCATAACTTGAAAATCTCCTAGTTAAAGTATTATAGCCTTGGTTTAGTAAAATATTAAAAGACCTCAAACTACTAATCATGTTTTTCTGTGCAAAGAGCTAGTGGTAAGAAAGTTAATGAAAAGCATGAACCTGCTGCCCAGGAAAACACACATGGATGAATTTCCTGTCATACACAGAAGTACTACAAAAACTATAGGCTAAAAACCGTATCTTGTAGGAAATTCACTTATCATATAACAAATGGGATAAATAACTTATTTTTTAGATTCATTTATTTACTTATGTGTATGAATATTTTGTCTGCATGTATTTTCTCTGTTCTATGTTTTTGACTGTTACCTTCTAAGGCCAGAAGGAGGGAATCAGATCCCCTGGAACTGGAGTTACAGGTGGTTGTGAGCCGCCATGTAGGTGCTTGGCATAAAACTGAGGTCTAGACCAGCAGCCAATCCTCTTAACCTCTGAGCCATCTCGCCAGCACCAATACTTCAGTTAATACGGAAAACACTGAAAGTGGGAAGGTGATGGAGAGATCCAAACACAGTGTCCGGGAAGGCCCGGTGAGCAGACAGACACAGTACAAGAAGTACTGATGTACATGGTCCTGGAAGGAGGGAGTGCCTGGATGCAGGGTAGAGGTGGCACACGCCTTTAATCCCAGAACTTGGGAGGTAGGTGGATCTGTATGAGTTTGGGGCCAGCCTGAGCTACAGAGCAAGTTCCAGGACAGCCAGGGCTACACAGGGAAACTCCACCTTGAACTACCCTCCCCCCCCCAAAAAAAGGGGGTGGGAATGGGGAGGCAAGTGGCTGCCCTCCCCCACCCCCAGTCTGCCAAGCTGGAGAACAATGGGAGAGATCCACCACCACCTTCATAATGGACGAGGGAGTTCAGGTTGTCTCGCTCCAGAGCCTCAACCCATCCGTGCACCATAACTCGAGCTGAGAAATCCCAGTGCAAACGAACAAAGAACGCTGTTCAGGAAGACATGCAGCTAGGACTTATGCCTAGAAGCCTCCTGACGAGGCCGAGGGTTCAGTTGTGGCATTTCTGCTCTTCCAAGTCTCTGAGCAGAGCGGAGCTTATTCGGACTTCTCTGTAAAGGGCAAGTCCTCCTGACAGAGAGTGGGAAGGACTCAGAGGGAACAAAAGACTACGTTACCTGGCCTTAATCCACGGGATCTGTTCCAGTCTGGGACAGATGCTTTCTGAGCCAAGAAGCAACTATTACCCTGTGTTGCCAGCTCAGCGGCACTTGACACTTGAAACATCTTAATATTATGTCCGAAGGAGCTGCTTTTTAGGGACTCTGAGGAGAAGGGGAATGTTGGTGGGGAGGGGGCAGAAAGCGTCCTTCCCCAGAACCCAAGCCTTAGTTACAGTTGGCTCTAGCAATAACTCAGTTTTGCTCAAGAGCTTGTCCTTGAGAACCCCCCTCCCAGCCAAGACAAGCCCTGGCACTGCCAAGCTGCTTCCTGGGGTGACTGGGACTACACAGCTATGGCTTTGGGGTTCAAAGGCTCAGAAGAGGAAAACCCTGCCTGGTTCTAGGTTCTCCCTGAGGGTAGAGGAGTTGGTACCAACCTCTCAGTAGCCGTCAATATTTCATTCAGTAACATTCACTCACTAAAATGGCAATGGTCAAGATCTGTGCGTCACAAATGTATGTACATTTTACCATAAAATAACAGGAGCTATATAAAATAGCCTCCAGTGGGGAGAGTGAGCAGAAGTTAATAGGAAGTAGATGAAGCAAGAACGGCAGAACGTGGAAAGTATTAAAGCAGGGTTACAGGCACACAGGGGTAGCTGTGCTGTTTTGATATTTGGAATATATATATTTAAAAGCTTGGCAAGCTGGCACACATCCATGCTTTGACCACTAGGAAGCAGGAGGTAGGTTGAGGCCAACCTAGGCTACACAGTAAGACCTTGTCTCAAAAAATAAATAAATAAATAAAGATATAAAAAATTTGGATCTTACCATAATGAAGGTTTTACATCTTCGGCTACATGACTTCAGCTGCATAAGACCAGCCTGGACTAACTAAGACACTGTCTCACAAACAAACAAGCTTTTTTAAAGGGATGACTATTCTCACTCATAAGCCTCCCTTTTTTTAAAACAGGAATCTTTTTCTCATGTGTATATGAGTGCTCTATCTGCATGTACACCTGCATGCCAGAAGAGGGCACCACACCACATCATAGATGGGTGTGAACCACCGTGTGGCTGCTGGGAATTGAACTCAGGACTTCTGGCATAGCAGACAGTCCTCTTAACAGCTGAGGGGTCTCTCCAGCTCTTAATCAGGAATCTTAAACTCACTGCCACCTGGGCAGCGCTGGCGCACTCCTTTAATCCCAGCACTCAGGGAGGTGAGGCAGGGGGATCTTTATGAGTTCGAGGCCAGCCTGGTCTACAGAGGGAGTCCAGGACAGCCAAGGCTACACAGAGAAACCCTGTCTCAAAAAGCCAAAAACAACAATAAAAAAGAAGAAAGAAAGAAAGAAAATAGAAAGAAACTGATTGCCCTGAATCTGATCATTCCACTCCTGGGAATCCACCCAAAGGAAACAGCAAGAAAGACACAGGAAACCTCACTGGAGTTCAATATAAAACAAGGAAAATCTGATGAAAATCATCACTGTCCAACAACAGAAGAATGGTTAAAGAAGCTGTGATGCAACTGTGAAGACGCGAGAAAGCACAACCTGAAAGTAAGAGAAAAAAAAAAAAAAAAGAGTTGCAACACAAATAACGCATAGTGCATTACCTTTACTTTGTACTTGTTTGTGATTCTGGGGACGGAGCCAGGGCTCTGGGTTCCACCACTGAGCCACACCGCGGCCTTTCACTTCCTTAAAAAAAAACAACTCACCTAGAAGGCTGAGAAACGCAGGAGCACACGCAAGACTCCCCGCCCCCAAGCTTACTCTCCATCATCCCCTCCCCAGCTTATCACACACACACAGCACAGACAGAAAGGTAACCTGGAAGGAGATAGAGACCGTGCTTCCGGCTCTCAGACACAGTCAGTGCTCGAGCCGTGAGCAGCTGAAAGTCGGCCCTGGCTTGAAGGTTTATAAACACGGAAGTGAAGTGAAACTGGGGGTGGGATGAACTTCTTTTTCCCTTGGCAAGCTTATGGCAGATATATTTTCTTTTGAAATATCGCTATGACTCTGTATCCACCCCGTGTACACGTGTGTGTGGCCGCAGACCGACACTGGTGTCTTCCTTAGCTTATCTCCACCTCATTCTCTGTGTGTAGCCTGGACTCCGTTTGTAAACCAGGCTGGCCCCAAACTCAGAGATCTGCCTGTCTCTGCCTCCCAACATCCGGGATCAAAGGCGTGCGCCGCCACCGCCTGCCTCTCCACCTCATTCTTTTGAGACAGGGTCTCTCTCTCACCTAACCTCTCACTGACTCGGCTAGAGAGCCCTGGGATCCTTGCATTCCAGCTCCCTGGTTCTGTGATTACAGGCTTTAAAAAAAAAAAAATAAAATAAAAAAAAAATATATATATATATATATATGATATTTTCACTGATTCTTTGAGAATTTCTGCTGCAGAAACTTTGCTGATGAAGTTATCACATCAGGCCCCCTGCCTGCCTTTTGACTCTTGCTGCCAGCCAGGGCCATCTGGAAGCGGCACCCTTGGCAGCCCGGCTGGAAAAACGCCCTGGCAGGAAGGATGGAGCAGGATGCACCACAGCCACCGGGTCATCTAGTCCCGTCCCTTAGGTGTTTTCCGCCGGCCATCTGTCCTCTCTGTTATTTCTAGCAGCAAAGCTAAGTGTCTTTGGAGGCCTGCTTGCTGCGGCTTTCCCCCCGTTCCCAGAAAAAGAACCGGGGTTGTTCAGAGTTAGAAACCTGTTCGTTCCCGCCTTTGCCGGGAGTCCTTAGGCATCAGGAGCCGCTAATGGCGGCCGAGGGGAGGAGGGGGAGGAGGGAGGATGGGAGGTGGAGGAGGGGGATGAAGTGCGGGTGGGGGTGGGGATAGGAGGTGGGGGGGAGGGCAATTAAGAGCTTGGGATGGCTGTCACATTTCTTAGTAGGTGTTGTATGCTCAGACTCCTCCCCACCTCATTCTCAGCAGCTATCCTCTGTGAAAACTGGGATCCTTTCAGAACCCGGGGCCTCAGGCTCATAAAGCCGAGTGCCTCCCCAGAATGGGAAAGACCAGACATGTCCCGCATCACCAATACTGACATAGTTTAACTATTTTTATTTTAATTGTAAAAGAACAGAATGTTTGAAAAGAAAACTTTTTTTTTTTTTAGCAGTTAATACTGTTTTAAGCAACAAAAATGCTTAAATTTTTGTTAATGACATTCTGGTTACCCTCACGGAGTCACTGCTACAGGGGCATAGCCAGCAAGGCCACATGAGGAATGCCTCGCTGTCTTTGTTCGATCCCTCTTGCTGTCTTTCTGAGTTCAGTTAGTCGACTGAATGGTAATTGAAAATACATTTTTTTTCCCCCTAAATTGGAGCTGTTTCTTGAACTTAGACTGCCAGGTGAACAGGTTTCCACGGACAGACCTACTTAATAGAATAATCTCGAGCCTGGGCATATTCTCCAGGATTTACGGCACGACCCTTTTCAATTTTAAATCGTTTAAAGTGTAGCTCAGGCTGGGTTTGGCTTTGCAATCCTTTCACCGCCACTTCCTGAGTATTGGGGTTACAGGTTCGAGCTACCTAACAACATTTTCCCCTTCAGCCGGTAAAGGCACCTTCAGCCAAGCCAGAGGACCTGGGTTCATTCCCTGGGACCCACATGGTGGCAGGAGAGACCGGACACCCAAAAACTTGTTCTCTTCCTCTACACGCACACACACCGCATCACACAAATAAGCTGGTTACTTAATGTAATTTTTTAAATGTAGTGTTTTAGTTCCACACATAAGGAAACTGACCATCTTAGCTGTTTTTGTTTACCTGTGTGCGTGTTTTGCCTGCATGTGTACCACGTTGACACCTGATGCCTGGAGAGACCAGAACAGGGTGTCTGATCCTCTAGAACTGGACTTTTACAGACTGCTGTAAGCAGCATGTGGGAGCTGGGGACCAAACCCGGGTCCCGAGGAAGACCAAATCACCGGACCGCCAAATCATTCCTCCAGCGGCTCCTCCCCCATCTTAGCCTTGTTTAAGTGTTCAGCTCACTTGTTTTAAGGACACCATACTGCTGCGTTGTCACCAGCACGCCACAGAGCTCTCTTGTGAAACTGTTTCCATGAACACAGTCCCTCCTTCTTTATCTAGTCCCTGACAGGTGCACTCCGGCTGTCTCTCTGACTGCTTGGGGTACTGCATCTCCCTGAAGTCCCTCTCTGACTGGGTTCTTTCCAGTAGTACAACTGTTTTACCGCGGTGGCCTTGGATGGGCGGGGTCCTGGGTGGGCGGGGCCGTGGCCAGCAGAATTTAGAAGTAAGTCTGACCCATCCCCCACACATTCCCAACCTTTGAGGTTTTGGCTGGAGGATCAGCATGCCTATTCCCTTTCATCTCATCTCTCACTCACCCCAGGAAATTCTCTGGTGGCTTAGCATGGGCCACGTGTGCTGTCGCCTGACCAGCAAGCCACCTCCTTCAACAGTCCCACCAAGGCCACCCACCTAGTGCCCTGTCCTCCTCAGAAGGCCACTGTCTCCAGAAGAGGAGGCTGTAGTGGACACTAGACAGGCCGCACCAGCACACGCCTACTGCTGAGGCGGTTTCAAACCTACAAAGGTGCACGTGTGTGTCCACACTGCTTTGGCCCTTGTTTGAGAAATCTGTGAAACACTCTCCTTGCCAAGTCCCCAGCATCTTGAGAACCAGTGTTGAGGCCTACACACTCTCGTGAGTGACAGGAGCCAGCACTGGCTGCTCTTAAACACTTGCTGCCTTAAACATAGACTCAAACTCAAATAGCTGGGTTCAGTCCTAGTTTGGCCTTCTCCTGGCTACGTTTATGTGGCTATGAGGAGCAAGTGACCTCCAACTTTCTGAGCCCCAATTCTTCTGTGAAACTGTTAAGCATTGCTTAGGGTAGAACACTTGCCTAGCATGCTCCAGGCCCTGGGCTTACTCAACAGCACCACAATGACTGACTGATTGATTGAAAATAATAGTATCTACCTCACCAGATTTTTGAAAATTATTTTATGTGTATAAGTGTTTTGCCGGAATGAAGGAATAGGCACCACATGTGAGGTGCCCAGGGAGGCCAAAAAAAA
>NW_026594216.1:2301763-2344460 GCF_907164565.1 Psammomys obesus | reverse complement strand
GGGGGGGAGCTGCTGATCCAGTGCTCCTTAAAAGAGGCTCCTAAGGGCCCCGGAGTTCCACAGAACAGCCCAGGGATTCTTGGTTGGAGAGACAGGAGAATGGGCAAGGCATACTTTATCCACTTTGTAGCTAAAGCCTTGGGTCAGAGAGCTAATTCAGCAGGCAAAAGCATTTTCTGTGTAAGCCTGACAATCCCTGAAACCTTCATCGGAAGAAAAGAAGCAATTCTTGAAAGCTGTATCTGGTTATGGCACAGGCCTTTAATCCTCAGGGAGCAGAGGAAGGCTGATCTCTGTGAGTTCAAGGCCAGGCTGCTGTATATAACAAGTTCCAGGCCAGCTGAGGCTACACAGGGAGACTCTTCGGAAGAAGAAAGAAAACAAAAGAAAAGAAAGAAAACAAAAAATTAAGACATCACTCACATATATAAAACAAATAATTGTAAGAAACTGAAAAACATTGTATGTACGTGGAATAAAAGAAGAAATTAATTAATTAAATTTGAGACAGTGCCTCACTAGGCAGCCTTGGATGACCTTAAACTCACAGAAATCTACCTGCCTCTTCCTCCCAGGTGAGTACTGTGATTAAAAGTGTGTGCTACCATGGCCAGCTTTTTATTTTTTTTTTATTTTTTGTGTGTAGGTGTATTTTGCCTGCACGTGTATCTGTGCACTGTGACTGCAGCCCAGACCAGTTACAGCTGGCAATGAGCTGCCATGTGGCTGCTCCTAACCACGAAGCCATCCCTCTGGCCCCTTAGCCCAGGACTAGAGACCAAATCTAGAGCCTTGTATAGCTAGGCAAACACTGAGTTGTATCCCTACCCTGCCAAGCACACTGTGGTTGTTTGAGACAGGGTCCCACACAGCTTCAAGCTGTACCTAAGGATGAATTTTTCATTCCTGATCCACCTGCCTCTGCTTCCCAAGTCCTGGGACTACAGGCTTGTCTCACCAGATCCTTTTATGGAGTGTGTGTGTGTGTGCTCATGCGGATGTCCACAAGAATTTGGGCCCAAATTCTTGTGTGAACCCTTCTCGTGGGTAGCCTCATGGGTTCTTCATACTCCTTCCAGAAGAAGGTCCTGTGGTCCTGTTTCATTAAAGTTCAGTAGTTCTGTGCAATGGACAGGGCCATTTGGTAGTCACAAAGCTGTGGGTTGAAGGACAGCAGATCTGGGAGGGAAGAGGGTTAAGAAAAAAGGCCACGGGCTGAAGAGATGGCTCAGAGGTTAAGAGCACTGTCTGCTCTTCCAGAGGTCCTGAGTTCAATTCCCAGCAACCACGTGGTGGCTCACAACCATCTATAATAGGATCTGATGCCCTCTTCTGTAATTCAGGTATACATGCAAATAGAGTGCTCATATGTATAAATAAATAAATTTTAAAAAGAAAAAACAAAAAAGAAAAAGGCCACAACACTCAGAGAGGTAGAGGCAGGCAGATCTCTGTGAGTTCAAGGCCAGCCTAGGCTACAAAGTGAGTCCAGAACAGCCAAGGGTACACAGAGAAACCCTGTCTCAGGAAAAAAGAAAGGAAAGGAAAGAAGGAAAGAAAAAAGGAAAGAAGGAAAGAAAGAAAGAAAGAAAGAAAGAAAGAAAGAAAGAAAGAAAGAAAGAAAGAAAGAAAGAAAGAAAGAAAGAAAAAGAAGGCAGGCCAATTTTCCAGACTAGAGGCCTAACTAGAAGTTGATGGAGCCACAAGCCCTAAGACCCGGGAAGCCTGGGTCCTCTGGAACCAACTCACCCTGGCCCTAGGAATCTGAGAGTGTTAGCACATTTTCTGCTTTGGACCTTCTAGTTCACCCCCCCCCCCAACTGCCTAAGTGGTACACAAGATGTATTCACGATAAGCTTTAGGGAGTCTTTTTTTTTTTTTTTTGTCCAAAGCATCCAGTGAGATCACAACTTCTGGCACCTGGCGGGGACTTTGTGGTGTTGAGCAAAGTCTTTTTAGTTCTGTCTGACCCGGGACCTGTAGAACGAGGCAGCAGTGAGGGCTCTCAAGGACGGCAAGACTGGAAAGTTGCCTGTGTGTGCCGTCTTCCCCACGCACCCCCTGCAGGCGTTCAGAACGGTTTTGAAAGCGCACTAGCCATAGAACGCTACATGCTTACCGTTCCCTGTGTGGCTTCTGACTGTTCACTCCTCTTTAAACTGCGGTAGGGATCCAGTACTGGCCCAGACCGTGTCCGATGGATTGGGAAGAAAAATGCTACCAGAGGCGGGAATCTTAAGAGTATCCGTGCAGAAGAGGGCGCCGGGTGGGACCCACCTCCTTCCGCGCTTTGGGCGTCGCCGCTTTAAGAGCGCGGCGGCGCGAGCAGGTCTATGGTAATGAGCTGCCGCCGCCACCGCGGCCGCTCTGCAGAGCTCGCCCGCCCGCCTGGGAGGCGAGGAGACGCGGCTCTGGGCCCGGGACCGCGGCTACCGGCAGCAGCCGCGGCAGGGACGCGGGGCTCGAGCGGGTGGCGCAGGGCGGGCATTGGCAGCCGGGCCCGGGCCGGAGCGCGCGGCCCCGCACACGCAGGTGGGCGTAGGGGGACGTCGCGGGGCTCGGGGAGCGGGGACCCCGCCGAGCCGAGAGGTCCCCGCGGCCGCCGGGGGCAGGTGGCGAGCGCCCAGAGCGCAGGTGGAGGCGCGGCGTGAGCCCGCAGTGGTCGCGCTGACCCGGGAGCTGGGCCGGCCTTGGAGAGCGGTGGGAGCCCGGCGCAGCGTGGGGCTCGGCGCGCGGCCCCGCGGAGCCAGCTGGGTGCAGGCCCTGCGGGACGTCCAGGTGGCCCCCGGGGACCGGCGCCCCGGCCCGGGCATGAGGCGCGGCGGGGCCGGCAAGAGCCGGAGGAAGAGCCGCCGCGGCTGTTGACCCGGCTGGCCGGGAGCGGGGAGAGATGCGGAGCCGGGCTGCCAGCGCCCCCCTCCCAACGCCGCCGCCGCCGCTGCTACTGCTGTGGCTGCTGCTGCTGCCGCCTTCGCCGCTACTGGGAGACCAATTGGGGCCCTGTCGTTCCCTCGGGTCCGGGGGACGCGGCTCCTCTGGGGCCTGCGCCCCCGCGGGCTGGCTCTGCCCAGCCTCCGCTTCGAACCTCTGGCTCTACACCAGCCGCTGCAGAGATTCGGGGATTGAGCTGACTGGCCACCTGGTGCCCCACCACGATGGCCTGAGGGTTTGGTGTCCGGAATCAGGGGCTCATATCCCTCTTCCGCCATCCTCTGAAGGCTGCCCCTGGAGCTGCCGTCTCCTGGGTATTGGAGGACACCTCTCTCCGCAAGGCAAGCTGACCCTGCCTCAAGAGCACCCTTGCTTAAAGGCCCCACGGCTCAGATGCCAGTCTTGCCAGCTGGCACAGGCCCCGGGGCTCAGGGCTAGGGAAGGCTCACCAGAGGAATCTTTGGGTGGGCGCAGGAAAAGGAATGTGAATACAGCTCCCCAGTTCCAGCCTCCCAGCTACCAGGCCACAGTGCCTGAGAACCAGCCTGCTGGTACCTCTGTTGCATCCTTAAGAGCCATCGATCCAGATGAGGGTGAGGCGGGTCGTCTTGAGTACACCATGGATGCCCTCTTCGACAGCCGCTCCAATCATTTCTTCTCCTTGGACCCGGTCACTGGTACAGTCACCACAGCCGAGGAGCTGGATCGTGAGACCAAGAGCACCCATGTCTTCAGGGTCACCGCACAGGATCACGGGTTGCCGCGTCGGAGTGCCTTGGCCACACTTACCATCTTAGTGACTGACACCAACGATCATGACCCTGTGTTTGAGCAGCAAGAATACAAGGAGAGCCTCAGGGAGAACCTGGAGGTTGGCTATGAGGTGCTCACAGTCAGGGCCACCGACGGGGATGCCCCTCCTAACGCCAACATTCTGTACCGCCTGCTGGAGGGGGCTGGAGGCAGCCCCTCCGAAGTCTTTGAGATTGATCCTCGCTCTGGGGTGATCAGGACCCGTGGCCCTGTGGATCGGGAAGAGGTGGAATCCTACAAATTGACGGTGGAGGCAAGTGACCAGGGTCGGGACCCGGGCCCACGGAGTTCCACGGCTGCTGTCTTCCTGTCGGTGGAAGACGACAATGACAATGCGCCCCAGTTTAGCGAGAAGCGCTACGTGGTTCAGGTGCGGGAGGATGTGACCCCAGGGGCCCCAGTTCTCCGAGTCACAGCCTCAGATCGAGACAAGGGCAGCAACGCCCTGGTACACTATAGCATCATGAGTGGCAATGCTCGGGGACAGTTCTATCTGGATGCTCAGACTGGGGCCCTGGATGTGGTGAGCCCACTTGACTATGAGACAACCAAAGAATACACCCTGCGGATCCGGGCTCAGGACGGTGGCCGGCCCCCACTTTCCAACGTCTCCGGTCTGGTAACGGTGCAAGTCCTGGACATGAATGACAACGCCCCCATCTTTGTCAGCACCCCTTTCCAGGCCACTGTCCTAGAGAGTGTCCCTCTAGGCTACTTAGTTCTGCACGTCCAGGCGATTGATGCCGATGCCGGGGACAACGCCCGCCTGGAATACAGCCTGGCTGGAGTCGGGCCCGACTTCCCCTTCACCATTAACAACGGCACAGGCTGGATCTCCGTGGCGGCCGAGCTGGACCGGGAAGAGGTTGATTTCTACAGCTTCGGTGTAGAAGCCCGGGACCATGGCACCCCGGCCCTCACCGCCTCAGCCAGTGTCAGCGTGACCATCCTGGATGTCAATGACAACAACCCAGCCTTCACCCAACCGGAGTACACCGTGCGGCTGAACGAGGACGCAGCCGTGGGCACCAGCGTGCTGACGGTGTCCGCCGTGGACCGTGACGCTCACAGCGTGATCACCTACCAGATCACCAGCGGCAACACCCGCAACCGCTTCTCCATCACCAGCCAGAGTGGTGGGGGGCTGATTTCCCTTGCCTTACCGCTGGACTACAAACTCGAGCGGCAGTACGTGCTGGCGGTGACCGCCTCGGATGGCACGAGGCAGGACACGGCTCAGGTCGTGGTGAATGTCACAGACGCCAACACCCACCGTCCCGTCTTCCAGAGCTCCCACTATACAGTAAACGTTAACGAAGACCGACCGGCGGGCACCACGGTGGTACTGATCAGCGCCACGGACGAGGACACAGGGGAGAACGCCCGAATCACCTACTTCATGGAGGACAGCATTCCCCAGTTCCGGATTGACGCTGACACGGGGGCTGTCACCACCCAGGCTGAGCTGGACTATGAGGACCAGGTGTCTTACACCCTGGCCATCACTGCTCGGGACAACGGCATCCCCCAGAAGTCTGACACCACCTACCTGGAGATCCTGGTGAACGACGTAAATGACAACGCCCCCCAGTTCCTAAGAGATTCCTACCAGGGGAGCGTCTATGAGGATGTGCCGCCGTTCACCAGCGTCCTGCAGATCTCGGCCACTGACCGTGACTCTGGTCTCAACGGCAGGGTTTTCTACACCTTCCAAGGGGGTGATGATGGAGATGGTGACTTCATTGTGGAGTCAACATCAGGCATCGTGCGGACACTGCGGAGGCTGGACCGTGAGAATGTGGCCCAGTACGTGTTGCGGGCATATGCGGTGGACAAGGGGATGCCTCCAGCCCGCACACCCATGGAAGTGACGGTCACTGTGTTGGATGTGAATGACAATCCCCCCGTCTTTGAGCAGGATGAGTTTGACGTGTTTGTGGAAGAGAACAGCCCCATCGGGCTGGCCGTGGCCCGGGTCACAGCCACTGACCCAGATGAAGGGACCAATGCCCAGATCATGTACCAGATTGTGGAGGGCAATATCCCCGAGGTCTTTCAGCTGGACATCTTCTCGGGGGAGCTGACGGCCCTGGTAGATCTGGACTATGAGGACCGGCCTGAATATGTCCTTGTCATCCAGGCTACGTCCGCTCCCTTGGTGAGCAGGGCTACCGTCCATGTCCGCCTCCTTGACCGCAATGATAACCCACCAGTGCTGGGCAACTTTGAGATTCTTTTCAACAACTATGTCACCAACCGCTCAAGCAGCTTCCCCGGGGGTGCTATAGGCCGTGTGCCTGCCCATGACCCTGATATCTCAGACAGCCTGACATACAGCTTTGAGCGAGGAAACGAACTCAGCCTGGTCCTCCTTAATGCCTCCACCGGAGAGCTGAGGCTGAGCCGGGCACTGGACAACAACCGGCCCCTGGAAGCCATCATGAGTGTGCTGGTGTCAGGTAAGACAGATGCCCAGTGATGGCGGGGTGGGAATAGTCCTTGGGGGAGGCCTGGGCAGCCACTGGAGGTAGAGTGCCACCCAAGGAGGAGCTGGTGACTCAACCCTCTTACCCTGTGGATAGCTAAGAGGCTGAGAGATCAGAAATCGGCCTGAGAAGAAACCCCGGGAGTCCTGGCAGCTGGCACAGGCTCCGCCTGCTGCCCCTGGCTGGGCCGGGCTGCTTTGGTTGGCTGCCCCCTGCCTACCAGACTGTGACGTGGTGGGGGAAGTGTTGTGAGACTGTTGGCAGCCTGACTATGGCTGCCAAGAATTGTGAAAAAAGGGCGCGTGGAAGCCTGGAAGGCCAAAGGAGCTGGGGGAGGGGGAGGGCAGACCTTGGCTGGGAGAGACAGGCATGTTGGCCCCTCAGCACCCCTGTCTCGCCCTCATTAGGATGGCCCTGTGATCTCACACAGCCTTTGGCAGGTTCAGAGGGCTACAGGGACACAGGGTTCCACCAAGGGGTCAGGACCCTGCTGTCCCCTTCTCTCTCCCTCCAGCCCTCAGTAGAGCTGCTGAATCGACTGAAGCGGACTGTGTCTAGAGCATTCTTTCCCCTCCAGGCAGAAAGAGCCAGCCTTGGCTCCCCCTTCAGAGCTCCAGGCAGGAAGTAAAGCCAGAGCTCATTGTCTCTGTCCAAACAGACCCTACTGTCCTGAGGTCTTGGTTGGGGTCTGGCTTGGGGGAGGGGCTGCAATGAAGTCAGAGCAGATGGACCTTCTGGGCCCCTAGACTCCCTGTAGGCTGTTCTTGGGGCGCTAGCCTTTCCTGCTGACCATGATGGCCCAGTCTTAGGAAAACAGACATGGGGATCAGAGTGCACCAGGACTACTGACTGAGCTTTGAGGGCAGAGACTCCAGGGCCCTGATTTGGTGGGGAGAGAAGAGAATTCTAGGGGTGTGGGAGCCTGGCCACAACCCAGACTGGGCATTCCTGCTGCTTGGTCAAGCGCTCAGCCTGCAGACTCCCCAGACAGCAGGTCTTGGGGAAGCAAAGAAAGACTGAGTGACAGTATCCCATCTTTTCTGTCAGTTCTGAGGGTGAGAAAGAAGCAAGGTTGGGGGGGAGGCAGACCCAGTAGCCAAACACTTTCCTGAGCCTGGGAGTTGGGACTTGGGGTGAAGGAGGAAGGGACTGTGAATGATTTTTCCAGGGGTGAGCCCAGGCATCCTACTGCAGGCCGCCTTCACACATCAGGGAAGGGAAGATGACCTCAGCCCCTCTCCTGCTCATACTTCTGACTGGACAGATACTTCCTGGTCCCACCCCTCAGGTGGCTGTGAGGACCAGTGAGAATGAGCTCTCAAAGACCATGGGGTCAGGCTTTGAACCACCTGAAGCTTCAGTCTCCTCCTCCAGGAGGAGGAAGCCAGGGGCACCCTCATCTGTGCCTGGCACTAGAGGCAGAAGAAAGGCCTCTTCTTCCTGCCTTCTACCCACAGCCCTCAGTAGTGAATCTGGCTAGAGACCTAGGGGCTGTGTGGAGGACAGCCCCGTTAGCCTGTGCTTCCTCACCAGGGCACACAGCCTCAACCCTCAACCCTCTAGGGTGGAGGGAAAGGCTGGGGCGGCACCTGGGGCCACTGTGGCTGGCCTTTCTCCCCTTGCCTTCCCTCCCCCATCAGCCCTGACCCTTAGAGTCAGTCACCAAGGCAACCCCAAAGTTCAGGAGGCTGGGTGAGGGGGACTGACGCCCACTGCCCCTTTGTCTTCCTTCTCTGGTTCTTTGTCTCTTCCTTCGCTCCCACCCTGCCCATGGGGACCCTCCTGCACTGCCTGTCTGTCACCTTTTCCCAAGCTCCTGTGTCTCTTTCCTTCTCCCCTGTTTCCTCCACTGCTGGCTCTTTTCCTGGGTCTTTGTTTTCCCCTGTTGGTCTCTGCCTTCAGATCTCTCTGTCTTCCCTTCACCCCTCTGGCTGCAACTGCCCCAGCCTGGGCCTGATGGCTCCTGCAGCCCAAATGGTCCGGCTGGCTCTTTCTTTAGACACACAGGAGAACCTGCCCAAGGCCTGCTCGCCTCCCAGACAGCAGAGCCTCTGCCAGAAGTGGAAGGCCTGGTAGTCTGATTCTGGCATCTTTCCGGGTACAGCTGACTGAGGCCTAGACCCAGGTGGTATTTCCTGGTTCAGAGCGTACCCCAGCTCTCTCTACTGACTAAAACAACTCAGGCGACTCCCCACTCACTCCTCTTTCCAACCTGCCTTTGCACCTGAAGGGTGACCCAGGTCAAGGCAGGGAAGAAGGACAAAGAAGAAGGAGAAAGAGCAAGGGGTTGGTTGCTGGGTTGGGGACAATAGCTGAGGGGCAGGTGGCCACAGATGGTGGGCCAGATGGGAAGCAACAGAAACACGAGGGGAGAGGGGCACAGACAGAGCCTGGGTTGGTGGCGGACAATGTGCAGGAGTGCCAGTTCCCAGGGCCAGGGGATAGCAAAGATCCTCTTGCTCATTGGTCCAGGAGCACTGTGTGTAGAGTCCTGTGTTGCTTTCTGTCTGGAGGGGACATCCCATCCAGAAAACACTGGGCTGGGACATCAGCTCCTGCTCCAGGCCTGGGCCTCTTCCTTCTGAAAGGAGGAGGCAAAGGACTGATCACCATGGAGACCTACAGGCAGGCTAGAGTGCTTGGAGGACTGTGGGCTCCTGTCTTGGTACCCTGGGCAGAGCAGGAGGTGCAGAGGTGAGCAGCGGCCATGGCATCAGGCTTGTTAGTAAGAGCAAGCAGATCACAGCAATGAGACCGGAGGGCTGCTAGACAGGGGGCCCAGGGTACAGCTGAGATGGGTGCCCGCCTTCAGTATGCTCTGGCTCAGCTAACCGCCCTAGGCAGCAGCCACCTGAAGTGTGACATATACAAAATACAGTCCCATATTTCTTTTCTACTTCTGTCCCAGCAACACTGCCTCCATACCTATCCCACTTGGATGCCATATTTTGCATCTGATTGGAGCATCTGCTTCTGTGTTTCCTCCCTCCCTCCCTCCCTTTTTCCCTCTTTCCCTCTTTCCCTCCCTCCCTTCCTTCCTTCCTTCCTTCCTTCCTTCCTTCCTTCCTTTTTTTCCTTTTCTTTCTTTCTTTTTTACTTTTTCAAAGCAGGGGTTCTCTGTGTAGCCCCAGCTGTCCTGGAACTTGCTCTGTAGACGAGGCTGGCCTCAGACTCAGAGATCTGCCTGCCTCTGCCTCCCAAGTACTGGGATTAAAAGCGTGCTGGGCATGGTGGTGCACACCTGTAATCCCAGCACTTGGGGAGGCAGAGGCAGGCAGATCTCTGTGAGTTCGAGGCCAAGCCTGGTCTACAAACCACCACCTGGATTGCTGTCGTGTTTTCAAGACACTTGTGTCCAAAGGATTCTCATCAGCATCTTGGTTTTTCCTGAGTACCCTCCGTGTGTAAGGCATTGTATTAAACAGGTACACTCCCTATAATCATCCCAACCCACTTCCCTTTCTCTGCGGCCCACTTTCCATTTTCAATCTCAACGAAGTCCATTCCCATGTGTCTACACGTTCAGGTGTGTGTGGCACCTCTGAGCGTAGGGTGCGTGGGTGGGGTGAGGCACCCTCGAATGTGTTAGTACTTAGCTGTTTATAAGTGAGTGTGCTGCCTGGGGGGATGGCAGTCAGACCTCTGGGTACAACTTGGTGAGCCAAGTTAGTGATGAGCAACCAAGGGGCCCTAGTGCTGGCAGAGAGACCAGCCTGGGGGGGGGGGGGCTCCGCGTGGAAGCCGCCCCGGCCCCCCTTTCCGCCCCGGCCCCCCCCCCCCCCCCCCCCCCCCCCCCCCCCGCTCGCCCTTTCTCCATCTTGGAGCAGTGGGTGGCGCAGCACTGGCTGAGGTGGCTCAGCTGGATTTTCCTGGGGTGGGGTCCCCCAGGCTGCCCAGAGTTGGGTGGGAGGAAGGCTTTGTGTGAGGGCTGTTGCCATGGGGACAGCAGGCTTGCACGGAAGCAGTCTGGAGCTGAGCGTGAAGGGGGACTGGTGGCCCACTGACCCAATTCATCTTCCACTCCCATCCTGCTGCAGCGTGATGAGAGGCTTGTAGTGGGATGGAGATGTACAGAGTAGAAGGGAGTCTCCTATGGTGCTCCGGGCCCTCTGCAAAAGTAAGGAAGCCAAAACACAGCTTTGGGGTATAGGAACCTAGAGACTGGTCTCGGGGGACACGGGGCATAAACATTGGAAGGCAGTTCATGCACCATGCCAAGGATATTGGGAAAATATGCAAAGAGCAGTTTAAAAAATATCTCATTTCCTTAAGCAATTTGGGGTAGCCCCTCAAGGAGTGACTTGTCCACAGTAACACATCAAAGGTTTTCTTGGGTACCTTGCAGGGTGTGGGATGGATTTTAGCCTTTTTGCACCCACTATGCCTGGGGCTCCTTCCTCCTCGCTCGTTTTTCATGGCTCCTCTTCTGGTGCTAGCACACAAGGCCCACTCCCTCCTCTGCTCTAAGCCAGGGTCGGTGTCTTGACCCTTCTGTTGCTTGCCCCATCTGCTGCGCCCACCCGAGCCTGATGTTGATCCATGTTGCTTCTCTTCAGACGGCGTCCACAGTGTGACGGCCCAGTGCTCACTACGTGTCACCATCATCACAGACGAGATGCTCACACACAGCATCACACTGCGCTTGGAAGACATGTCCCCAGAGCGCTTCCTGTCACCACTGCTGGGACTCTTCATTCAGGCCGTGGCCGCCACACTGGCCACACCCCCAGACCACGTGGTGGTCTTCAATGTGCAGAGGGATACTGATGCCCCTGGCGGCCACATCCTCAACGTGAGCCTGTCAGTGGGCCAGCCCCCAGGGCCCGGGGGTGGGCCGCCTTTTCTGCCTTCCGAGGACCTGCAGGAGCGCCTGTACCTCAACCGCAGCCTGCTTACCGCCATCTCAGCGCAGCGCGTGCTGCCCTTTGACGACAACATCTGCCTGCGAGAGCCCTGCGAGAATTACATGCGCTGCGTGTCCGTGCTGCGCTTCGACTCCTCTGCGCCCTTCATCGCCTCTTCTTCCGTGCTCTTCCGGCCCATCCACCCGGTCGGGGGTCTGCGCTGTCGCTGCCCACCGGGCTTCACAGGCGACTACTGCGAGACCGAGGTGGACCTCTGTTACTCGAGGCCTTGTGGACCCCATGGGCGCTGCCGCAGCCGTGAGGGAGGCTACACCTGCCTGTGTCGCGACGGCTACACGGGTGAGCCTAAGGCAGGGACCGTGGGGGCGGCCCTGCAGGGCTGACGCTCTGGACCGAGCACAAAACAGGCTAATGATGGGTCTGCCCCCGTTCCTTCTAAGAGCGTGGAGGTGCACCCGGCGTTCTTAGATCCTGCTTGCTGTTTGACAGCTGCCTGCTTAGGAAGTCAGAATGAGGAGCCTTCTGCTCACTGTGGGAGCCCGCACACCCACACCCATGCTGGCCCATGCCGCCTGCACACACACCCACTAAGGCTGTGTAATTGAGGTCAGTCCTGCACCGGGGTTTGTGTCCCGGCCTCGCCACTAATAGCTGTGTGAAAATGAACGAGTTACCTAGCTTCTCTTCCCACAGTATTTAAGAAGGAGATGACCGATTTATTTAGGTCAGAAGTTGCTTGTGAGGATTCATGTAAATAATCTGAGGCGCAGAGAAAGCAGCTTGTGTGGTAAGGGCTGGCTTTTGTTTGAGGAAGTTCTGGGATGAGTGACTTGATCCAGTTAAGAGGTGTTGCTGGCCCAGGACCAGGCATTCATAATGCTGAGTGAATCCGTTCATTAACTTGTAGCCAGACTTTCTCCACCCAGGAACTGGAGGAAGGCACTGAGAAGCTGGAGTTATGGGAGTTCCAGGACACTGTGCCTGGGTAGCCCTGAGCAGAATGGCTCCTTTTCTGCCTCCCTATTGGCCTGTGGCTGCAGGTCTCTTCACACCCTGCCCCACCCTGTAGGCCCTTCTGCTCCTCAGCTCCCTTGCTCTCTTTCCTTCCCAGGCCCACTGGCTCTGCCAGTTAGCGTAGGCAGGCTCAGTGCCTCCTGCATCCTCCTGCTCAGAACTTGCCAGACTTGACTGTTGTGTGCTGCTGCTGGGAGGTGGGGGGAGACGGGAGGGGAGTCTTTGTCCAGGAGGATGGGGAAGGGGCCTTAGAGTAGGCGAACAACAGTTTCCATGGAAACAAGAGCCAGTCACTAGGCACAGGAACTGAGAACCTATCTCTAGCATCAGAATGGGGAGGGAGAGAAGGGAGTGGATTTTCCCATCTGATATCTGAGTTTTCACTCTTCTGATTCCTCATCCGTCCCGAGGCTCGGGGCCCCACTCTCTCAGCATTGTTCCAGTGCATAGGGATCCTCAGTTCACACCCCAAGGTTCTGTGCATAGGGAAGCCCCAGCTTGCTTCACACCATCGACCCCAACCTATAACTCAAATAGAAGTGGGGACCTGTTCAGATCTCCAGGGAAGAAAGCTGATCCCGTGCCTGACAGGAACAAAAGCACCGGTGGGAAAGGGGGAGGAAAAAGGTGGGGGCCGGCACAGCCCCTATGCTGTCCTTTAGATCCTTCCTTTCTTGGCCTTTGCCTCTCCAGGGGCTAGGGCCTTGGCGCCAGGATCCCTGGCAGGTGTGGGGAAGGGCTGAAGAGCGCCAAGCCACTTGCAACAGCGTATGCGGAGCTGCAGTGGGATTGGTGTGATGGGCCAGTAAGAGCACCTTGAGGGGCTGGTGTATTGTGAATTTCAGAGAAGAAAGCCACTCAGGAGGAAGTGAGACCTCATGGGAGAGTCTGGGAGGGGTTCCAGGAGAGATCACCAGGGAAGTGTTAGACTTTTCATCACCGGAGTCACCCAAGAGAAACCACTTAAACAAGGAAGGCTATTTTAGTCTCTTGGTCTCTGTGGTTTCAGTTCTAGCGGCTGGTCCCTTGCTATAAGCGAGTCAGGCAGAACATGGAGGTGCCAGGAGCGTGAGGCAGAGCAAAGCTGCTCGCCTAGGTGAGAAGGGGCCTGGGGTGAGGTGTAGCCGTTTATGGCATCCCCCCCCCCCAGTGACCCGCTTGCTCCAGCTATCCTCCTCCTCCTGATGTTTCCAATACCTCCTAAAGTAGCTCCCCCAGCCAGGGCCAAGCCTTTACCACGTGAGCTCGGGGTTGGCAGGGAGTCACATGGAAACTATAATCAGGCAGGGGCCTTCAGTGGCTGTCTTCCCAGGGTCTCACCCTGCCCGTCCTTTATCCCCAGGTGAGCACTGTGAAGTCAGCGCCCGCTCGGGCCGTTGTACTCCCGGTGTCTGCAAGAATGGGGGCACCTGCGTCAACCTGTTGGTGGGAGGTTTCAAATGTGACTGCCCATCCGGGGACTTTGAGAAGCCCTTCTGCCAGGTGACCACACGCAGCTTCCCTGCCCATTCCTTCATCACCTTCCGCGGCCTGCGCCAGCGTTTCCACTTCACCCTGGCCCTCTCGTGAGTGTCCAGGCCCTGGGGTTGCAGGGCCCTGTGAGAGTGTGGGGTGCCGCCTGTCCTGGTTTGTGAGGTAGCAGAACAATGGAAGTACTGGGAGCCGTGGCTGACAGAGCAGTTGGAGTGTGGCCAGCAGGCTGTCCTCACCATTGGGCTCTGCCTGGCACTCTTCCTCTACCCTTGAGGATGGGGAGCCAAGATGCCAGGATTCTTGTTTGGGTTCACTATCTGCCTTCTAGCTCTGTAGCCTTAGCCAAAGTGTCAGCTCTGGTGTTGCTTAGGTGTCTGGGGTACTGGCATACAGGCAGGTGCCCCCATTGGCCCCATGACCAACCCCCCCATACAGGTTTGCTACCAAGGAGCGCAATGGGCTCCTGCTGTACAATGGGCGCTTCAATGAGAAGCATGACTTCGTGGCCCTCGAGGTGATACAGGAGCAGGTCCAGCTCACCTTCTCTGCAGGTGAGCCCAGTGCCTCGTGTCCTTGCCCGTCTCCTAAGATCTTACATCTCCCAACCTCTGACCTCAAGCCACACACCACCACTCCCAGTCAAACCCGGATCTGGCCTCCATCCCCACACATGCCCACTTCTCGGCCACTCCCAGTTCTCTCCCTGTGACCCAGCTCGCCTGGTCCTTTCTCTAGGGGAATCCATCACCACTGTGTCTCCATTCGTGCCTGGAGGGGTCAGTGACGGCCAGTGGCACACAGTACAGCTGAAGTATTACAACAAGGTGGGTGTGGGTGAGCGACAGAGGAGTGAGAGGCTCCTCTGTTCTTGGCATCTGTGCTTGCCTAGCCCTGGCTGGTAGCGTGAGTGGTGGGGAAGGCAGGCCGTAGCTCTCCCAGTGCCTGGGAAGAGGGAGGGATGTGCCATTTGCAGACCATTTCCATCCCACTGGGTGGTCCCTGATCGTGGGTGCAGGCGTGTGGAGGGGTGAAGCTTGGCGTCTGTGCTGGGCTCTTTGTCTACCGCCTCCCTTCTCTGATCCACAGCCACTGCTGGGCCAGACAGGGCTTCCTCAAGGCCCTTCTGAGCAGAAGGTTGCTGTGGTGACCGTGGATGGCTGTGACACTGGGGTGGCTCTGCGCTTTGGAGCTATGCTGGGCAACTACTCCTGTGCTGCCCAGGGCACCCAAGGAGGCAGCAAGAAGTAAGCAGGGAGCGAAGGCCAGAAGCTAGAGAGGAGGGTGGTGCAGGTCAAGGGAATGGGGCGCCGGAGCGGGAACCACTCAGATGAACCTCTCCCGTATACTGTTCAGTGTGGGGGACTTAGAGTCAGGCCTCGGTGGGCTGTGAGGGGAAGGGGTGTGAGCCGAAAGCACACCTACCTATATTGGGGTGCCTCTACTGCCTGGGCACTGTCCTACAGGACCTCTTGGCCTCCTTCCAGGTGTTCCCTCTCTTGGGCCTAGTGGCAGGGTACGGGGCGAGAGAAAAACCATAAACTTAAACTCATGTGTCTTTACATTTCCCTTCCCCTAGGTCCCTAGACCTGACAGGACCCCTGTTGCTGGGTGGGGTGCCAGATCTGCCTGAGAACTTCCCTGTTCGAATGAGACACTTTGTGGGCTGCATGAGGGGCCTCCAAGTGGACAGCCGGCACGTAGACATGGCCGACTTCATCGCCAACAACGGCACCGTGCCTGGTACGAGGAGTTGGGGGTAGGGGCAAGGCTGGAAACCAAGTGCCAAGAGAAGTGGCTATGCATGGCATGGGAATGCCAGCCTGTGTGGTCTTCCAGTCGCTGCTGTTGGTTTTCAGAGCCCAGCCCAGGTGCCCTTGAGTCCCTCTCTCTCCATTCCAGGCTGCCCCACAAAGAAGAACGTGTGTGACAGCAACAGTTGCCATAACGGTGGCACCTGCGTGAACCAGTGGGATGCATTTAGCTGCGAATGTCCTCTAGGCTTCGGGGGCAAGAGCTGTGCCCAGGGTAGGAGTGGCAGCTGCCAGAGTCTGGGGCCTGGGTGCTGTCAGTTGTCTGGGATCACTGGCAGGGCTGGGGCAGGCTCTGGGCAGGGCTCTGTGAGTGGAATCACTGGCAGGGCTGTGGGTGGAAAAGCGTGTCTGGGCAGAGTTAGGAGTAGGTAGGCAGGAGACAAAGGGCCTAGTCAGAGACAGGCCCTGGGCACAACAATGTAGGGCGGGCCGGGGACAGGTAACCACTCTGGAGGGCGGGGCAGCGAGGGGATTGGGTATGAGGAGAAGAAAGGCCCCATCTCTCATGGAGCCACACTTCCTACCCCACCGCTCTGCCCTTCAGTCACTTCTCATCTGCCTTCTTAGAAATGGCCAATCCCCAGCGTTTCCTGGGCAGCAGCCTCGTGGCTTGGCATGGCCTCTCACTGCCCATCTCTCAGCCCTGGCACCTCAGCCTGATGTTCCGCACACGCCAGGCAGACGGCGTCCTGCTGCAGGCCGTCACCAGGGGGCGCAGCACCATTACCCTGCAGGTGACGCAGTCGCGCACGTGGGAGTGTGGCAAGCCACGGCTTGGCTGTGGCAGCAGGATCCTTCTGGGGGTTGGACTCGAGCGGCTGAGCAGGGTTTGGGGGAAGCGGAAGAGGTGGCTGGGGCCCTTCGCTAGGTCAGCACTGCCATCTATTGGTTATAAGGGGGAAAGGCAGCCTTTCCTCTGGCCACAGCCAGGCAGTAGAACGGATGTGGTTACTGAGGAAACAGGAGCGGAAGAAGAGCCCACTGAGGTGGTCTGCTCTTGCCCCCCCCTTCTTGTACAGCTTCGGGAAGGCCGCGTAGTGCTAAGCGTGGAGGGCACAGGGCTCCAGGCCTCATCTCTGCGTCTGGAGCCAGGCCGGGCCAATGACGGTGACTGGCATCATGCGCAGCTGGCTCTGGGAGCCAGCGGGGGCCCTGGTCATGCCATCCTGTCCTTTGACTATGGGCAACAGAAGGCAGAGGGTAATCTCGGCCCTCGGCTGCACGGCCTGCACCTGAGCAATATCACAGTCGGGGGAGTGCCGGGGCCAGCCGGCGGTGTGGCCCGTGGCTTCCGGGGCTGTTTGCAGGTGACTCTCCTTTCCTCATCTCCCATCCCACCCCTCCCTGGAGCCCTGCTCCACCGAGGGCTAATGTCGCCCTTATCCCCCCCCCCAGGGTGTGAGGGTAAGCGAGACACCCGAGGGCATTAGCGCTCTGGAGCCCAGCCGTGGGGAGAGCATCAACGTGGAGCCGGGCTGTAGCTGGCCAGATCCGTGTGACTCCAACCCATGCCCTGCCAACAGCTACTGCAGCAATGACTGGGACAGCTACTCCTGCAGCTGTGATCCAGGTATGCTAAAGGATCCTAGGAAGCGGGGGCCCAGCCGGGGGTCACACTCTGTCGCTAACATGTGACCTGGAGCCGGTCACGTCTCTGAGCCATCGCCTTTTACACTTCAAGGGTACAGCCCTCCGGCTCAGCGCTCGCAGTGAAAGGAAGTCATTGAAGAGTGATTAGATGGCAGAGCTATGCTGTTGAGGATGGGACTGAACCTTTCTGGTCCTTCTCATCCCAGGTTACTATGGTGACAACTGTACGAACGTATGCGACCTGAACCCGTGTGAGCACCAGTCTGTGTGTACCCGGAAACCCAGCGCACCCCATGGCTACACCTGCGAGTGCTTACCCAACTACCTTGGGCCGTACTGTGAGACCAGGTAGGTAGGTCAGGGCTTACCCCTGGTGTCACTCTGAGTGAGCCCTTAGAGCTCAGCTGAGCTTCACCCGAGGCCGAAGGGACCAAGTGACGAGGGGCAGTGGCAGAGAGGGCTCATGCCTGCTTGGGGCTCTTTCCACAGGGTCGACCAGCCTTGCCCCCGTGGCTGGTGGGGACACCCCACGTGTGGTCCGTGCAACTGTGATGTCAGCAAAGGCTTTGACCCAGATTGCAACAAGACAAGCGGCGAGTGCCACTGCAAGGTGACAGTCCCAAAGGAGCCCCTCCTCCCCTCCCCCAATGCTGTGGCACCCTGCCCCGTAACTTCTGGCCCTAAAGAGAAAGCAGAGGAGACGGGCCTTCCTCCAGAGAGCTTAGGGCCCTGTGCCTTTGCCATCTCACTGGCCATGGCAAGTGGTTGTTTGCACCTCATATCTGGGTGCAGGGGGACCCGGGACCCGGGCTGAGTCAGTGAGCCCTGAACTAGCTGTAGGGGCTGTCTGCAGCCTGTCCTGAATGCTTGACTTCCCACTGAGAAGTCCAACTCCGAGACGTTACCAGCTGTTGAGAATGTTGACCCAGGGTAGGGGGAGACTCCCCAGAGAGGCCACAGCTCGAAGGATCCCCTCGCACCCAGGAAAGGAACCTTGGTCCGATGCCCCCTCCCCTTCCCTCCTAGGACAATCACTACCGGCCCCCTGGCAGCCCCACCTGCCTCTTGTGCGACTGTTACCCTACCGGTTCTTTGTCCCGAGTCTGTGACCCCGAGGATGGCCAGTGTCCATGCAAGCCGGGTGTCATTGGGCGTCAGTGTGATCGCTGTGACAACCCTTTCGCTGAGGTCACCACCAATGGCTGTGAAGGTAGGGCTTCTGGGACAGGGAGGTTCCCTCCTCGCTCTCTGCCAAGGGCTTGCATTCCAGGAGGCCGAGAGCGAGGCTGGCAGTGGGCTGGGGACACTGAAGGAAGGTTGGGCCTGGGCAGAGCTGCTCATAGGTGACCACATGTTCTTCTCCATAGTGAATTATGACAGCTGCCCAAGAGCCATAGAGGCTGGGATCTGGTGGCCCCGCACGCGCTTCGGGCTGCCTGCTGCTGCCCCCTGCCCCAAAGGCTCCTTCGGTGGGTTTTAAAGGACCGCAGTGTGATACGGAAGACTTGACCCTCACTGTCAGAGGAATAGAGTCGGCGAGCCCCCTCCCTCCCCCGCAGTGTGGAGCTCTGGGGGCTTCACTTCCAGGGCTTCTAGCTCCTAGAGACTCCAAGTCTCCACCTTCCTTCCCTCCCTCACCCCTCAACCTAGGCTGACCCAGAGCGCCTATGTCCAAGCCAAACACAACTGTTGACAATTCTGCATGCACCGGGAACTGGGTTGGGGGCTAAACTCAGAGGTGGATTTTGTGGGGCTCCTTCGGCTAATTGCAGTTACACCGCGTCCTGAACAATATGGGGTTCTGGGTACCATCCCAAGAGATCCAGTCGCAAGATGGGGGCCTATGCTGACCTTTAGATTAGTGACGAGCAGAATTCATGGGGGGAGGGAGCAGAGTGCATGGCTAGGTGGAGAGGGGTAGTGATATCTTGGTGGTCAGTGGCGGAGGTTACACACCTCTGCCCCCTGTGGCCTTTTGTGCTAGTTTTGCAGACATTCTTTTGGCTCTAGAGTTCTGCACAGCCGTCTTCTTATTTTCTTACGGGCCGCCGGTTCCTGTGTGGCTCATGAGATGCTCCGGGGGGATCTCGGGGCTTCCCCTGTCTCCCTAAGCCCAGCCGCCTTGACTTCCTTCCTCCAGGGACTGCTGTGCGCCACTGTGATGAGCACAGGGGATGGCTCTCCCCAAACCTCTTCAACTGCACCTCGGTCACCTTCTCAGAGCTAAAGGGCTTTGTAAGTCAACACCTCACCTTCTCCTCTTTTTCACACCCCTGTCTTTGGAAATAGAACTTCCGAATCCTGGCTCCTGTCTCCCCTTAGCTCCTACCTGCAGAGGCCACCTCTTCCCCACCAACCTCTTGAGGCCCTTTTACTCCGATCCCCAAACCCCCAGCATCCTGTCTGACCCTCTGCCCTCCTGGCCCTCCATCCAGGCTGAGCGGCTGCAGCGGAATGAATCAGGCCTAGACTCAGGACGCTCCCAGCGGCTAGCCCTGCTCCTTCGAAATGCCACCCAGCACACCTCTGGCTACTTTGGCAGCGATGTCAAGGTGGCCTACCAGCTGGCCACTCGTCTACTGGCTCATGAGAGCGCCCAGCGGGGCTTTGGGCTGTCCGCCACACAGGATGTGCACTTCACTGAGGTGGGGCTTGAAGTAGGCATCGTGGGGCCCAGTGAGAGACCTTGCTCCTGGCAATCTTGGGGCACAGAGGGGGATCCCCCTCCACTGTAAGGAGCCTCGCCCCTGGCACGAGGCCTCCATGACAGTGGTGCAACACAGATGATTCAGGGCACCTGCCCCTGCCAGTATCAGGAGTCCAGTGCGTGGCACAGGCAACTTGGGGCGTGGGCTGACCTGAAGCAGAGCCCTGCCTGTTACACCAAGAGCTGAGTCTTCTCAGGGAACCAGAAGGGCATGGGAGGGCACACAGGGTAGCTCTGATTTAGAGTGTGGAGGAAGGGTTAGGGGCAGAGTACCCGTGATGGGAGCGGGCAGTATGATACCAGGGGAGGCAGTGAGGACTGCTGAGGGAGGGACAGAGTGGGTGAGGGCAGGCCAGCACAGGCTGGAACCTGGTTCGAGGCTGACCACAAACACATGCCACTGTGACCGTACCCACCTCCAGAATCTGCTGAGGGTGGGCAGCGCCCTCCTGGATGCAGCCAACAAGAGGCACTGGGAGCTGATCCAGCAGACAGAGGGTGGCACCGCCTGGCTGCTGCAGCACTATGAGGCTTACGCCAGCGCCCTCGCCCAGAACATGCGACACACCTACCTGAGCCCCTTCACCATCGTCACACCCAACATTGGTGAGGTGGCGCTGGGCTAGGGAGAGGTTTGTGGAGGGAGTCCCGCCCCCATTTCCAAAGGGGAGCCGTGCTCAGGGCCAGCCTGCCTCACTTGGTGAGTGACTTGCGACCATATTCCTTTCTAGTCATCTCTGTCGTGCGCCTGGATAAGGGGAACTTTGCCGGGACCAAGCTGCCCCGTTACGAGGCCCTAGGTGGGGAGCGCCCCCCAGATCTCGAGACCACAGTCATTTTGCCAGAGTCTGTCTTCAGAGGTCAGCTGGGGTAACGGCCTGGCACGGGGCGCCCACACAGATGGCACAGAGGGCTGGGCCAGCTGAGCGAAGCAGCATTTACTTCCAGAGATACCGCCCATGGTGAGGCCTGCAGGCCCCGGCGAAGCCCAGGAGACCGAGGAGCTGGCACGGCGGCAGCGGCGGCACCCAGAACTGAGTCAGGGAGAGGCAGTGGCCAGTGTCATCATCTACCACACCCTGGCCGGACTACTGCCTCACAACTATGACCCAGATAAGCGTAGCCTGAGGTAAGCGGCTAGGACGAGGCCTGGGAGGTTGGGGTCAGGCAGGTGGACGTATGTGATATCTCCCGGGGATAAGGATATCTCGTGGCCGCCTTGGTGACCGTGTACCTTTCTGTCTTCAGGGTCCCCAAGCGCCCCGTCATCAACACACCCGTGGTAAGCATCAGCGTCCATGATGATGAGGAGCTCCTGCCCCGTGCTCTGGACAAGCCGGTCACAGTGCAGTTCCGGCTGCTGGAGACCGAGGAGCGGACCAAGCCCATCTGTGTCTTCTGGAACCACTCACTCCTGTGAGCTTGTACTGCCCTTATCCCCATGGCTTCGGACCCGGAGTCCAGCCTCCTGGCTGCCTACCCTTCTGCCTCCCTGACCCTGTCTTCCTCTCGCAGGGTCAGCGGCACCGGTGGCTGGTCCGCCCGAGGCTGTGAAGTTGTCTTCCGTAATGAGAGCCACGTCAGCTGCCAGTGCAACCACATGACGAGCTTTGCAGTGCTTATGGATGTGTCCCGACGAGAGGTTGGACTCACAGGGAGCTGTGGGTGGGGACCAAGGACAGGGTGCTCAGGCCCCGCTCTTCCTTGACCCCCTGCCACTCATCCCTCAGAATGGTGAGATCTTGCCACTGAAGACCCTGACATACGTGGCCCTTGGAGTCACCTTAGCTGCCCTGACGATCACCTTCCTCTTCCTTACTCTCCTTCGTGCCCTACGCTCCAACCAGCATGGCATCCGACGCAACCTCACAGCTGCCCTGGGCCTGGCCCAGTTGGTCTTTCTCCTGGGAATCAACCAGGCTGACCTCCCTGTAAGATACTTCCTCTCCCAGAGACCTTCCCAACATCCCACCCCACCAAGGCTCCCTGGCTGACCCTGCTCTGGCCTGCTTCCATCCCTGCTCCCACAGCCATGAATTGATAAAGGGCCCAGTTCCTGGCCCTGGCCCACAGTTTGCTCTCTAGTTCTTTCCAAATGTCCCAGAATCCCAGATGTTCTTGCATATAGCCTGGGCTTCCTCAGAGGCGGCGCACAACACCAAACTTCTCCACTGCCTCCCTTCCCCCTCCGGGGGGTTGGGGGGGGGACTCCTCGTATTGACTCTCTGGGCTCCTGATCAATGTCCTGGCCTTCAGTTTGCTTGCACAGTCATTGCCATCTTGCTGCACTTCATGTACCTCTGCACCTTCTCCTGGGCACTACTGGAGGCCTTACACCTGTACCGGGCCCTCACAGAGGTGCGAGACGTCAATGCCAGCCCCATGCGTTTCTACTACATGCTGGGCTGGGGCGTTCCTGCTTTCATCACAGGTATTCCTTTCCTCCTGGAGAATCCCTGTCCCTAGGCCGCACGGGGTCCACCTTCATGCCATGCACACCAAACCCATAGCTCAGGTCCTGAGCCTCCATTCCCCCTATACTCACACAACCTGGTATTAGGTGTCAGGGGCTGGGCTTCCTCCTGGAGAGTGGGATGGACAGATGGCCCTTCCATAGTTTACACACCCGGCTCTGGGAACCTTTGACTGAAGCCTTAATCGCCTGTACCCTGAGCACCTTGCCCTGCTACTGTCTCTGGGCCCCAGGTCTAGCTGTGGGCTTGGATCCTGAAGGCTACGGAAACCCTGACTTCTGCTGGCTCTCCATCTATGACACGCTCATCTGGAGTTTTGCCGGACCAGTGGCCTTTGCTGTTTCGGTAAGTGCTGGGAAGTGATTTGGGGTGAGCAGGGTATGAGTGCTTTCCAGATCTCCTTTAGGGCGAGCTGAGGCTTTTGGGCCCCCTGGGCAGAGCAGAAACTGCTCCCTGGTCCTCTCATGCACCACCTCTCCATTGCACAGATGAGTGTCTTCCTGTACATCCTGGCGGCTCGAGCCTCCTGTACTGCCCAGCGGCAGGGCTTCGAGAAGAAAGGTCCCGTGTGAGTACTGGCAGGTGGTTGGGCACAGGGCAGGCACTGGTATAGAGGACCTCATGGCAAAACTCACCTACTGTCACGCCCTCCAGCTCAGGCCTTCGTTGCTCCTTCGCTGTCCTCCTGCTGCTGAGCGCCACGTGGCTACTGGCACTGCTTTCCGTCAACAGCGACACTCTCCTCTTCCACTACCTCTTTGCTGCCTGCAATTGTGTCCAGGTACCTGGCCCCGCCCTGCTGAGCGGAAGGGTGCATGCCTGGAGCTGAGTGCATCAACCTGAGCGTGCCAACCGTTGCTGTCTCTGCCTGCCAGGGCCCCTTCATCTTCCTTTCCTATGTGGTGCTCAGCAAGGAGGTCCGGAAAGCACTCAAGTTTGCCTGCAGCCGAAAGCCCAGTCCCGACCCTGCTCTGACCACCAAGTCTACCCTGACCTCGGTGAGGGAGCCTGGGTCTGAGCACAGGGGTGTCTTGATAGAAGGGGAAGAAGGCCCAAGGAACCAGTTTGTTCTCCGTACTTTTTGCCTGGGCACCCTGTTTCCCATCTCCGCACCTCTTCATGTTAGGAGGAAGGGGTGAAGGGGTGTGTGTGGCCCTGGGAGGAAATGCTACCACAGGCGTGTAAGAGCTTTTGATGTGGGGCAGGAGATCAGTTGTCAGGTGGCACATCCTGTGCCTGAGAATTCCTCGTGAACTTTGATAAATTCCCCATCTCCCAGAAGAGTCTCAGGAGGCAGTTCCAAGTACCACACTTTACCAGCAATCCCTTATACAAGTCCAGGGCATTTAGAGTGTTCAGTGCTGCACAGCTATGGCTTAGCTGGGACCAACCTCTGCTAGGCCCTAGGATGAAGGCAACATACAGGGGGCCTTCCCCTTGAAGCCCTGGGCGTGGGGGAGGTAGGGCTTGGGGCAAGTTCCTGGGACCCTTTGCTCTCTAGCCTGGGGCCAATCCCTCCCACTCAGCCACTCACTGACCTGTCTGTCTCCGGCCTAGTCCTATAACTGCCCCAGCCCCTACGCAGACGGGAGGCTGTACCAGCCTTACGGAGACTCAGCTGGCTCGTTGCACAGTGCCAGTCGCTCAGGCAAGAGCCAGCCCAGCTACATCCCCTTCTTACTGAGGTGAGCCCTGGAAATGGAAGAGCTGGGAAGGAGGGAAAGACTGTACACTCGAACCAAGAACAGCCAGTTGCTAGGAACTGAGTATCTCAGCCTGGGGCCGACAGGTCACACTTCAGATTAGAAGCAGTAGGGACCCAAGATGGGACCTGAGAATCCAACTAGAGAGGCCAGACTGACCCCTACAGCCTGGTCTTGTCTTTCTAGGGAGGAGTCCACGATGAACCCTGGCCAGGGCCCCCCCGGCCTAGGGGACCCAGGTGGCCTATTCCTGGAAGGTCAAGACCAGCAACACGGTGAGGACACAAGGCCCTGGCTGCCCAGCAGGGCAGGGGCCTGGCTTGTGCTGAGGGTGGGCTGGGGCAGGTGGGACAGTTGTGATCCCTCCCTGACCTCCCAGATCCCGACACGGACTCTGACAGTGACCTGTCCCTGGAAGATGACCAGAGTGGTTCCTATGCTTCTACCCACTCATCAGACAGCGAGGAAGAGGAGGAGGAGGAGGCCGCCTTCCCTGGCGAGCAGGGCTGGGACAGCCTGCTGGGTCCTGGAGCTGAGAGACTGCCCCTGCACAGTACCCCCAAGGGTGGGCCAGCACCAGGGCTGCACCCTTTGGGGGGCCATGGAAGCCCAAGAGGCTAGAGCTTCTTGGAAAATAGAACCGGGGTGGTGGCTGTCCTAACTGTTTACCCTCTCTGGGACTCATAGACTCCCCTTTTCTTTTTCTTTTTTTGTGACAGATGGGGGTCCAGGGTCTGGCAAGGTCCCTTGGCCGGGAGACTTTGGGACCACAGCCAAGGAGAGCTGTGGTAGCGGGCCCCTTGAAGGGCGACCACGGGAGAACGGAGAAGCCCTGCCTCGGGAAGGCTCTCTAGGACCCCTCCCAGGCCCTTCTACCCAACCCCACAGGGGTGAGTGAGGGGTCTCCCCCATCTGCTTCACTCTCGCATCCTCTTGCTGGGGCTCTTGGGATGCCCCACCTTGCAGCTTATGGCCCCCACCTTCCTGTCCCCAGGCATCCTCAAGAAGAAGGGTCTGCCCACCATCAGCGAAAAGAGCAGCCTCCTAAGGCTGCCCCTGGAGCAGGGCACAGGCTCTTCTCGGGGCTCCTCAGCCAGCGAGGGCAGTCGGAATGGACCTCCCCCCCGCCCACCACCACGCCAGAGTCTCCAGGAACAGCTAAACGGGGTCATGCCCATCGCCATGAGCATCAAGGCAGGCACGGTGGATGAGGACTCTTCGGGCTCCGAGTGAGTCGGGTTGGGTGGGAGGGACAGGGCGTTACCCACAGAGGTCCTGGCTGGGTCCCATCGGCCTCTGAGCTTCACCAGGCCACTCTGGCATGTTGAGAGACAGATGGGCGAAGCGGAGTCCAGCTCCCTCATGTGTCCCGATCCCATGGTGCTCTGTTGGGGGCATACCAGACTTCCCCGGGGCTTCATGTGCGGTAGCCCGACCCGGGCAGCGTGAGAGGGCGGGAGCTGGGGCTGCTTTTCTGTTTCTTTCTCTGGTGAAAGCTGCTCACTGTCCGCTCTTGCTCCAGCTAACCCTCTGTCTGCCTTCTCTGCCACTCTCCTCTCCTGCCTCTCCAGATTTCTCTTCTTTAACTTCCTGCATTAACCCTGGGCCGGTGTTCCTTCATCCTGAAGTTCCCTTCCCTCCCCTGCTGCGCTCATGCCCCAATCCTGTCTTCTGCTTTATCCTGCCCCCACCGCTCCTTACTGCCCGCTGCCGCCCCACCTGCCTGCCTGCCTGCCGGAAGCAGCAGCGATGAAACGTCCATCTGAGGAGCCTGAGCCTTGCACCTAAGGCCGCCTAGTGCCAAGTCCCTTCCCCACCTCCCCCTCACTGCACTTTGGACCCCTGGGGCCAACATCTCCAAGACAAAGTTTTTCAGAAAAAAAAAAAAAAAAAAAAAAAAAAAACACAGAAAAGAGGAAAAAAAAAGAAATAAAAAAAAAAGAGGAAAAAAATTAAAAAAAAAAAAAAAAGGATCTTCACTCTTCATGACTTCAGGGATTAATTTTTTTTTTATACGCTGGAAATGGACTCCCCCTTCCCTTCCCAAAGAGGATAGGACCTCCCAGGACTCGTCCCAGCCTCTCTTCAGTGTCCCATCTGTTGTGCCTCTGGGAGGAGAGGGACTCTTGGGGGCCTGCCCCTCATTTGCCATCACCAAAAGGAAAGGACAAAGCCACATGAACCAGGGGCATGAGCCCCAGCGAGGCCACACCGGATAGGCCTCAGTTGGTGAGGGATCAGGACAGAAAAAGGCACTTCCCCCCGGCCAATTCCACCTCTCCCCGGAACTGAAAAGCCCTGTCCGGCCAGGGGCAGAAGGACTCATCGCCCCTGGACCCCCAAATGCTGCATGAACCGTTTTAAGGGGAAGCCTGTGGCCCCATGTGGGGAACGGCTACCCCAGCCCCTCTCCTTTTCCTGGACTCTAGCCATGTGCTACAACCCAGGTGTTTGCTCAGTTTGCTGACCCCAAAGTGCTTCATTTCCCGGCCCAACCTTCTCCTGGGGAGGGCCTGTCACCGTTGAGTTGCGCTTCTTTGCTGTGTGGGCACCAGGAGGAAGAGCAAGCACAGAGCTGGCTTGGTGGCCCCGAGGGGCCTCCAGCACAGGTTTCAAGTCTGGGTTCTGGTGTCCACTCACCACCCCCGCCCCCACATCAGACAAATGCCATTTTGTCTGACCTGCTGTGGCCTCTGAGACATGTTCTATTTTTAACCCCTTCCTGGAATTGGCTCTCTTCTTCAAAGAACCAGGTCCCGTTCCTCGTTGTCCCCCTTACTTGATCCCCGCTCCCTGTGAAGAGAGAGTTAATATATATATTTTTTTTTTATTTATTTGCTTCTTTTGTGTTGGGATGGGTTTGTGTCTGGTCCCGGGGGTTCTGATGTGGCCATCGCAGGCTGGGTGAGTACCTGGCAGCCCTGGATTTGGGGCCCTACCATCCTTCCTCCTACTCCATTGCTCCCCTCAGTTCTCCCCAGCTGCCATTCATTTGAGTCGCCCTTTCCTCTAAGCATGTTTACCAGACTTGTCACTGACTTCCCTTCTAGAGCAGGTGGCTAGAACAAAGGCTCTGGGCAGAAAAGATGTTCCTGTCCCTCACTTGGAAGGATGGCCTCTGGCTTCTCTGCCATGGATTCTCACCTGCCCTCTGTTCTCCTACCCTTCCCCTCAGCAATTCCTGTAAAGGGTTAAAAATTTAACTGGAATTTTTTTTTTTAACTACTGATGACTTGACTTAAAAAAAAATACAAAGATGCTGGATGTTAACTTGATACTAACCATCAGATTGTACAGTTTGATTGTTGCTGTAAATATGGTAGAGTTTTGTTTTTGTTTTCGTTTCCCCCATACTACTGAATAAACTAGTTCTGTGCAGGTCCTGTGTTATCGTCACTGGCTTCTGTATAGTAAGCTGGATTTTGGAAAACAGGATAGGCAGAGCCTTGAAGATCCCATGAGGACAGAGAGACTAAAGCCGTATCAGTACAGAGCCCCAAGCCTGCCCTTTGAAGGAAGATAAGGAGGGCGGGTGGCAGGGTATCTTTTTTCCCCCAGGATCTGGAACTAGGATGGCTGAAGAGGCTGCACAGCTCAGACTGGGTCTCAGCCGGAGGCCCAGACAGAAACTAGTTTTCTGGGGCAGGATTCCGTAGATAGGGAGGGACGAGGAATAGCAGATGAGCATTTGTGGGCTTTTGGAGGACCGGGGGTCGAGACAAGAGTTTCTCTGTTTAGCCCTGGCTATCCTGGAACTCATTCTGTAGACCAGGCTAGCTTCAAACTTGAAGATTCGCCTGCCTCTGCCCCCCTAAATGCTGGGATTAAAGGTGTGCTCCACCACCATTCAACTCTTGTGGGTCATTGTTTTGTTTGTTCTATTGGGGAATGAAGCATATAGTCATTCTGGGAATACATATATGCTTGGTAACAGAACTTCTAGCCCCACATTTTGGTTTGTTAAAGGCCCATCCAACAAAATAGGACTTACCATGAGGCGGTATAGGGTTGAAATTATGAACAAACCCTGGAACCAGATGAAGGGGCCTCATTTGTCTGAGCCTTAGTTCCTCTGGCTCCAAAAATGAGGACAGCGGTAACAGCATCTGCCTAATTGAGCTTTTAGAAGGATTAAATAACTTAACACGTGCAAAGAGCTTAAAACTGTTCACAGTGCATAGCAAGAAGCCAATGAGCACTGGCTCTCCCTCTTGTTTCTTGTGGAGTGGAACCGGGGGTGGGGGAGTGGGGGGTGGACGAAGAGTACAGAGAGAGAAAATTAGAAACCCAGGCCAAGCGGAAGAAGGCAAGCAGGGAGCTGAACAAGAAGGGCGGCTGTGGAGGATAGGCACTACCCAGCGGATGCCACTTCAGCAGGTTTGGCCTGTTGGGTGGAGGCAGAAACTCAAGACTGACCCAGTGTGGGACGGGAACGTGCCTTGCCGGCTCCGGCCACCAGGTGGCAGCAGCGCAAGGGTGCGTGGCTGGCTTTGCTTTTTTTTCCCGCCCACCCGAGCTTGGATCAAACCCACCCCCATCCCCACCCCCACTCCGGCGGCGCCAAATAAAAACAAAACCCCTGGCACCTACTGCCCGTGCCTAGGTATGTGTTCTTCGGCTTGTTGCTACTGCAGATGCCAGTCAGAGCAGGAGGTTGTCAGCAACTCCCGTTCCCTGAGTTCTGTGCCACCACACAGATGGAGGCCCAGACTGGAAAATAAGACAAGACAAGCCTCGAAGACCCCAGGAGATCAAAGGCGCTCGGCTACTGACTGGTTGGTAAGCTTGCCTTCTCCATGGCCCACCCAGTAGAACACCCCTGTCTCATTAGCACAGAGCCCTGGGCCAGGCTGTTTGAAGGAAGATGGGGTAGGCAGGAGGTTGGGAAACACACCTGAGGTTTTTCTTGCCTCTTGCCAAATTTCCCCGGAACAAAGCACGAGGCATCTATTCCTCCCTTCAGCACACCAGCTCTTAGGATTCCAGGGGCTGGAGAAGCTGGTGTTCCAGATCCAGGGGAAGGGCAATGTACCGCTGTGTACAGGCCCTTCGTGCTTATAAGCTGTGTTAACTGAACCTTAAGGTCAGCCGTGGAAGGGGAAAAGCTATGCAGGGCTCCTGAAAAGTGGAGAGGGGAGAAAGACCAAAGGACCCTTCATGGACATACAGGCATGGAAGGAACGAGTTGCAGGCCGTCTCTTCCTTTTGTTGCCTTCAGGGAAGTTTTTTCTTCATAAGGAATCGATTTAGTTCTGACTAGGCTACAAAAACCTCAAGATCCTAAGCTGGACCTGTTAGAACCTTATCATGCTTTCAGCAAGTACCCGCCACCGTGTGCCCATCCCAAATGAGTTCAGTGGTCCACCACGTAGGCACAGTTGACATTACTGAATTCTGATGCCAGCCGGGGAGCGGAGAGGGGCGGACAGGCGACCCTAAGGACGGGAGGTAGGTACTAGCAGGAGTTCTGCCATCTTCTGCCCGAGGCAACCAGGGAAGCTGCAGTCCACCAAAGGGCCTCTTTAATCCCCGAAGGGGCTCCACTGTCTTGTCAGAGACAATAGTCAAGTTTAAGATATGACTAACAACGCACTTAGCTCCTAGCATAACAGCCTGGATGCTGCGGATGAAACTACAGTTAACTCTGATCTGGACCATTCAATGAACCTGCAGAAAGGAGGCCTGATCCCAGTTGAATGGCAATACGGGATCCAGCGAGACCCCTGCCTGAGGTCCATCCCAGCTCTTGTTAGAATCACATAGATGTTTACTTCGAATCTGTTAAAGTCTACTTTCAGATATACAGAAAAATACTTTTAAAAATTCATTTTATTTAAAGAAAAAAAAATGTAGTAAGCTTATTAAGTAAGATTGGCCTGTGAAGGATTCACAGGATTCACAGGGACTAAGCTCTGCACAGCAGGTGCCCACTCAGCCTCTCCAGACAGGCCAGAATCCAGTGGAGGAAACAATTCAGGAAGACCCGTCTTAGAGAGTTGGGAGGCTGGCTGGTTCCGTAGGCACTCACGTGTAAACAGCCAGTGAACCATGGTCTAGGCAGAAGGTCAAGCTCTCTAGGGCTGACCACAGGATGGAAGGAGACAGACAAGTCACTCTGCCTGCACTCATTTTGAGAATTTCTCCACTGGCAGGTGACTCTGCTTCTCTCTTCTTCTTTCAGGTCAGGCAGAGTGGGGGTAGGGGTGGGATTTGACTCTCCTCAAGCTCAACCCACCCCACCCTCCTTAGTGTCTATTTCAGAGATCAGCCCTGGAGGCAACTCTTCCTCCCATCTCTGGGCACGAATCTGCTGGAGTCAGGGACAGCTGGCGGAAGAGAGTCCAGTCTCTGATGGCTAAGATGGCAGTGGTTCAATCGTAGATGTTTGCTTGCCGTCCTGACCTTACCTGGATTGACAGAAGGGGAACTGCTTTAGAATGCCCTTCCTCTCAGGCCCATCTGGTACCCAGCCAGGTTCACGCCCCTCAGGACAGGGAGGAGCAAGGCCTCTCTCTCCTCCCTTCCCCAGCACACACGGAGCTCAAGGAGGCTGAGCACAGTAGCCTGGATGCCCAGGGGATGAAGGCAAAGGGGCCAGTCTTACCTAGTAAGTCCCTGGACTGCAGCTTTCCTGAGGGGCTGCAGCCTGCCCCGAGCAGCACTGGTGGTTGGAAGATTTGCTCGATGGGAAACAGGAGCTTGATGGGGATTAAAGAGATGAGTTAGCGCAGAGCCGACCTTATCAAAAAGAAAGACTAGGTGAAGGTATGTGCCTCCCCACCAGGGTAAAAGCAGGAGAAACGTGGAAAGCGAGGCATTCCTTCCTTGATCAGCTTTCCCACCTGAAAGTAATATTATACCTGTAGGAGGGTAACAGTAAGCTGGGCTATAGCAGACATTCTACCTAATGTATTCTGTTTTGTTTTTGTTTCTCTAAGACGGGTCTCTCTATATAGCCAAGGTTGTCCTGGAACTCACTGTGTAGACCAGGCTGACCCTGAACTCACAGAAATCTGCCTGCCTCTGCCTTCCAAGTGCCGGGCTTAAAGGCATGTGCAACCACACCCAGCTCTAAATCTCATTTTATTTTTCTTTTGAGACATGGTTTTATATAGCTAAGGCTGGACTCGAACTTCTGATTTTCCAGCGTCTACTTTCCAAGTGCTGAGACTACAGACATGTGCCACCACGCCTAGCCTGACCATACGTCCACTCCTTCTCACCTCTGTGCCCCGAGGCACTTGGAAGCCCTTTCCGAGCTGAGAGAGAATCCGGAGGTAGTGCACTTTTGCCAGGTGGCACGCTCCGACTGGTGGGTGGCATTCGGGTGGCAGGCCTGGGGATGGCTGAGGGGACGGGTAGTCGCTTGGAAGACCTGGCAGCTGTTCCCTGTAGCCGGGGTGAACACTGAGAGCTGGCAGCTGAGGGTTGTGGAGCGAGGACTGGTCTGATAGGGACTGGTGGGCCTGTGGAGAGGAGGACAGGTGTCCCAGGCTCAGTGCCACGCCTCTCTTCCCCATACCCGCCTCACCCACACCTTGGCTGCTGGGTCTCACTTGCTGTCATCCTTGCACTGGGCCCAGCTTTCCGCCGGGATGGGAGGGTCGACTGTGCAAGAGGAGAGAGCCCTGGGCTTTTGGATGCAGCGAACAGATTGCACGTGGGCGATTCCTGAAACAGAGCAAGGAACAAAAAAAGGACCGGAATGGAGACAGTATGTGTTCTGCTGCCTCAAGGCATTAAGGAAAAGAGGTAGGAAGTAGGCCGCTGTCTGGAACCAGTGAGGAAGACATCAGCTGCCAGCAAGATCTGTGATAGGTGCTTCCTTTCTTTTCTTTTCCTTTGAGGCAAGGTTTTTCTGTGTAGCCCTGGCTGTCCTGGAACTTGCTCTGTAGAGCAGGCTGGCCTCAAACCCAAGAGAGTCGCCGGCCTCCCGAGTGCTGGGATCAAAGGCACGAACCACATACATAGCACCCCCTGAGACTGAGCTGAAATCCCTGATCTTCTTGGCTCTGCCTCCAGAGTCGGGGGATGACAAGTATGAATCTGTTCACTTATCTTTACCACATCCATGTATGTGATGCTGGGGATCAACGCGAGGGTTCTGTTTACGCTGGGCAAACACTACCCACTGGGCTATACCTCCAACCCAGTTTACCTAATCCTGACAATCCCAGGGGTAGAATAAGTTCCTCCCTCTGACTAGTGATCGCAACAACTCTAGTGTGTCTCCTACGCCTGCCCAGGTGCACACAGGAAATTCAGCCTCCCACACTCACCTTTTTTACACTGGAGGGCTTCTTTCCAGCCGGCACCCGAACAGCCCTGGCTGACCCCTTTTTATCACCGCTCCGGAGTCCAGTTAGGCTGCTTGGGGGTGGTGTGCTCCAAGAGCTCACAGTGGGCAGCAGATCCCGGACAGGGCTGTCCTTCAGGACGAAGGTCTCCCGCCGGGGGCTGGGCTTCCCTCTGGGGCTGGGCCTCGCAGGGCCTGCGGCTGCGCTCTCGCGGTCTTGCAGGGCACACTCCTCGAGCTGGGCTGCCAGGCGGTTGGCTTCATCGAGGATCTCCTCCAGCTTCTCTGGGCTGAGCGGGCCCAAGCTGAACCTCACACCCTGAACAGCGGGAGCTACTGCGTTCGGGTTACTCCTGTGGGAGAGGCCCCTTCGAAGGGGTTTCTCCGGACTCACCAATACTGTGACGTCTTCCTCCTCGTGACTGAGAAAACAAGTATGGCACCATGCCGCGCAAACAGACAGCAGAAGGCATTCCTGGAGTAGAGTCAGGGGCAGTCCTAAACCCTGACTCCATTTTGGCTATGAGAACTGACATTGGTTCTGTGAGACCCAGTAAGCCTCTGGCATCTCCTATTTTCTTTTCAACTCCACTGCCCATTTTCTGAGACAAGCGCTCAACTCTGCAGACCAGAATGATCTCAATTCAACCCCCAGCCCTTGCTCCACTCTGGTCTATCCTGGGGGGGAGGGGCATCTGCAAGGGCATGACTCAACATGCCCAAGCACATTAGGTGCCTTTCATTTCATTTACACCCAAATTTCACTCCAGCTGCTCCCTTCTCCTCGCCAGCATCGGGAGAAACGTGGTGAAGGCCCGGTTCCACCGGGCTGCTGGCATCAGAGTGCACCAACCCCGGTTCTGGAGGCCAACAAGTTAGCAGTAAAGGCTTACAGCTAAAGAGGTATTGATGGGGGACGAGAAGGGTAAAGAGGCTGGTACCTGTCAGATGGGGACAGCCCTCCAAAGTCCAAGGTCTCATCCACGATGAACTTGACATCTGAAGGAATGAGAAGAAAAAATACCAGCTCTCAGTCCCTGGCAGGCTCTCGGGGCCTCCCTCCTCCCTCCATGGCTTCCTTACCTTCTTTCAGATCCTCCATGTCCAGCCAGAAGAAGCGAGTCTGCTCAGACCTGAGAGACAACACGCCTACCTCAGGTATCTATCATCCTGCCTTTGGCCCCTACCTAGACTCCGGATGCATTATCTGGGATGGTGGTGGTAAAGCAAGATCCCAGGAACAGCACGGGCCCCTGAAACTAATCCGTTATTTTAGGGAAAGCCTCGGAAAGCTCGTGCCCCAACACCTGATGGGCAACAGGCCACTTGCGTCCTGGCCTTTCCTCAGACGGGCAGTCTGCGCCCTCCCTCCTTGTTATTATCCGGGATTTCCCTCCCCGCACCCCACGCCACCTTTCCACTCCCCCCCACCCCCGCACCACACCCCCGCCACACCTCCAGCGCACGCTCCGTTTCCACTTCCCACCCCGCCTCACCGTCCACGCAGGATGCTTTTCTTCTGCTGCCTCTCAATTCCCGGGAATAGGCTCCCGAGGGGCGGGACTCCGTTCGAATTCCTTAGGCTCCACCCACTCCTGCTAGAGGCGCCCAGCGATTGGTGGGGGCGTGGAGGCGGGGCTGAGGCGGGAGCCGTCGGGAAATCAGCCCAAGAAGGTTGTGCTTTGGTCCGCTGCGCAGTTCCCAAAGACTTAAGTCCCGGGCTTCGGCAGGGTGGCGGGCGGAGCCGCGAGTGCGCGCTCGCGTGCCGAGATCGCCTCCTTCTGACTGCCCCCCAGAACCTGTGAGGAGCTGAGACGGGGGAGAGCCGGCCAATCAATGAGGGCTTGGAGCCCCTCCTCTTCCTCCGCCCTACATCCTGGATTCCAGACTCCAGACTGGGTTCAGGTCCTTGCTGGCTTGGTGAGGCCACCAAAGTGACCATCTTTCCAGCTCTCGAGGCACGAGAATTCTTCATTTAGCACTTCTTGGAATTATCTGATATTTTTTTTCTCCCTGCTTCGTCTTCCCAAAACGATGAGTTTGAACAGCTTTTTAAGAGTTTAAATAAATGATGAAGAAATTGTACTTCTAGGCACATAGTAAGAGAGACTTTGTTAAGAAAACATTTCCTAAGTGTCAAATTCATTAATAATAATAATAATAATAATAATAATAATAATAATAATAATAATAATAATAATAATAATAAATCTCAAGGCAGTGCTCTTTAAGTGCAGAAAGATTACCTAACACGAGTAATCTTGTTCGTGTGAAGATTTCTGTTCCTGGCAAGATGTGTGGACTTGAATGGTTGGCCTGCGCAGTTCAGCAAACAGCAGAGGCTGAGGTCTGACTGATCCTCAGGGCACAGTCACTGTGGATATCCTAGCCCCTTCTACCCTAGGCCAGGTGGAAAGAAGCCTCTGCCATTGTATGTGTTGTGCTTGCTCACACACTCTCACCATCTCTTTTCCCTTTAATTTTTTTGTTGGTTGTTTTCTGAGACAGAGTCTAATGTAGCTCACACTGGCCTTGAATTCACCACCTAGCCAAGATTGAGCTCAAAGTCCTGTTTCTCTCAGGTGCTGGGTTTAAAGGCCCGTGCCACCACACTGTAGGACCAGCTCTGAGCCAGAGCTGCAGTTATCTTCAGGTGTTCTGTTGAGCCTGCTCAGGAAAGACCACCACCACAGCTGGGCTTCGAACTGCTCACCTCCTCTCATAGAAGAAAGAGGTGGGGCCAGAAGGTCAGGGGACCCTCACCTGATTAGGCAGCTATCCCTCTCAACCAGTTGTATGCAGTTCTGTCCTAATTGCACATGCTGGGTGGGTGGATGGGTGGGGTTAGGATTTAAGCAGGAAGAGGGGAGGGGAGGGTGTAGCTTCTAGCAGCCATGGGAAAGCCATCCTCTCTGCTGGAGTCAGGCCTTCCAGGGTGGCTGCTGTATAGTCTTCTCTACTTGTGACCCCTTCACCCGTGACTCTGTAAGTTACCTATTAAGTTCATTATTTCCGCTGGATAAACCTTGGTGGACTCCTGCTGTTGTTTGTCACTGGGACCTTAACAAAAGGGGTGGACATTGTTTATGTCTCTCCCAGAGAAGAAATATTAGCAACAGCCACCAAGCCTGGCTGTCTCCCACAATCTCAAACAGGTGTTCCATGAGGACATTAGACTTGATAATTGTTTTCTCAGTTTTCCCAGTAAGTAGTTGGGTTAATTTATGACAGGAGGTATCATCACGTGGAAGCTTAATTCTCACAGAACTCCGGTTGGGAAGGGCTGGAATAGACTCAGCCTCAAAGTGAAAGTGGATCTCTTTGGTTTGAAGGAAAAAGCCTTTTGGATTTTTCTCAGCCAATGCAAGTCCCCTTTCCTCTCAAAAAAAAAAAAAAAAAAAAAAAACGTGGCCTAATATCCTTCCACCGGAAATATTTTCTCTTTAAGCCCATGTTTCCAACCCAGACTCTCTGGGTGATGTAAATGAGAGAAAATAAACGGGGAAGGTCTGCAGTCCAACCATGACTTGGCTTGTGAACTCAACTTTCTCATTTGGTAACATGAAGATTAAAAAAGGGAAATCACTTTGTTCAGTTCCTGATGAAGGCTATTTCTCTCTCCCTCCCTCCTCCTCCCTCTCCTTCCCTCCCTTTCTCTCCCCTTCTTTTCCCTACCTCCCTCTTCCTCTCTCCTCCTCCTCTTCTTTTCCCTCCCCGTCTCCCTCCTTTCCTCCCTCTCTCTTATTTTCCTCCCTAACCTACTCCTGCCCTTGCTTTCTCTTGCTCAGTAGAGCTCTCACTAAGTTCTTGGAACCAGGGGCACCACAGGGACGGAAGGCAGCTTCAGGTACCAGTTGGGTCCCCTGAGCTTGTCCTTCTATTGACTTTCTCCAGGGTTCACTCTTGATGCTACTTATGTGCAGTGCAATCTTAGATCGACATACTTCTCTAGGGCCTCACAGGAAGATGCTCACTGCAGCAAAGTTTTAATGCTGAGGGAACCAAGGCAGCTACTGAGCCCCAATGCTCTACCACTGAGCTACAGTTCTCTATTATGTAATATACCACTTAAGACAAATGGCTTCAGAGCGGAGCATGGTAGCACATGCCTGCCGTCCCAGCACCTGGGCAATCAAGGTAGAAGAATTCTGTTATTTTGTCTTTTTTTTTTTTTTTTTTTTTCCAGAGCTGAGGACCGAACCCAGGGCCTTGCGCTTGCTAGGCAAGCGCTCTACCACTGAGCTAAATCCCCAACCCCAAGGTAGAAGAATTCTGAATTAAGACTTTCTCTCTTTTTCTGTGTGTGTGTGTGTGTGTGTGTGTAGGGGTGTTTACTGAGACAGGGTTTTTCTGTGCAACATCCCTGGCTGTACTGGAACTCGCTCCGTAGACAAGCTAACCTAGAACTCACAGAGATCCACCAGCCTCTACCTCCCAAGTGCCACCACCACCCTGGCTTGAGTTGAGGCTCTTTAAAAAACTATTTTTTTCGTCTTTATTTTATGTGTACGTGTAATTGCATGTATGTCTGTGCACCATGTGTGTGTGCCTGTTGCTGCAGAGGCCGGAAGAGGGCATTTGACCACCTGGAACTGTAGTTACTGATGGTTGTGAGCCATAGTGTGGGTCCTGGGAACTCTTCCAGGCCCTCTGGAAGAGGGGCAAGTGCTCTTGACTGCTGAGCCAGGATAAGGAGCATAAAGGAATGGGAGGGACCATTGTCCTCTTTTTACAGACTCCATCACAGAGTAGCTTCAACGTATGACTTGTTACAAGTATGCAAGCAAACGGAAGCGAGAGAAAGAGCATCCCAGGGCTCAGGTCTTGGGGCCCCGCCTTTAATTGTATGCGGGGTTGTGCTGGGCTGCTTTGCAGCAGGTGTGCATCCTGTAACGCCAGCTTACAAAGGAAAGCCTGTGGGGGAGGGTGGCAAAGCACCCTCATCATTTTCCAGCACCTCCTGCTGTGTAGAATTGAATTCAGTCCTGTTGCAATCTGCCTGGGGTAGGTTGATGACATCAGAAACCTCTGTGGATGGGTTGGCGCTGTGGCCCACTTGGTAGAGTGCTTACCTAGCTTTCATCTAGTCCTGAATTCAGGGCCTAAGATCCCAGAAACTGGATAGCACAAGCCTGTAACCCCAGCACTCAGGAAGTGGAGGCAGGGGCAGCAGAAGTTCAAGGACATCCTTGGTTGACATACGGAGTTCAAGACCAGGCTGGAATAATACAGAAACCTGTCTCAAAAAGAAGTCAGTGCAAGGGACAGGGATGAACATACTTGTCTAAGAGAATGTGCGGGGGTGAACTAGAATAGAAACAAAAGATGAATCTTAGGGTTCTGGAGTCAGCTAGACTTGCTGAAGGACGGTGACCTTCATAAGTTTTTCCTCTTGTAGAAAGGCTCAGGAAGAAGACATCTCAAGAACTGAGGAGCTACACATTTATTTAGTCAAGCCAGCTAATGCTCCTTGAGTACACAGTCTTGTCAGAGTCAGGGTCCCAGGAGGCGCTGAAAAGAGAAGGCGTGTCACAGCTATCGCAGGAGACAGACAGAACACATCCCTCCTCTGGCTCTCTGGGTCCAGTGCTATAAATTCACTACCCACCATGGTTTGCGTCTGAGCACAGGCTGGGAGACAGAAGGAACCAAGGATAAGTAAGATCAACACTGGGATTGATAGAGAGGGCCGGGAAGGAGAAGGATGTCTATAAGCCAGCTGGCAGAGAAAGCTCTCCTGAGGAGAGTTTGTGCAGCCCTTAGGGTTTTCATTTGCTATGTATCATTGATGAGCTTAAATAAATGGTTTGAGGGATCAAATTCGTGCTCAGTTGTCTTCATCAAGGAGCTGAAGGTCAGGGAATGTTGGGACCTAGTTCTCTCATTCTCTCCTTATCCATCAGTTTATACACAGCGCTTTCTCCTGTGAACGATGGGGAATTTTGAAGCAGCTACCACATTCTAGGTAACAATCCAAGTGGCTGTTTGCCAGTGATGAGGCACTTGGGAACCACACGCCAAAATGTTAAATTATTGTTGACATTTAACAACAACAATAAGATTCTCTTCTGTTGAACAGGAAGAAATGCATAAAAATAAAATATACGCAAGCACACACGCACGCACACAAAGAACATGAACAAGCTAATTTGTTTCTTAGCCTGCTTACAATACTGAGGTAGAGAGATTAGCAGACCTATTTCTACCCACAGTGTGGTTCTGTGGTGGTGGAGACTCTGTTCTCTTTCTCCTACAGCCCCCACGCAGCTCTTCCCACAGAGCCCCCTGAGCAGGTAGAAGCTCAAATTCTCCAAGGATTATTAGGTTTCATCCCTATCATGGACCTGAGTAGAAACACACAGGACTTGACAAAAGTAGACTTTAGCTACACCAGTTCCCTCTGCAGAGCTGATACTGTTAGGGTTAAAATAAAATAAAAGTTGGGTGGTGGTGAGATCATGCCTTTAATTCTGGCACTCAGGAGGCAGAGGCAGGTGGATCTCTGTGGATTCTAGGCCAGCTTGGTTTATAGAATTAGTTCCAGGACAGCCAAAGATACATAGTGAAACCCTGTCTCGGAAAGAAAAAGAAAGGAAAGGAAAGAAAGGAAGGAAAGAAAAAGTCCCCATGGGCACATGGTTGAGAGGCTCACATTCATCCCAAACTCAACAGCGTTTGCTGCGAACATTAAATAATTCATCAAGGCACCATTTCCCCTCTTCCTTACCTTCCTCGGATATCCTGTTTTCTTAGGACAGCCTTAATGAGGAGCTGTAAAAATGCAGACATTTCTCAACGTTAACGTTTCATAAATCTCTGGGAGACTGTCTCTTAGAGCATTGGGAATGGATGTCCTGCTTATGCTTTGGGGGTGTCCATAATGCTAGCTGGGGAGTCTACACATGAATGGGATCTATAAAGGCTACTCATTCCTGATTCATGCAACAAATGTTTAGCTACAGCCTTCTGTGTGTCAGCAACTAGCCTGGACCCTGGAGACAAAGCTCTCAGCAAGCATTACTTATGGCTTACTCGGAAGACAAATCTATAAATATCCATATAGATAATTACAAAATAATGTGCTGGGACGATGTGATCATATTTATTGTACGTAGGTATGAAATCCTGAAGGTTAGAGAAAAATAATAATTAAAAATAAAACACTGTTGTCCCCCCCCCCCAAGAAACCAATAATATTCTAGGTGCAGTGATAGAGATTCCAACAAGGTAGGAAGAGAGGATAAATGAATGGATACCTTAGAGACAGGAGGGCTTGCAGCGCTACCTAAGCAAGCCAGTGGGGAAAGTGAAATAAAACCAATAACTTCTACAGCATTCTTGGACAAAAGATCATGGTGTTTAAAGAAAGGTGACTGGGCTCTTTGCCTTTGGAGAAGCATCTCCCCAGTGAGCCAACCCTGGTGAAGCAGTTACCCCCTCATACTTCACATCTGTTCCTTTAAAAATGGAAACAGTGATTCTTCCTGTACTATTGAATTGTGATGGACAGGAATAAAACCTTAGGTGACAAAAGGGGCTCCTAGTGCATCTTAGGGGTGACAGTTACATTAGGGCCTGGGCAGTTGTGATGGTTAATTGTCATGTTCTCTTGCCTAGATTTAGTTACCCAGGAGACACATGTCTAGGCATGTTTGTGACTGTGTTCCTAGAGGGTTTCAACTCGGGAGGGAAGACCCACCATCACCATGAGAGACACCCGTAGTTTGGGTGCCTGGGCTGAATAAAAGGGGGCAAAAGGAAAGCACCTGGTGAGCATTAGCGTTTCATTTCTCTCTGCCTTCTGGTGTGTCCAGATGTGAGGAAGCAGTTTCACGTTCCTCCTGCTGCTCCCCAGATCTGTGTCTGCCCTATTGCGGTCTTCCCTGCCTTGACAGACTGTGCCCTCAAGCCATGAGCCCTTCCTCAAGTTGCTTCTTGTGGGGTATTTGGTCCCTGCAACAGGTGACTGACCCAAAGGGAGGATCAGTCCCGGTTGGAGGGAGGAGACGGTCTGCATAGAGACACTGATTCTCCTATCTTTACCTTTAACATCCACCCGACAGTCCACGGACGCCTCCCCCAGCGCATTGATGGCCTTGCAGGTGTAGATGCCTCCATCAAAGGGACTAGGCTTTCGGATTTCCAGGGAGCAGATCCCCAGGTGACTAAGGGCTCTGTACTTGGGGTTGCCTTGGAGATCCATCTTGTTCTTTAGCCAGATGATCTTGGGCTGGAAGATAAAGGGGGGTGAGGGGCAGCAGAGCAGGCCGCTGCACTCGGTGTCTGGGACTCTGCCTATAAGGTGTGTAGATGACGGCGTTCTGCAAGGTTCCCTGCCCCTGATGTTGTGGGAATACATTCCCCTTTCAATACCTGCTTCAACTGCTGGAACCCATTCTTGTGTGCCTGAACCCTAGACCACTCCCAAAAAATGTCCCCGATGTGGGAGAAATTGCTCAAGGAGCCATCATCATGGGTTATGACTGGGCATTGAGGTCTTCTTAAAAAAATTTTTTTTTAGAAATATTTTCCTTTTGAGATAGGGTCTGGCTATGTAGCCGTAGCTAATCTCACTGTGCAGACTAGGCTAGGCTGGCCTCAGACTCACAGAGATCCACCTACCTCTGCATCTATAGTTCTGGGATTAAAGGTATGTGTCAGCACACCTCGCTGTGGGCTCCACATAAAAGATGTTTTAAAATAGTATTTGTGTGGGTGTAGAAATCAGAGGAACATGTGCAGGTTCTTTCCTCTTACCATAGAGGTCCCCAAGATGGAACTCAGGCTACTAGGCTTGGGGAGCAAGTGCCTTTACCCATGGAGCCATCTTGCCAGCTCAGGGTCTCCACTTTTTATTGATCTGTTCATAGTCTAGCCACACTGTTTGTGGGTGGTTTCTGCCCCCTTCTGTTTCGAAAGTGGCTTCCAAAGTGGCTCTATCACAGTTCTCCCAAGGTGTTATTTCCGCACAGTCCGGCCTGTACTGGTAACACCCAAATTGCTTGGTAAAGGCTATCACTGGTGTGGAGAACAGAGACCAGACTGCAAGCAGAGCTGCGTGCATGTGCAGACCCCTGCGCAGACAAGGCGTGAGGAGCGAATAGAGAGAAGCCAGTGGGAGCCAGACACTTCTGCCGGAAGAACTGGCTAGAAGTGATCTTTGTATGTGAGGACCCGTCGCTCAAAGGAAACATTGTTCGCATTCATCCATCTTGAATTACGGATGCCCTGACAGTTCCTAAGTGACCTGCCGTCCAGGAGGCAGAAGGTGGCACTGGTATCACATGTTCAATCAGAATGCCCTGTGACATAGCTCAGGCTAGGAGGGGACAGTAGCAGGAAGCAGCACAGCACACCCCCACCCCCAAGCCCCCCCCCCCACTCACCCTGGGAGAGGCGCGCACACAGCAGAAGAGTTGGGTATCATAGCCGGTGATGGTAGTGCAGTCTGCCAGAGGCTGGGTGAACCTGGGGGCTTCGGAGAGGTCCCGCTGGGCAAACCCCTTGGTCTTGTAAACAGTAGCTGTGGGCACCAAGAGGAATCGTGATAGGCTCCTGAGAGCCTCGTCCAGCTTCACTTCCGTTTCTTCTAAGTCTTGTCAGCACGTGGTCTCGACTTCCTTACCCGCTTTCTGGATGTGGGCAAGGTCAGCTGTGACAGGGGCTGTTTCACTGAGCCCACACTGGTTCTCCGCAAAGACACGGAAGGCGTAGGAGTTCCCAACGATGAGGTTGGAGACGGTGCAGCTGGTGCGGTGAAAACGCTCCAGTACCGTGAACCAGAGCTGGGGGGAGGGGGCCAGGCAATGTCATGTGTGAGACCTCTGGGCTTGCTTTCTTTCTTTTTTTTTTTTTTTTTTTTAAATCTCACCCCATGTGGAGCTGCCAGGATGCCTCCCTCCCTTCTTCCCAGCTGGGCCTCACCCCGGATTTTTTGTCGGCCTTCTGCACCGTGTATCCCAGAAGTGCTGTGTTGCCTGTGTCTTGTGGAGGTGTCCATTCCAGAGTAGCACTGGAGCCCCAAACGTCCACCAGCTTAATACTCTGAGGAGGGCCTGGCTTCTCTGGAAGGGCAAAGCCATGGGCACTGTGCAGCCCACATATATTGGTCTCACTTAGAGCATGACCCCGGCCCCCTTCTCTGTTCAGGTCCCTCCCATCACCTACCGACACATCTGAGACTCTCAGGCTAGCTCCTGTTTAGCCCAGAGATCCTAGAGACTACCTCTCCTATTCCTCAACCTTACCAATCACCAGGATATTGATGGTGGCAGTGGCTTGCAGCCCACCGAGCTGTACACAGAGTTGGTAGCATCCTGAATCGGCACGCTGGGCTTCTCTGATGAAAAGAATGGAGTCCTGCTCCCCATGCCGCACGCTCACACGGCTGTTGTCCAGGGCCGAGCCGTTGTGAGTCCAGGTGGTTTGAGGTTTGGGCTTGCCCTGAGCGGTGGGGGATAAGGCTTGAGCCCCAAGAGGTTTGGGGACACACACACACACACACACACACACACACACACACACACACACACAC
>NW_026594216.1:2224082-2301753 GCF_907164565.1 Psammomys obesus | reverse complement strand
CACACACACACACACACACACACACACACACACACACACACACACACCCCCTCCTCCTATTGCTGCAGTCAGTCTACACCCGGTTCCACAAGGTACCTTGACATGGAGCTGTATACCTTGAACTAGAGGGTTTTTTTGGTAGACTCCTCTGGGGAGCTCTCTCCTTTAGTGCGGTCTCAAGAGTCACAGGGATGGCTTGGAGTCTTTCACCCTCTGAGGGTTTTGGTTATGGATACTCAGGGTAGCCCAGAGTAGCTGCCCAAACTCCCAAGAACCCTTTAAAGCAGAGGGTTCCCAGACTGCAGGGCCTCCTCTCACGGGACACACCTGTCCTAGCCAAACCCAACCCTGGGAGTGTGGAATGGTGGTGACCTGGCCTCAGACTTCTGGTACTCTGGATCCTCTCGTTCAAGCCCAGAAAGACTGCCCCACTCCTAGTTCTGTTGCCAAGTTAGAAGCTTGAGCTGGTCTCGATGCGGGGCTGGTGTGGTCACCTGGAAGGGGATGAGCAGGTTCACTGTCTCGCCGACCTTCCGGATGTAAGGCTGTCTCAGGGCCCGAGGTAGCAAGATCTTGGGATGCTCTGATGGATAGAAAGAGAGAGAATATGAAAAGGATGCTTACAGGAAGTGGGAACTGCCTCCGGTAGTATTCTGTGGGCAGCGGCCCAGGAGACCGTCAGATAAAGCCCCTATCATAGGGAATGTTCCTAGGCCCTTCCACTGTGCTGGGGGTCAAACCCAGCTTTCTCAATCACTCTTGTGCTCTGCCAGTAACACCGCACCCCACCCCCACCCTTTCCACTGTTTGCTGGGATTTGGGGACCGGTTGGCTGGAGCCACCCCGGGAAAGGTTGAAGTCTCTGGAAAGGACCAGGGAGCTGGGTGTGGTGCTGCCTGCCTACAATTACTCAAGTAGGAAGTGAAGCAGGATGAGCTGTACCGTGAGACTTAACAACCCCAGCCTCCCCAAGACTGGACTCCAAACTTGATACTTGTTCTGATTTGTAACTCTTGACCACTGGCTTTTCACTCACTTGAGTTTTGTTCCTTTCTGTGCACAGACCAGTCTTCACAGCTTGTCTTTCCAGTGATTTTTTTTTTTTTCCTGAGACACAGGGTCTTTCTACATAGTCCTGGCTGCCCTGGAACTCACTCTGTAGACCAGGCTGGCCATGAATATGCCTGCTTCTGCCTCCCAAGCGCTAGGATCAAAGGTGTGCCCATCCCGGCTCTGTGTGACGTTCTTATCATCAGTAGTAGATCAGTGCACACAGGCAACATCTGGGGAAGATTAGGGCCATTCCTTACTTGTCCTTGACCTCCAGGCACATTCCTGTAAACACTGGGGGTTTGGATGTCTTTTGCTGCCTCTCAGGATGTAAGGGGAAGTGCTCTGAGCCTGCAGGGTTTGGAGCCTGAGTGTCCTGTTCCGGGAGATGCCGTGGGCTACCTTGGCTGTGGAAATGCAGTCATCCCACTGGGGACACTTGGGGACCATTTTCCTTCCTACCTTTCCAGGGCTGCTGTTGCTTCCTCTCTCGAAGGCAGTCCCCTGCCACTCTTTTACCTTAAGTAGAATGAGACGGCGCCTCATTCCCACCAACAACCCAAGACTTCCTGCCAAAGTGTATTCCTAGCAGTTGAAGAAATTCCATCCCTGGTAACATTCCTGTGGCAAACAGCATGAGCGCTTGACCGGACATTCTAAGCCTGCTGATAATACACATTTCCGTCGAGAGTACATTCCTGTGCGTTCACCCCAACACAAGTGTGTTTGCCTATAGACTGAACAGTTTAAATACATGCATTGTATAAAGCAACCCTTTAAATGAGGACAGTTAAGAGACTATAGACAGAGACCCTCGCGGTGCTCTTCCGACGCCTCTGTTTGTAGCCCACCTCCCATTTTGACCTCGAACCTCTTGTCTTTAGGAGTGAATGTAAATACGCAGCGCTTGCCGACCATCTCATTTACCTAGTTTCCTTAGCTCGTTTTTCCCACCTGGGTTGGACCTGGTTTGGTCTGTACCTTTGGAAACCACACGCTAAGGGGACACAAGTGTTCTCAGCAAGAACTGGGCGCCCAAGCTGCGCAGCGACCCCGCTCTGTCTGCCCTCTGCTGACCTTGGTGGGGTGGAAACAACAGAAGTGTTGTATGATGCATTCCTTTCCTGTGGCCATTTTGGCAAACAACCAAGGGCTTGGACACAGGCGTCGGGTGTGAGATTTTTTTTTTTTTAAAGGAGGGAAGTAATTGAAAAGGAAGGTCAAAAAACCTTGTCCTGTTCACCTTGGTTGTCCATTGTTGGGCAAGGGAATAGCCTTTCACACTTGCCAAGGAATGGGCTTCTCTGTCCCTGGGCTGTCTACAGAGTGTTGGAGTTAAAGGATCTTAGCACCCAGAAAAAACAAGCCAACTGCAGAGGGGGAGTCTCAGAGAGATGCCAATTCACTGATCTCTAGGCAAGGTGTGGAGTTGTGCCTGGCACCCAGGACTCCGGCCTCCCTCACTGGGTCAGATGTCCAAAGGACCCATTTTCAAAGCGTGGCTCATCCATCCAGCCTCCCACCCTCATCAGTATCTTCCTAGACCTATGTGCCAGAGTCAGGGCCTGGTATGACCTCCAGTCACCCAGAGGAAGAGGGGAAAGGGAGGCAGGAGGATAGGCTCCGGGACCAAGAAGAACTGAGTAGAAGGACAGGAGCCAGGCTTCATGCTGGGAGATGTGTTAACTGAGCCCTACCTCATTTGGGCATCAGCTTGAGACCAGGCCTGGGCTTGTGGTTGGTGTCAGCTGCCACCTGGCAGTCCTTACTTCTTACAGATATAGCTTGGAAAATGTTAGCTTTCTTTCACCCACACTAGAGAGAAAATCTAAGTGAACCCAAGCTCAGATGCTGAGAAGATCTGAGGTCTCAAGGGAGTCCAATGAGGAGGCAGCCAGAGGAGGAAGGCCCCTATGGAGATGCCGAGGTGGGCGGACTCCCTCCCTGAGGGGCTCCCTGCTGCTCTTTCTTTAGAAGAAGCCCTTGACAAGATGAAGTCACCAGGGCATCCCTGAATCTCAGAGGGTGAATGGATGAAGAGACTCCCCAGGGGAGAGCTATGAATGGCCCTGAGAGGGACCGCATGCTGGTTGGTAGAGTGTCTGGCAGCCAGAGGTGCCCTGTCAGCATTGAGTTCTGTCACCTCCCAAATTCAACCTGGTCAGCAACCTGACCACTTGCTCAGAATGCTTACAGAGGGGCTCCTGGGAAGTGTCTCTCTTCACACCTCCAGTCAAGTGAAGTGTAAATTGGACTGACCTTGGGGAGGCTTCCCCATCACACCCAAGGGCTTTTCCTCCTCAGATGTCAGGAAGCAACAGTGACTCAGAACACTGAGCTTCAGTGGTGTTAGGCCAGGCCTGATGGATGACCACAGCTTTTGAAATTTCCTTTGAGAAGCACTGACTTCTGTCCTGGGTGGTTCTTACCCTCCAATAAAACATTAAGTCTCAAGAATGGTGTTTATGTTTTGAGTCCCAAGATCTGGGTTATCCTACTATCTACTCTAGTTTTAATCTGCTAAAGTTCGTGGCCATTTTTTTTTTTCTATTCTCATAGGAAATAATTGGTCATATCCTGTCGTAATTTCCCTCTACATGGCCAGAGGGAGACTTTTATTCCAGTGATCTCCTTAGGTTGGATGGTCCATTCATTGCTACTAACTATGGCTTGGAGAGAGAGAGAAAAGGGCTGATGCACTGAAGAAAGATATATACACATATCTGTGTATATATACACGTGTGTGTGTGTGTGTGTGTGTGTGTGTGCAAATGCATATAAATGTGTAGATTTGCAAGTGTATAAGCATGCACGTGGGCATGCCTACATACATAAACATATGCCTGTGTGAGCAGTTACCAAAACAAGAGGTTCGAAGCCATCTATGGATTTGAAAGTAAGTGTTTCCAGTGATTTGAGAAGTAAGCACCAGAATTCCCTAGAGAAACATTGATGGCGGTAGTCTTAGAGACTTGTTTGGTAGAGCGTGGTTGGAAAAGAGTGGGTAGACCTCAGAAGAACCTGCCTGTAAAGGAAAAAGGTGTCACCTCCCTCAAGACTATGAAAGCAAGAGTAGGAAAAGAAAAGCGATATAGACACAGGAAACGGTTCTCTATGTTAGGTCCGCTAATCCCTTGTCTGTCTTGCTGTCGTGGTTGGTGGCTGTGACCTGGGCTCACAGCCTCTGTCTTAAACATTGCTCCACTCATAAGTCATGCTAATTTCAGTGTCTGTCCTTCCAGTCCCTGCAGGTCCTCTCACAGCCTGGCTCACTTTATAAAGTGGGGTTTGGCACCAGATTTATGAAATGAGGGCATGATGGCTCTAAGGTATGGTTAAGGGAAAAGTCTTTATCATAGAAATGAGGGAGAGTTACAGCCAGAGCATCCAGAAGAGTCCAAAGCAGGGAGAAAAAGTGGTGGAGTAAACAGGATCAGCACACTGGTCATGGGTGGAGAGAGGAGGACCAAGAGAGAAGGGGCCAAAGGTGAGGGGTCAAGAGAGAGCCAAGACAATGTGCAGCCGAATTGGAATGCTTATATCAAAATGAGAAGCTGGAGGAAGGGAGGCCTGTGAGCTGGTGTTAGGGTAGGGAGCAGAGTAGGCAGAGCTGAGAGGAGCCACTGAGTGAGCCTGGAGGCCAGCAGACACTTTGATATGCTAAAAGGAATCACAGTTAGCCATTTGTCTTAAGTTTTCTTGGACCTGACACTCACCAATTCAATGCCTGCTTCGGCCATTGGACCTGTGGGCACGCTCCAGACCCAGAAACGACAAACTTTCCATGATCTGACTTGGAAGTATCATACCCTTTCCACACCTCTGTAACAGAGACAGCTCCTTGACCACCAATTCTGATGTTATGTCTTCACAGTATAGTTACCTCTGAACATCAGCTGCTCCACCATGAAGAGTTTTCAGTTCCTGTAGGCCAGGTACTAACTCTCCCCAATGAAGTGTGAGTAGGAAGGTGGGAATTGCTTAGTGCCAGAGAAGCCAGAAGTTACCTCTCTGTGTCCCCACCCCCAACTTCTGCTATCCTATGGACAGATGACCACAGGGCCCCTTAGGCCAAGCCCCCATAGGGAAAGCCAGTGTCCCTGAATTGCTTTGGAGGATTATCTACTTAATAGGGACACTTATTTTCAGTTCTATGCTAGTGATAAGAAGCTCAGCTGCTCTCCAGGTGTGCCTGTTTCGTCAGCTCGTACAGACTGTACAGCCTGTACAGCCTCTTTCTTTGGCCTCTCCTCCTGAATCCTGCCATATTGCAATTCTATCATGCCACCGAGATACGTTCCCCCATTTCCTCCCTAGCACCCATCTTACGATGCCTACCCCTTTCTTCCCCACCAGCTTAGAGTCCATGGTCACGTGACACCCACTTTCTTGCATAATTGCCCAGATTCTTCATTCCCCCTTCACTTCCTTTACATCCTAATCCCAGCTAAATAATCCCTCCACCCACACAGTGTCTGTGTGTGCACAGACAAGCATGTGGGGGAAAATAGAAAAACTGTGCTGACTTGACATCAGAATACGGGTATGAAATCCTTGATGTATGCGTGTATGAAATAAATGATGTATGTATGAGACATGGCATCTTAGAAAGGGGACCCCATAGTCCCTTTCTCCCATGAAGTCCCTCAGCCCCTGAAAATCCAAATGTGAAGTGTGAATAGCAATATGTCGATCATCTATTAAAATGGAATTGGTTATTTAAGCAATCGATATGTTGATTTGACTATTATGATACTACTTCCGGATAGAGCTTGATAATTTTTTTTTTTTTTTTTTTTTTTTTTTTTTTTTTTTTTTTTTGAGAAAGGAACTCGTTTGTAGGCCAGGCTGGTTTTGAACTCACAGAGATTCATCTGGCCCTGCCTACTAAGCACTACGTTAAAGGCACGTGCCACCACACCCAGCAGGACATCTTCCTGGAACTGCCTCCCAGGTTCCGGCGTTCAAGCATGTACCACCACTCCCATTCCTGATGACCCTGCCCATCACACACAGGCTGCGCTCGCTCTGTCTGCTGTCCTCCTTTCCCACCCTCAGCACGTGATCAGCCCCCACTGTCTTTTCTTAACTCAGTAACCCCCCCCCCCAAACCCTTAAAACCTACACTTGATCATGTCAGTTCTTATTTAAGATCCTGCACTGGCTGCCCTTCCATCCCAGAATCGATCCATCCTCCACAGGGCTTTGGCCTGGGAGCTCTCTGTTTCTTGGTGCCAGCATTGTCCCCTCCTCCCTTTCTGTGCTATAGCTGCAGTGGCCCAACCCTTCAGAGAGCACCTTCCTGTCTCAGGATCTGTCTACAGGGCAAGCGGCCCACTTTCACATCCCAGTGCTCCCCAGATTGTGCCATATTCGGAAAGCCTTTGCCCATCTTCCTGTTGGGAGCATGAGGGTTGCCTGCCTCCCATCCCTGGTACTCCTTCCCTGTGTTACTCTTGGTACCGTCAGACCCACGTTACACTTATTTGTCTCTCTCCTGTTAGCATATACCTTGAGGGCATCGTTTTAAGTAACTTTGGTTCTTTTTGTAACAGGCACCTAGGATGCCGTCTAGAATGCCAGAGGTAGGGAAGTAAGTATTTGTAAGGAAAGGGAGGAAAACCTGCCTCTGCCTGGAGATGAGATAAGCTTCTACGCCTAGAAGACAGTCGGAGGGAGGCAAGCGCACTGCACTGCCGTTGGGAACGATCCTGTTGGAATTAGCAGTTGACTTTCTCTTCTCTGTCTCAAGGCTCGTCTTCTCCAATTCGGGGTTACAGCCCCTTCCCTAGCCTCCCCTTTGGCTCCTTCAGGTTTTGACTCCTGGGCACAGCACCTCTGTGGAGTGCTGAGGACAAATGGTGCTAATGCCAGCTGTGTTGCCCTGCTGATTTGGTCATGTAGTCGGACTGGAAGCCCATCATTGGTCAGTCGCAGCTTGTTCTGATTGTGCCAATGAATTTCTGCCTGCTTGGCTTTCTCTGCTGTCTCTGCAGCACCCCTCAGGCCAGGCACTCTCTGTGAGAAATGGGCGGTCTTAGGGGGCAGACAGTCTTTGGAACTCTTAGAGAACTTAGAGGTCATCAGGTCCCATCCAGACAACCTTCAAGATTTCTGGGTGGGCTTCAGAGGCCCTGTGAACCTCAGGAACATTTCTTTGGCTTATCTTTCCAGAGCTGAGTGTCCATAGCTTTTATCAGGTTTCCCCAGGGGAGTCACAACCATCAAAAAGCTAGGGCATTGCTCAGGTTCAGCTCCGTCAGTTTACAGGGGAGAAAATGAAGGCTCAGGAAGGTGTCCTGACTCTTCTATGGTGGCAGCCTAGCGTTAAGACCTGAATTCACATCATAGAAGCTAACAGATGCACACAGACTTTGCTCTTTGTCAAAGGATATCCTTATTGCCACCCACCTCTGTGTTGGGCCACTAGCTGTGATCTGAGGCCTGCAAATACACAGAGTCTTATACAGGAGGATGGGACTTCTGGCTGGACCTCCGGTCTGGAATTGCCAGAGGGAGCTGCCCGAAGCACCCCTGCCCCACCCCAGGATAGGTAAAACTTGGTTGAGATGGGCGCCACCCCCTTCGGAGTCTCGGAGTTGGTGGTTCTGGCTGGTCTCCTCTGCCTGTGATTTTTCTTCTTAGGGGAAGAAACCGGGTTTCTTTTCTCTGACGTTCCATTGTAGTCTGCTCACAATTCTACCTCTTCTCTAATGAGATAAACTCGCCAACTCTACCCTTGACATTCAGACAGCCCCTAGTAGGACCTTCTTCAGGGTAAGAAGTGGGCAGTTGTGCTTTTGGGTGGGCCCTATTTGGAGGCAGAACTTAGTTGTCATCTCTTTCTTGGTAATGTTCCAGCCCCTTCTAAAGTACGTCAGATTACCTCAGCGGTCCTTCTAGCTGACCTTCTTGGGGATGTTTAAAGTCAATTTACAGAGAAGAAACTAAAACGGAGCAGTGAAATTGACTTGTTCAAGGTCATTGTGGTGCTAGAGGTCACTGCGGGAAAGGAGCCTGGGACTTTGCCTGCCAGTCTAGAATGTCTTTTTTTTTTTTCTCCCCCTTTTCTTCCCAGCTCATGATTCCTCAGGTGTGGTTTTCAAATGTCCTGCAAATTCGGGGGGGGGGGGGGGGCGGCGGGTGTAATGCTGGAACTTTGTTGAGCTAAATGTTTAGCACAGCAACAGGGCAGCTAGAGACCATTACAAAGAAGGGAAGAGCCATTTCTCGTCTCTCTCCTGGGTCTGCAGACCCACACGCAGTGAAGACACGTCCATTTGGCCCCCAGCAGTTGCCCAGGTGAGCTGGTGGGCGAGGGGTGGCACACTCAGCCAGGACAGTTAGCCCTGGGGTAGGTAGCAGGGTGATGGTCCCTTCATGCGGAGAGCAGAAATGGAGTGCTTCTCCCTAAAAGCCTCCACTTCCAAAGAACTCTGAGTCCGGGAGGCCTCGGCTGGGTGAGCTAGCATAGGGTGTTACGGCAGGTCCTGATGCTGTGGCATGACCCAGGCACAGGCTGGGTATCATGCCATCCAAGATACTCAGTCTCCTCATAGCCGTGGTGTTGGAACCATTCTTCTCCTACCGATGGAGGCTACCTCACCCCCTACCCCTACCCCGGCCCCGTTCCCTTTCCAACTGGCTACAGCATACTGTGTCCTCCCAGGACCTGTGACTGTTTTTGGTGGTAAAAACACAGATCCTTGCTAGTCACTGTAATGCCACAAACACCATTCCCTGACTTTTCAGCTGAAGAACAAAATCACCACAGAGGCATTTGAGCAGCAAAGTCGCAATCTGAGAAGGAAGGTGAGGGTTCCCGTGAATATTTCTACCTTATCCTAAGCAGCAGTTTTCTAAAGTTATTAAAGCCTGAGCACAGGGGAGTAGGGGGGGACCCCCTAAGGCATATTCAGGGCAGTAGGAAGCGCTCCCCTCCCACACCACTGAGCATCCCCACCCGTAGGGACCGCCACAGGTCACCTTCAATGGAGGGCAATTGCTGCAGAGAGCGGCTGCCTGCCTCCTGCTGACTCGAAGCCTGGGGTCCTTCAGCATGAGCCGCTGGGTCTGCAGCTGCTTCTGCCTGCCGCTGGGAGCATGGGGATCTCTCCAGCGCGGTGGCCGCCTCCATGCTAGGCTCCAGCTGAAGCTTTTCTTTGTTGCTAGTGAGGGAGGGGCTGAGCACCCGCTGTCCAGGCTGGTCTCCCTGGGGTCGAGGCCACAGGCTTATGTAAGTGGGTTGGCTTTTCCCCACCCATCTACTCCCACTGAAGAGAGAAGTAGGGGCCAGGGGAAGAGGAGGATCAGAGAGCAGCCCAGAATAGCCACAGGAGGGGGGCTGAGGTGGCCCTGTTATCTTGGGAGTGAGGTGACACCCCTACAGCTTTAGGAGGGAGGGGAGGGCCTGAGCACAGTATTTGAGAGGGACTTCTGTCTTTGGTGGGAGGCCTCAGCATGGCCTCTGCCGCTGACCTCCACTCATTCAACAGGGCATAAGGTCCCAAGACCACTGAACTCTAAGGAACACCTTTACCTGGTCTCCGTACCTTGGCCCTCATGGGGCCCTCCCTTTGCTGTCTCAGCCCCAAGGACAGGGGAGGGTAGACACTCTGCTGGCTACACTTGAGCTCTGTCATCAGGTAGCTATGTGACTAATGACACCCCATAGTCTGTTCGCCCTTCTGTGTGTCCTGGACTTGTCTCCCCCTTCCCCTGTGTGTGTGTGTGTGGTGTTTGTGGATGTGTATATGGTGTGTATGCATGTATGTGTATATGGTGCATATGTATATGTGGGGTATATGTATATATTGTGTGTGTATATGTGATTTGTGTATGTGTTTGTGGTGTGTATATATGTGGTGTGTGTGTGTGTGGTGTGTGTGTATATGTGTGTGTGTATATATATAGTGTGCACGTTCGTGTATATGTGGTGTGTGTGTGTGTGTGTGTGTGTGTGTGTGTGTGTATGTGTATGTACTGGGGCTTGAACCAGGGCTAGCCAAGCCCTCTGCTACAGAGCCCCTGAGTTCCCCCACCCCAGCTCCCCCACCCCCAGCCTGTCGTAAGTTGCGTTTCATTTGTGAGATGGAGATAATAATAACCATAGGGTTGTTGTGAGGATTAAAAGAGGTAATCTCTGTAAAGTGCTTAGCAGAGTGGAGCTGACTAAGTGCTGGATAAATGCAAGCTATTTTTAGGTCAGACCGGCATTTCCCCCGTTGAAAGCTGTCAATGGCTCTCTTCCTCTGAGGTACAGCACAAATGAAGTGAGAGGCAGCCTGACAGGGAGGAGAGCTCCGCAGGGACAGGGAAGCGTGACATCTGGCTGTACTCTTCAGCCACCAGCTGATGGCTGTGAATCTCAGCTCTCTGTAACTAGGATGCTGATGCCAGGACTGTGCCTAGGATTCAATAAAAATGCAGGTTCATGGCCAGCCCACAGTCAGTGTTAGCCACACCCAACAAGAGTCCCCAGCTGATTTCCAGGCTCATCTAGCCATTCTGCTAGCAATGTACCCTCTACCCAAATTATTTGGATTCCTATCACATCCCCTTTCTTAACTCAGGGGCCAGAAATCCTGTTTAGTTAAAATGTTTCCCCTTTATTTTTTTGTGTCAGTGTTTTGCATGTATGTCTTTGTATCATGTGTATTCCTGGTGTCAGTGAAGGCCAGAAGAGGATCTTCTGAGACTAAGTGAGCGTCCCATGTAGGTGCTTGGAATCACACCCAGGTCTCTGAGAGGGCAATCTGTGCTCTTAACTGCTGAGTCATGGTCAGAGGATAACTTCTGGGAGTCAGTTCTCTCCTTCCACCATGTGGGTCCCTGGAATTGGACTGTTTGCCCAGCTAGGTGCCAGGCACCTTGACACACTGAGCCATCTCATCACCACCATATTGTTTTTTGAGAGGCCTCCTACTGTGACCTGGGTCCCATTGATCAGGTTAGGCAGGCCAGTGAGTTCCAGGGATCTTCCTGTGTGTGCCTCCTGGGCACGGGGTAGTCCCCCTCAGCCCTTTGTACTGCACATGTAGGGAATTGTAAGGAATCAAATTTAAAAAGACAAGACTCCTCAGGTCTGCCCATCTAGAAAGTCTAATGCAGAGCCAAGATAGTGGAGCTCACTTGCAGTCCCAGAACTCAGTGTGTATGCTGGTTCATGCCTTTAATCCCAGCACTTGGGAAGGCAGAAGTGGTGAGTTCGAGGCCAGCCTAGTCTACAAATTGAGTTCAGGACAGCCAAGGCTACACAGGGAAACCCTGCCTCGAAAAACAAAACCAACAGACAGACAAGCAATCCTCTGGAGATGGAGATAGGAGGATTACCCTCAATTTTAGGGCAGCCTGGGCTACATAACAAGCTATTAGGCCAGTCTGATTCTGGTGCAAAGAGTCTTAGAATATGTTAGACTCTCTTAAACAAGATTGAGTCAATTCTTGGGGTAAAAACTGCTAGAGGTAAAAACTCTTGTCCCCTTCAAAAACCCGGCACCTTCAGACAGAGATGTTGGAACACTGAATGGAAATGTTTCAAAACGGTGTCCTAGGGCACAGTGAATGGCTAATGGCTGAAGGCGGGGGTGGGGGGTGGGGGGGCACAGGAAGCTCCCTCAGGCAACACTTGTGAGGAGGCCGAGACTGAAGGACTGTGAGAGGAGCAGGGAAGATGAGACATATGACGAACTGCTACCGCTGACCTGCCAGCGTTCATTTGACGAACCAGCTACAGGGAGCGCACAGTTCAGGAGTGTAACCAGAGGCTGCTGGATCCAGAAGCATCAAGACAGACACTGGAGAAAGTGTGTGGTCGGCTGCTACACTTCCAGAAGATGATGAGGGAGATGATCCTACCCACACCGTGGGAAGGGGCTCTTGACGCGTGAGCGTAAGGATCAAGAAAATGAGTGAACAAAGAAATCAGAAAACTTAGAGGCAAGCAACCCGTTTCTTTGGGAGTCATTTTCTCATAAGTTGTCTATCATCTTCCCAGCTGGAAATACCCGGTCTTGACTTTCAAGTTGATGCTTCTCTGGTTTTCTTGGAGTTTTGAGTTTTGAAGGTCAGAAAGCTAGAGACACTCCATTAACAAACTGTAGCTTACTCTTCTTAGTAGGTTAGGTACCAAAGTTCAGGCTGTTTTATTTCTAACCCAAATATTGCAAATATACAGATTGCCAATACAAAGTTAAACACATCCAGATTTATTTACACAATGCTAAAGAAAATTTGCATTTTCTTTCCATTTTGTGGGATTTCATTATGGGTCTGGCTTTGCTGTGTAGCTGACACAGGTCTTTGAAACTTGATAATCCCACCTCGCATGCAATGCCGTGTCCCAGGTGGGTGGAGATCTGGAGTTTTCAGTGCACATGCAGTGGTGGTTGCAATCCTGCTTCACACTTTCCCAGGAAGGCAGCTGCCCCTCACAGCCGGGGGAGGGGCCACATGCTCAGAAAAGGGAACAAAGGAGGAGAGGGGAGGACAACAGGCACATGGGGACCCTGAGCATTTCTGTGCATGAGGATAAGGAGAATGCAGCCCAAACCCTCCTCCCTGGAGGCTCAAACACAGGGAAGTGGCAGAACCGCCAGGGGACAGGAAGTCATCTGACCACAGCTGAGGGCATGCGGAGGATGAGAACGGCACTGAAAATTCGGGGCATACCAGTAAGTCATTAACATGTACACTATACAGTTTATACATGTATATATGTACACACACACATATATATATATATAAAGGTACAGATTAGCTTGTGTTATTCCATATAAACAGATGCGGAGAATGTACCAACGTGGAAAAGTGCACACAGCAAGTCCTTGAAGACAATTTCAAGTTAATGCTCCAGTTCTATTGTTACAACACATAGAACCAAGAAATCAACCTGCACCTGTGGTTTCAGTGACCCCACGGCAGCCTGCACCTGGCGAAGCGCTGGCCAATGAGACAGGAAATCTGGCACCTGCTGGCCGACTCTGGGCTCCCCTGTCACTACATCATATGGCAAATCTTAAACTTTGGTTTTGTTCCAAAAGACATTAAAGTTCATGTTACTTTCCCCCTCTGGTGGGAAGGTGATGGAAAATTGAGAAGCTGCATCCTGCTCTCTCTCAGCAATCCTGTGCTTCCCTGCTGAATGTGGAGAGGGCTGTGCAGACAAGTGGCCTGGGCCCTCCGCCAGTGTGCATAGGAGCAGGGCTGGTCAGAGCAGTGGAGGAACGAAAGACTCTCTGCCCATCTGGTTTACTTGTAGTGCAATAAAAACGAGTGACGCCATGCCAGGCCTTCCGCTGGGGGTCCCACTGGAATGGCCCTGCACCCCTCAGGGCATCCTAGTATCCTGGCGAAGGGGTGACTGGATAGTGTGTGCCCAGCCGTGGTTTAAAGGAGCTGAGGGTGGTCCATGATACTACTACCCTGCCAGAGAAGAAAGGCTAGGGGACTAGGTGTGGGCAGGCAGGGCACTAGAGGGAAGCCCGGGCATGGGTCTGCACAGCAGAATGCCGGTTCAAAGGCAGGGAGCTCCAAGGCTCAGTGGTCAAGCCTGCCCTGCAGCTGCTCTCACTCTGCAAGGGCCTGTGAGCAGTTTTGGATTTAAAACTCAGGCCGCTATGGACTTTCTAATATGTCTGAGCTATCTGGCAATGCTAAATTCTACTGTTCCTGTCTCTAGAATCAATCCCCTCTGCTGCCCCAGTGCTGAGGATAACGGTATGGTCACCAGTGATGATGATGCTCCCAGGCTGAGCAGGGCAAACCAAACCACAATTATTATTTTTCTTAGAGCTTGAACCTCTGGCTGGGGTTACACATTTGTGAGTGTGACTGACTCTGAAAGCTATTGCAGGGGCAGTCCCCAAGCCTACAGAGCCAGCAAGCTAGGGGCAGAGATGAGGACTCACCCACAGAGACTCAGGCCTGTGCTCCCCAACAGTGGCCATCCACCAAGGGAGAGGCGGTGCTCCGGATTACATCGCTTTTTATTTCAGCCATGAAGCAGGAGAACAGAATGTGGTTTTCCAAAACGAAAACAGAAAGGCACCCAAATAACAGCACTGAGCTGTCCCTCAAAGCCAGCAAGTCACCTATCAGAAGCTCTGCCGCAAGTGTCCATCACCTTCCTGCGGGCCGTGTTTCAGAGCTCTGGAGACCTGGGCGGCCGACTCGACTTTGGCTCCTGAGCTCTATGGCAAGAACAGCACAGTGCTCCAAAGAGAATGCAAGCAAAGTGATCCAAAAACTGCCAAGTTCTACAGAAATCCCAGAAACTGTTAGAGGCAGAGAGCTCTAGTCTTCGACGGTTAGAGATGAGTGTTAGCCACCTAGAGACTGGAGATGGTCACCACACATTGGTTTATCTACCCACATTTACCTAGGGATGTGCTGGGAGCGACAGACGGTGGAAACAGGTCTTTCCCCTTTGGTGGGAGGTGAGGGTAGACAGGAACTTGGATAACTCATGAGCTGGATATCTTTGGAATTATTTTCAATTTTAGAATCATTACAAAAATGAACAAGCTGAAAGGCCAGGGCATTCTGGCTTTGACAGGTATTCATTCTCTTCACAGAGACAACCCCAACTTATTTTTCTAACTGAAGCTCCATGTCTCAAGCTGCAAGTCAACATCTCTGAAACTCTCTCTCTCCACTTCCTCCCCCTCTTTCCCTGCTGCTGTTTGTTCCTTCTGGGGAGGAGAGGAGGCAGCCATCTGCTCATGCATTCTGACAAAAGTTAGTTTGGCACGTTTACTTTTCACTGACTTTTCTAGCCACAAAATGAAGTAACAGCAAAATGGCATCTACTGAGAAATGTCCCAATGGAAGGAACTGTGATCTGCACAGCAGGGTTAGGGAGACCGGCCACAGCGTCTTCCTGGGCAGCCAATATCCAAGCTGTGTTAAACTAGATCAGCACAGCTTTCCATTACCAGATGGCTGCCCCCAAATCCACCAATCATAATGTCCTCTCACCTATTTTTAATTTTGAAAAGTATCAGATAGACAAACTGCCTGAAATGTAAAACATGAAAGCGATGTATCTATCACACACACGGCATCACTAGAAGTGTGCCTTCAGTGGGGTCAGTAAAAGGCTTCAGCCGACAAGTAACTCGGCAAAACTAGGGGAAGGGTGAGGAGGAGGGACTGGTAACCTAACTTTGATTTTCAGAAAGCCTACCAATCTGCAAACATTCCTGGTTCCAGTTCTGTGGACAGGAGCAACCTAGGAGGAAGCAATAAGCAGCCATGGTGACACTGGGCCCCTACCACCGGGGATGGGGGGGGGGGAAATGGAAGGCTGTGACTGTCCTGGAGCTGCACCGAGCACCCAACAATGAACTCCAGGCAAGGGACTGTGGCGCCTGGGCGGGCTTCCAGGCCACGCCTGCACCCTGCCCTAGAGCTGGTCCGCTGGCATACACACAAAGCACAGCGTGGAAGGGCCCAGCAGCAGCCAGAGTTCTGGCTCTTGTAGATGTTAGAGCTAGTCAATTCTGTTGCTCCCTCCTCCTCACCACAAGTTAAGAGTATTGCCCTGTAAGTTTTCCCGATTTAGTGTTTCGGAAGCACGTGGTTAAGTTAGTTGCCAAAGGGCAATTAACAAGGGTATTGCCTAATTAAGTGGGAAAGGAGAGCCACGGTGGCTTGCAGCCATGGCTGGGGGTGGGGTGGGCATGAGGAAGAGCAGCAGGGCTGGCATGCAGTGTTCTTTGAGCAGGGCTGTCCACAGATGGAGAAAAGCTGGCCAGGCGGTGCCAGTCACTTCCTTCTCTGAGGTTGCTTCCCATGACCGGCAGAGCACGGGGCCAGCACCAGGTATGCTGTGAAAGTTGAGCTGACGGAGTGGGCAGATGCCCTGGGCTGGGCAGCGGGCAGAGCACACAGGAGTGGGGTCAGTGAAACAATCCCTTTGAATCCCATTTCATTCCCCTCAACAGACAAACAGACCAGCGGAAACCTAAAGCCCAAACGTTTAACAAAATACAGAACGTGAAACAAAAAGTTAAAGAATTGAAAATTTCCCCCCTCTTCTCAGAGCCCACTGTGAGATCAGTCAGGGCTCCCCACCCCCACCCTGCATTCTTTAGTGTAGGTCCTTTGGGCTTGGATGGAAGCAGCAGAAACAGAGCTGGGTCCGACGAAATGGGAAATTTATTTCCCCAAGTCAGAGCCTCGGGGCGTGTAGGAGGTACTGTGGCTCTGTCCACACTCGGTCCCAGCCCCTCTGAAGAGCTATTCCAGGAGGTCCTGCAAAGGAAGACAGGTGAGGCATTACTGACAACATGAACTAGATTTACTTATTTTCATTTTGTATGTATAGGTGTTTGGCCTGAATGTATGTTCTTGTGTCATGTGCATGCCTGGTGCCTTTGGAGTCCAGAAGAGGGCACTGGGTCCCCTGGAACCAGAGTTACAGAGAGTTGTGCCCCACTGTGTGTTTGGAGAGAATGGAACCCGGGTTCTCTGGAAGAGCAGCCAGTGCTCTTTTCCTTGAGCCATCTTTCCAGAGACTGTCTTGGTCACTAGTAGAAAAACAATCCTTCTTAAGATTTAAATTTTTCACCAGGTGGCAGCGGTGGGCGCCTTTAATCCCAGCGCTGGAGAGGGAGAGGCAGGCTAATCTACTAGACCTAGTAGCTAGTTCTAGGAGGACAGCCAAGGCTCCACAAACCCTGTCTCAAAAACAAAAACAAAACAAAAACCAGAAGACTTAAATTTTGGATAGTTTCACAACAAGAAAACGTCTCACCTCATCTGAATCGTCGTGATAACCGCTTTTCGCGCGGGAGGCTGTGTCCAAAGCCTCCACTCCGTCAGCCTCTGCATGCTGCTGGAGCACAGAGTATCTGTGCACCAGGAACCTGGGGGAGGGACCCTGGTTAGTTTCCCCGAGCGGAGAAGGGAGTGTTTCTCATAGCATCTCCTCAGTTTTCCAAGCTCATGGCCTCTCGGCATGCAGATATAAGATATAAAATATGGACCTGAATCTTCAGGGTTAGCGCTTTAACTGCCCAATTTCAGCCGAGAGAACTGGATCACGTGGACTTGGGGGTGGCTCTTTGGCTTGCATTCAGAACCTGTGACCCGCTTCCACCTTCTTACCTTCCGCCACAGACATATTTCTTCACGATGAGCACTCCCGCTACAACTGTGACCAGCATCAGTCCCACGATGGCCAGGATAATAGGGACAGAATTCGACTTGGAATTCTTGATAAGTTAAAACACAAACAGAGATGCGGTTAGGTGTGCGTGGTCCTGGGAGGCTGTTCATTTCTTTTTCTTTCTGGAGTTATTATGTATATATTGTTCTGGCTGCAGGCCAGAAGAGGGCACCAGATTCTTCTAGGTGGTTGTGAGCCACCATGTGTTCGCTGGGAATTGAACTCAGAACCTCTGGAAGGGCTCTTAGCCTCTGAGGCTGCTCATTCCTACAGTGACCTACAGTCAACGCACTTAGCGAGGGTAGGTCTCCCCCTCCCAGATGCCGGGGGGCTGGCACAGAGGGGCAGGAGGATCTGAACGCCAACTGCCTGGAAGGTGTGCTGCGGGATCTTCCGTGTCAAAGTCACCGCGGGCGCCTCGGCCTCAAATCAAGGGCGTCCAACCTTTTGTCACTGCGGCATGGGGTGTGGTCATCTACAAAGTTCATGCTCGAGAACTGTTCAACCGAGTTGCCCAAAACAAACATTTGCATAAACAATTCACATTGTAAATAAGTTTACAATTTGTTGTTGTTGGGCCTCCTTCATAGCTAGTCTTGGCTGTATGTAGCCCTGGCCACGGGCTGGACACGCCTGGAAGATCACTACAGTCACTGTGACTACTCCATGTCCCCTGTTTACAACTCCTGAAGCAGGCGGGAGGAGCAGGCGGGAGGACTATGAGGAAGGGGGCTGAATGGATCTATGACTAGGCTACTATCTTTGAAGATGTGTGTCAATGTTATTCCAGGCAGGCCTTTATCCGACACCAAGATTTATGTTGTTACTAGCGTCTGGAATGTCTCTACAGATAAGCCTTATCAGATGATTGTTTGCGTGTAACCTACCTGCTTCTGGTTAGGAGATAGGAAGTGTGTGTTTTCAGTGTATCCGAGAGGAGGCGGTGCTGGATTCTGGGACAAGCTGTGTCCCTGTGGGCGGGAGTCCTGTGCAATCATACACACACAAACACTCTGAGGACAGCCACCAGCAGTCCAGGGAAAGGGTGCAGAGAAGGAGGACCTGCCCCCCCTTACAAATACACACACCCACACATTCTTCCCTCATTGCCTTGAGTCCCACCCTGGTTAAGGTCTCGTGCCCTTGGACAGCAGGGGAGAGGGTGCTGGACTGCCGGCCCCTCAGCCTTTCATGTTACGAATTTAGAAGACGGCCTCAGGTTATCTCCCAAGTCACTGCTGGCTCTGGGCCCGCCACCAGGAGGCCTCCCTAGTTACCTCATCTCCAGGGCTCCCCCACAGGCACAGCAGTACCGCCCTTCCTAAGATCTGATCCGAGGAGGTCCATTATGACTGCGCATCAGATCTTTGTTTAACACACTTAGGATGAGTCGGCACAACGCCCTGCCTGCTGTGCAGGGCTCTCCTCCCTGTGCCGAATCTCCAGTCCACGGCCTCTATAGTCTATTTGTTACTTTTCCCCACAGGCTTGTTTGCTTTTAAATACTTATTTTCATATCTAAGTTGTTTGTGCGTATGTGTGTGCCTCTGAGTGTGTCTGAATCCAGAAGAGGGTGCCACATCCCCAGGAGCTGGAGGTACAGGCAGTTGTAAACTGCCTGACATGGGTGCTGGAAACCAAACTGGGGTCCTCTGCAAGAGCACTGTTGGCTGCTGAGCCATCTCTCTGGCCCCATTTGTTTGCTTTGGAGATAGTGTCTCGTGGAGCCCAGGGTTGACCTCAAACCTGATCCTCCTGCCTTAGCTCCCAAGTGTTAGGGTCACAGGCAGGCATCGCCACTTGTGGATGTGTGGCTAGGAACTGAGGTCAGCAAACACTTCACCCGCCGAGCTGTAGTCCCCAGCCCTGTCCTTTCTAGTTTATAACCCCTGACTCATGTGATGAGCGCACATATCAGCGGGTGACAGCATGTGTATTCATGTGTAGCCCTCACTCACTGAGCACAACCCTTAAATCTTTTTTTCTGAATGACCCTGGGCCTCAGAAACTGTACAGCTCCATGCTTCTAAGACGTTTAGAACTTTACATAACACCGTTTCCTCCCCCAGGCACACACCCACTCTTAGCAGGACGGGCTTGTCACCCTGACAGCCTCCTGTGTAAAGCTCTGAGGAGCATCGTGGCCATCCATACTGGTTCCAAAGTGTACCTTTGATTTTTCCTGGCAGAATGTTGAAACCCCTCCGGTACCCAGAAACCAGATCTGTCTTCAACATACCTGCTTCTTGGGGTTCAAGAAATTGCTTGTGCATTTCTTTTTCAAGTCTTTTACTTCTCGGGCTGGATTCATTCCCCCCTGGCATCTGTCTCCTGGGATCTTCCGGTACCTGAGGGGCAGAGGAGCTCAGTCAGAGGCTGTGGCTGTGTTGGAGTCTGGGGGGGAAGGCATGGAGTGGGGAGCCAGGGCCTCCTGGCTGTAGCGCCACTGACCACTGCTTTTCAGGAGTTACAGCCGTCCTGTCTGGTAGGCTGTGAGGTGTATGGGACCCTGAAGAAGCAAGTTTGTGAAAGTCCTCCAAAATCTGTCCTCAGTGATGGCTGTGACAGAGGTGGGCTTGAACCCAAGTGACAGACAGGAAGTGGTCGTGATCCTAGACGCAGGCAGGCTGCCAGCAATGACCAGGAGCTGTTGTGAGCAAACTGGGCTCTGAGCTCGTTTTAGTGAGGAAGACCTCTACAGAGCAGAGAAGAGCTACCCCAAGGGTAAGCTGAGCAACAGAGAGGACATAAGTGTCTGTATAGAGTGAATGTGCAAGAAACATCACCCCATGCACACCACACATACTCGCCACACACACATATCACCATATATAGATGCCACACACCACACACGCCACACACACCACATACACATATACCATACATCAAACATAACATGATAATTAGTTAGTGTGCAAGAAGTATCACACTTACACTGCAAACACACATACCTACCACATGGACACACCACCAGCATACACAACCCACACATCATATACGCACATCACATACATACACCACACATTTCACACGCACACGTGATAAGTGTGTTAGTTACTGTGCCAGAAGCATCACGTATACCATACGTACACCCCACCCCACCACACCACACACACACGCACGTTTAAACACCATACACACACATCACATATACATAGCACATACATGATAAATGTGTGAATGTGCAAGAAGCACTACACACACATGCACACCAAACATGCCATACATACACATACCATTCACACACACACACACACACACACACACACACACACACACACACACACACGCTAAAATGTCTCAGAGAAGAGAAGGGAGAAAGTGAAGGAGGAATGAGAAAAAGTTGTTTTTTTGTTGGTTTGTTTTAGCAGAGCACAAGGCTGTATTCCTAGGCTCTTGCCTCTTTCCGGAAAAGATGTGAAAACTGCAAAAAGTTCTTGCCTCTAGGAAACTGAGGAATCTGGACCTCCAGCTTCCCTTGCTTCTAGCCTGTACCTTTAGCTGACTTTAAAGGCCCTGACTGTGGAGGGCACACGGCTGTTTCTCACCAGCTGAGCTGTCACTTCTGATGACCATCACAGTTGCCGGTGCTCATTTTCAGGGACTCACTATGAAGCTCTGGCTGTCCTGGGAACTCACTAGGTCGACCAGGTTGGCCTTGAACCCACAGAGATCCACCTGCCTCTGCCTCCCTGAGTGCTGGGATTACGAGCTTGTACCACCACGTCGGTGTGGCCACTTTTGTTGAAAACATAGCTCAAATGACTTTTGACTGATCCTCCACAATTCAGTGGGCGACCTTTTAACACTAAAGGACCGCAACCCTCCATCTTCAGACTACGGGACACCATTTCTGTGCATGCGTCCGTTTTGTGAAGGGCTATGAAAATAAGCTCTGCCCACCACTGATCATCTTGCCTCTCATCACATTTACTCATGCCTACTTAAGCCACTTCCCCCTTCTCTCCCTAGACAGGGTTTAGCCTAGCAGGGCTGGCTAGCCTAGAACTAGGTGTGGCCTGTGGAGAGCAGACTAGCGTGGAACTTAAGGTGTCTCTCCCACTTCTGTGGCCCGAGTCCTGGCCACATGCACTAACCCCCCCTCCCATTTCATCCTGTTCTTTATCCCACAAATGTCCCTGAACCCTGTCCTTAGGACTTCAGGCTTATAACTTGTTCTCAGGTTTCAATAAGCTTGGCCACCTCACCAGGAAGTCCTGTTTTGCAAATGCATTGTTTTGTTGACTGAAATGCTATGAGGTAGGCGAAATGGGCCTGGGCCCAGGGCCTGGAGGTGGGGGAGGGCGCGGTCTGTGGGGATATCCTGTGTAGTTTCAGGGCCTGCACAAATTTAGCCTTTCTGTGTCTTGCTGTCAGCCATATGTCTATCCCTTCAGAATGCACCCAAAACTGAGACCTGGAGAAAGTTCACTAACAAGTAGCACAAAAATGGGAGAGGGGAGTCCATCATGGAGGCGAGCTGCTGAGGCTCCTGTGGAGGCCATTTGAAGACAAAAATTAATTAAAATGGAAAACTCAGTTTCCGGAAGTCAACAGCCCCAGAAGGCCAATGGCTGCCACTTTGACATAGCAGATGACAGAATATTAGCATCACAGAAGGTCTACGAGATGGTGGAATACCATTCCTGTGAGGGGATAAGCTGGTTTGGCTCAGGGCAGTGAGGGGCTTGCCACAGGAGAGGCCACCTTACCCGTTTGTCGTCAGGTGCTCCTCCTTGCCGTACAGACAGAACTCTAATTCGTGCCCCTTCAGTTCCGGCTGCTCCACACACTCGGAGGCATTTTCTGGGCGGTAGTAGCCAAAGTCACTGCAAGAATCAACAAGGACATGTTTGACGTTGCTGCCTGCAAGCCAGCACGTGGCTAGTGGTCGGGTGGACTATCGAGGCTGCTCCAACTGAGGTGATAACGGTTGCTGGGAATGGGTGGGGGAGGCTAGGCAGCCTTTGCCGCTCTACACTAGAGTCTTAACTGTCTCCCAAAGGCCCCTGTGGTAAAGGCATGGTCCCAGTATGCTGCTCCAGGGGCATTTACAGGATAGGGCCTGGTGGAAAGACTGCAGGCCCCCAGGGGCCCGGCCTCCTCTTCTGTCACTTTTTGGCCATAGGGTCCAATTTGCTCTGCTTCCCCACAGGCCCAGGGCAGCAGGGCCTGCTCAGGGCTTTTCTGACACAGCCTTTCCCTTTGTAAGTTCGTAATCTTGGGTATTTACTAAAGGGACTGGAAGAAAGCAGTCCCTCAGGAAAAGCCACAGAGAAGGCTTTGCTGAGGAAGAAAGATGAACATCCTTAGTCCAGCTGACTTAGGAACAGGTGTATGTGCCCACACCCATGCCTGTGGGTATGGAGGTTAAAGGTCAATGCCAGGTGTCTTCCTCTATGACTCTCCCCCTTGTTTTTTGAGTCAGGTTCTCTCATTGAACCTGAAGCTGACTAGACAGGCATGCCAGAGAACTACAGATCTGCCTGTCTCTCCCTCATCCCTAACACTGAAGTTACAGATAATGTGCCACCAAACCTTGCTCTTTTTTAAAATATTTATTAGTTTTATGTGTACAAGTGCTCTATCTGCATGTACACCTGCAGAAAATGGCATCAGAGCACATTATAGATGGTTGTTAGCTACCATGTGGTTGCTGGGGATTGAACTCAGAACCTCTGGAAGAGCAGACAGTGCTCTTAACTGCTGAGTCCTCTCTCCAGCTCCCAGCCTTGCTCTTTGGGTGCTGAGGGTCTGAATTCATATTCTCGAACATGTACAGCCAGCACTCAAGCCCCTGCTCCACTCCCTGCCACGCCCTTCCGTCCCCTCCCACTTTCAGTAGTCCCTCTCATCCACCCTCCTATTTTCTCCCATGAAATTAGGTCCTGCCTCTTCTCCAGGGCTGATGCTCCATACAGCACCCACGTTTTAGTCCTGCTTTTCCCACCACCCTGGTCCTTGCACCACGGAGAGGATGAGGAAGGACAGCCAACCTCCCCCACTTCCTCTCGTCAGCCTACACATGTCTGTCCCAGATCTCCTTCCTTTATCTTTTTTATTAGGCAAATCTTTCCCTCCCTTTCTCCCTTCCCATCTCCCTCTCTTGGGACTGAACCCAGGGCCTGATGAATGCTTGGCAAGTCCTCTAACCCTGAGCTGCAGCCTGTCTCTAGCCATATTTCTTTATTACTTTATTTTGCTCATTTAGAGCAAATAGTGCTGGGGACTTAACCCAGACCCTCACACACACTGGGCAAACATCACTAAACTACATCTCGAGCTCCTCATTCATGTTTTATTTCACGTATTTTGGCTTCAATGCTTTCTGTAGCCTTGGAAATGAATGTCTAAGGCCACAAGGCTCACTGGTCATCAAACCAGTATTTTTTCCTCTGTACCAATCCCTTTTTTTCCACCATCTGAAAGGGAAATCTGGCTTGAATGTCCTCCACCTGGACTCCAACCCATATTTTTCTTTTTTAAAATGTAGCCCAGTAGGCCTGGGACATGCTGTGTAGATTAGGCAGGCCTGGAGTGCCTAGGATCTGCCTGTCTCTGTCTTCCAAGTGCTTCTCTCTTTATTGTGACTACCCTGACTTTTCACAGCCTTCTTTGGTGTACTGCTGGGTGTGTAAGCTCACAACAGGCCACTGGCTTCTACGACCCCTCCCTTCCTGGACACATATGGGCAAATGTCACCACTCATCAACACTCAGCTTGATGCCACCTCCTCAGCAAGGCCTCCTTCGATCCCTGTCCTTTCAGCCACAGGGGAAGTCTCTCTTCACCTACCACTTACTGTGTGTGTGAGAATCTGGTGAGGAAGAATGAAGGGCCTCTCTAGTGGTGCTTTCTGTTTTAGATGCTAAGGGCCAAGGGGGAGTTTCCCAGGTGAGGGGTCCTGCAGGCAATGAGGACAGACCTTCCTCACACAGGAAACAGTCTTACAACTAAATGCTCCACAGGACCACAGCACATTAGGGAACAGCAGCAGCTCAGGGAAGAAAGCCACTGCCTCTGAGGTCCAGGGCAGGGCAACCCTTCAGAGCAACCTCAGGGTTGACTGTCAGCCAAAGGTGAGCAGAGCAAGGACATGTTTCCTGTGGAAATGAAGATGCGAGGAAGCCACAGGAGTCAGACCTGCAGTTCAGGGGACTATGACAAGGGGCACAAGAGTATCTGTCCTCTTTGTCCAAGTGCTTTGGGATTCACTTTTATTCCTGTATCTGTCCCAAGCAGCAGGTTCTCGCCTGCAATATGAAGCACTTTTTATTTGCCCCAAATTTCCTCACTTAAGTGACACCGGCCTCTGTCACCTCAACTAACCCCAGACCAATGAAGTAACTAGCTCTCCATCCCTGATGGACCTGAACTCTTGGGAGTACATCCTGGTGGCCTTTCAGAAGGCATATGCCCCTGAATATACTGATGTCACTTCTAGCCTCAGGACCAAACCAGCACCTTTCAGTCCTCCGTCTTGCAGATGATCCAAAGCCTAGTGCCTTCCAGGAGGCTGCCTGCAGAGCTCGGTCGCCTCCCTGCCCCAGAACCACTTTTCCTGTTGTTTGAGGCTTATCGTTTTTGCAGACTGGCTCCCTCAGGCCCTTCCTCATTTAAAAATTTTTCCCGAGACAGGGTCTCATGCATCGCAGGCTATTATTATTATTCGATGCTGGGGACCAGGCTCAGGGCTTTGTGTATGCTGGCCACACCCTCTACCACCCGAGGGACATGCCCAGACTGTCTTCCCCCCATGTCCAAGTCAGTATCTCTGGGGTTGATCAGTGGCTGTGTCCAGCGCCTACCTAATATGATAAAATAATCTGCTAAATGTCAGTAGCGTTTCATCCCCCTTTCTCTGCGCTTCACTTTTGTGGAGAACAGGCAGGAGCTGTTCAACAGCGGAAAGGAATGTCAGTATTTTTTTTAGCTGGCTAAGACAACTATTTTTCACTTCCCCGAGTGCGGGACAGGGGCTGACAGAGGGATCTGAGGAGTGCTGATACCAGAGGAAGTCCTCCAGGGAGCAGGGACAGACGGACGGCTGCTTGGTCACAACATAGTCTCGGCCATTCTGGCAGACGGATGACTTCCGCAGCCGTAGGAACTGTTCTTTATACCCCAAAATGCAGCCATCTTTGTAATCTCCGGGGTCGGTGGAGTGTGCCAGCCACGTGGTATAGTCATCCTCATCACCTAAAGGACAGACAGAATGTTCAGGAGTTGGCACAGCCCACAGCCCACCCACAGCAGAGAGGCAGCTGTCGGGCTAAGGGAAGGAGGAGGGAAGGGAAGGCAGGTGGGGATGTCTGATTCAATCTACGGCTTCAGTTTGGAGCTGCAGACACAAAGTCACTTTAGTCTATCTAGAACCTGCACCTCCTCATAGCAAAAGAAGACTCTCTCCACCTTGCCTGCTGTGAGGGGACTAGGAGAAAACCTTTGCTTTAAAGGGAGGCCGTATAGGGAGTGCTAGAGTCTCTCCAAACCAAGAGGCTGCTGCCTGCCTTGACGGCCTGGGCCATCCATCCCTGGAGCTGTCAGAGACAAGTTTCCCATTCTGGGGCCCTTTGTTTAGGACAAGGCACTAACAAGAGCCCAGGTCTGATGTTATCACACACAGCTGGCTTAGAGCCGGCTGGTTCTCCAGTTGTGGACATCTGCCTCTGCTTTAGTGTCCCAGTCATCGTCCTAGGAACTTACTCACAGGCTGATACCTAGGGTGTTGCCTAGGTTTTTATCTTTTGGGACTTGAAGACCAACATGCTGGAGCGTGGGTGCCTAACAAATATTTTAATGGCCTTAAGCTTGAGAGCGGATGGAGAACTCCCTGTTGAGAGGTAAATTCATGTGCCAGCTCCTTCCCCCATCTTTACTGCATTTAGGAGACAAGGGCCCTTGTCTGTGTGTTTTAAATCACACTTAAATGTCTTAGAGAAATGTAAGTTCAAGCTGAGAGGCCTGCATCATGGAGCACAGGGCACCTTTCTTCCAGTGTTTTCTTTCAGTTCACATCTTCCTCACTGAGACACTAGTGACACTTTATTTTTATGTGTGTGTGTGTGTGTTTTGTGGGTTTGCTTGTGACACTGTGGGGGCACTATGCACTGGCTATTTTCTTCTTGAAGTCCTTCACACCTGCCCAGTGACCATATGAGGGCCTCAGGACTCACGTTTCAACTAAACCCTATGTGAAACTCCTCCCTACAGTGTTCAGAGTGACGGGACCGATGAGGGGTCCTTTCAAACACTTCCCTCCAAAGCTCCATTTCTACAGTCCCTCCGTATCTACCCACAGAGGGGCAGCCCCCACCCCTGCAAGAAAAAAAATGTCAAACACATACATGTACTTTTCTTGCAAGCCAGGAGAATGGCTTGTAAAATGTGCGAAAGATCCTTCCTGTCGCACAAAGATACACTGTCCCATGTGGCTGCTCCCCTAACCCCCTCCGCTCCGTGTGGCTGGTCTGAATAGAGACTTGCTAAGGGTGTTAGCTTAGGAAACAAAAAGCAAACTATCGCAGTAACCTTCTATGGCGCTTACATGTTGACGCAAAGTTTCGGACATTTATAAATAATTCTACCATGAAGATGCAGTGCACTTATTTTATGATGTGGCTGACGGAGTAATTTAAATTGCACAGTGCTAGCCCCAGCGATGCGTCTCTGTCCCTTGCTGGGCTGCCTGCACAGAGCATCCTCCAGTCCCCTTTCATATGCTTATGTGTGTGATTATCCTGGCTGAAAGGGATTCCTCTGAATGGGCTTCTTAGGAAAAGGAGTTTTCAGACTTCTGGTGGGAAATTCTCAAGGAGGCACTCACAGTTCCGTTCGAGGATGTCTTTGAAATCCACTGTGTAGGACACCCACTGGCGGGTGATGAAGGACTCCGTGAAGCCCCAGATGCTGATGTTCATGGACCTGGCCCCAGGCTCCGAGGCGATCCCCGTGAAGTAGATGGGCTCCTGCGTGAATGCATAGCTTTGCCAGCACTGGCCTTCATCTGTGGAGAACCTGAAACCAGAGTTGGAGAAGGAGCATGACAGAGAGCCAGCAGGTACTGGGAGTATCAGGAAAGCAAACCTGTGTCTGGTCCTCAACCAGAGGAAACCCTGTATTTAGAGGGTGACTTACTGTCTCATAACTACTGTAATTTCCAATACCTCCAGTTAACAGGGTACAAGAAAGGGTTCGTTTATAGAACAGAGAACACATGGGAGAAATTACCTCTTTCAAAAGAAAAAGAGTAGTGACCCAGGTAAGAATGAGTTTCCAAATTAATAAATTAATTCGAAGTGAATAGGAACTTAGATAGAATGGAAATACCTCACATTATTTTATAACATTTGTATTTGAGTGCTTGGGCATTTCTACATTTTGGGGTGGCGATGGAAAAGATCAGTATTTTTCACTAGTGGGGGGGGGGGGGGAGGGGTGTGTGTGTGCATGCCACAGAGCAGGGAGGTGAAAGGACAATTAGCCAAGGTGGGGGAGGGGCTTTTTTTCTTTCCACCATGTGCATTTTAGGGATTGAACACGGATCATCAGGCTTGGCAGCAAACACCTCTACCTTTCCTCGTCCAAGAAAAATAGTTTAAAAAAAAAAGATAAAATACATAGCTAGGAGGAGTCAGAGGGAAAGCAGTGTCGCCTGATCTGATTTGTTCCAAGCATCTTCCCTGTGAGAGCCTTTGCCAGAGTTCTGCAGAACCCAGTAGTGTAAATCAGGGTCCATGGCTCTCCCTGCATTACGTAAGCCCGGGGGGCCTCCCCGTTGGGGCCCTCTATGAAGATAATGTGTTGGGGAGCTGAGAGCATGCATACTTAATCACATTGATAGGACGGTTGCTGTGCTCAATGGCCACAATGATGCCTCCGGAATCCAGGATGGTGTAATAATGAGGTCCTTCCAGCATCTTTGCCCAGGAGTAACCCCCATCATCGGAGATGTACACGTCTGGGACCATCACTGAGATGGCGTCTCCCACACTACCTGCAAAGTAATTGACCATTAGCGAACATTAGCAACGAAGCAGAGGGGATTTACTGACAAGAGAGAACTTTTGAGTGAATTTACGGTATTTTTCACCAGGCCTGTTATAGTGAAATGAAGGCCATCAGAGCTTGGGTGTTGCTCCTGCCAATGAGAGTCTTACAAACCCAAAGTGTCATAATCCTGGAAATCCTATCCAAGGACCATGTTCTAGTTATCTTTGGCTGCACGTGTGACATGGCCTAGCATTGTCTGAGGGAATCTCTCAAAGCGAGCGACTGCCCTGGTTAGATTGGCCTATATCCGCATTTGTTGGAGATTGTCTTGTTTAATGGTTGAGGTGGGAGGGTCCAGCCCTCTGTGGCAGCATCAGCCCTTTAGGAAGGTAATTTTTTTTAATTTATTTATGTACATGAGTGTTCTATCTGCATTTTCACCTGCCAGAAGAGGGAATCAGTTCACATTACAGATGGCTGTGAGCCACCATGTGGTTGCTGGGAATTGAACTCATGACCTTTGGAAGAGCAGACAGGGCTCTTTACCACTGAGCCATCTCTCCAGCCCCTAGGAAGGTAATTTTGAGTTGTATAAGAAAAGTTAGCTAAGTGTCAGCCTGTGAGAGAGGGAGCCACAGAATAAGCCAACAAACAGGCTCCTCCAACGTCCCTTAACGATGAACTGTGACCTGGAAGTATAAGATGAAATAAACCCTTTCCACCTCAGGTTGCATTTGGCTAGAAGGGTTAGAATGGTTCCACCTCCAGTGGCTCTTGTGGGGTTGGTGCTCAAAGGCAGTGCTGTCCCTCTGTGCTTGGGAGCTTCTGTCCTTAATGGTGAGAGGAGGCTCCTTACCATGAGCGATGACTATGCCCACTGCATTGGGCTCTGTCAGGGGGGCCATCGGAACATTTAGCTTCTGGGAGATGCTGTAAGAAGCATGAATATGAAGGCTGCACTGTGAAAAGAAACCAGAGCCCAGATTCAAACCAAAGGCAGGGTGTCCTCACTCATTTCACAGAGCCTCCCAACAAAACTGTGAATTTAACTCAAATCTCAGTGGGATGATGGAAGGAAGGAAGGAAGGAAGGAAGGAAGGAAGGAAGGAAGGAAGGAAGGAAGGAAGGATTGATTTACATGTGGTAAAATTCATTTCATAAACTATCCTATGTGGCTTTTTGGTATAGTCTTAAGCATGTTCTCACTTAGCTTCTCATCTCGTAAAACTGAAACCATCATTTTAAAGCAACAGTTCTCTACTTCTGTCTATTCTAGGGTCTCTCAAAGAAATGAAACCACACAGAATTATAAAAAAAAAAAAATTATCTTTTTGTAATGGGCTCATTTCACTTACAATAATATCTATCCTCGGGGTTGATCTATATTATAGCATTTGTCAGAATTTTCTTTATAAGGCTAAATACTATCTCGCTTTGTGTGGGGTTGGGGTAGAGAAGTGTACGTTATATTTTATTAGCCCGTTCAATTATTGATGGGAGTTGCTTCCATTTCCTTGGCTGTTGTAAATACTGTTGTTCCATACATAGCTGGTACAATGATTTCAGTAAGGCTCTGTTCTCATTCCCCCCCCCCCCCCCAGCTGGGGATTGAACCAAAAGTTTTACACATAGTAGGCAAGAACTCTATAGCTGAAATACATCCCTAATCCTTATTCAAAATTTTTATTTTGATATTAGGTCTTACTAAATTGCCTAGGCTGGCTGGCAATCCTCCTGCCTCAACCTCCCCAGAGGCTGGGGTGACAGACATGTGAGCCACACCCACGCTCAGTTCTTTTTGATAAGAACTCAGAAGTAGAAATGATGTACAGGTTAGTGTTTCACAGGGCACAGAAAAATCCTTAACAAAGACTAGCAACTGAACTCAACAGCACATTGTCATTCACCACGATCAAGCAGGATTCATCACTGGAATAGCAGGCTGGCTCAATGACATGCAAATCAGTTGATATGACACATCACAAAAGGAGAATGAAGGATAAAAACATCTCCATAGAAACGTTTGCCAAGTGTAGACATGTTTGAGAAATAAAATCCAATATTCATTTGTGATGAAAATTCTCAGTGAATTAGGTTGTGAATGTATCTCCATGATAACAAAGGCTATAGGCAACATTATATTAAAACATTAAAAGCTGAATGCATTTCTTATATGACCAGATATAAGGCAAAAGTGTCCCTACTTCTCTTTAGTACTGTGGTGGAAGTGTTGGCCAGGACAGTGGCAATGACAATGTTTTCCCAAAACATAGAAGAAAGGGTTTGAAATGCTTGTCCCATCCAGAATGGATGATGTTTAAGGAAAGAGACAGTAATCATGATTTGAACATTGCACAATGTTCAAATATGCAACATTTTTATGCTTTATGTATATCCTAGGAATAAATACTGATCTGAAAACAAGTTTTAAAAATGAATTGCTTAGCTAAGAATAAGCTCAATCAAGGACGTGGGTGACCTGTGTGGAAGGAGCTATAAACGCCATGAAAGGAGCTCAATCAAGGACGTGAATGACCCGTGTGGAAGGAGCTATAAACGCCATGAAAGGAGCCGCAGATGCAAGCAAACAGGGATCTTGTGTGCACGGAGGAGAGATTAATTCTGTAAAAGTGTCCCTGCTCCCCAAAGTAAGCTGCAGACCTCTCTCTCAAAATCCTGTTGGCATGAGCTAGGGGCTGGGGCTGCAAAACGGGGAGTTTGAATTTCGTCTAGACTACCAGAGCAAGACCATGTCTCAAAAAAAAAAAAAAAAAGACAAAAAATTTGATAGTATTTTTTCCAGGAAATGGTGAGAAAATCCTAAAATTTATCTGAAACCCTAAAAGACTGTGAATACCAAAGCAACTGAATAAAAAAGAATAAAGGTGAAGCAGCTCGCAGTGCCTGGCTTTCCCATATGCTATAAAGCTACAGTCATCCAAACAGCATGGTGTTGTCATAAAAACAAACACACAGGCCAAGGGAACAGGACATTCTAGACATAAATCCATATACGCCCAATTAATATTTAACAAAGGAATCAAGAACACACGAGAAAATAACTCCAACAAATGCTGCTGAAGAAAGTGGCTATCCACATGCAAAAGAAGGACTTGAGTTCTGACTTCATACCGTCCACAAAAATTCACTCTAAGTAGTTAGACTTGAATGTAAGCCTATAAGCTAAGAGACTAGCAGAAAACACGGGGGAAAGCTTCTTGGCATAGTCTGGGCCATAACTTTGGATATGACCCTAAGAACACACACGAAAAGCAAAAATGTACAAATGGAATCAGATCAAACCAAAATGCCTCTGCAAAGGAAACGTCCAGAAGTGTGAAATGACCATCTACAGAACAGACAGTTACCTGCAGACTACACACAGCACAAGGGTGAAGACTGCACAGAACGTACACTAACCTACGGACTGCACATGGCTCAAGGGGCTGTAGAGCAAATAGCAAATACCTAACTTAAAAATGGGTAAAGAACTGTGCAGCCATTCTTTGACGGTGACAAATAGCCAAGACATATTTGAAGAAGTGATCAGCATCACTAAGCACCAGGGAAATGCACATAAAACCACGACGCAGCGTCACTGCGCCCTTGTTAGAATGACGACTGCCCAAAATACAAATAGTAACAAGTTTTGGTTAAAGTCACAGGAAAAGGGCAACCTTGTACTCTGTTGGGGACATAGAATTGAAACCGTCACCACACAAAACATTGGTGTTTCCCCTAAAATTTAAAGTTGGAACTGCCAGCAAGTGTCCTTACTGGTATTTAGCTAAAAGAGATGAAGTTGGAATCTCAAGGAGATATGTACAGTCTACATCCCCTGTGGCGATACAGAACCAACCTCTGTATCTTTTTATTTCATGATCTGCTTATTTTTATTTTATTTGCATTGGTGTTTTGCCTGCATGTGTATGGGCGTGAGAGTGCTGGGTCCCCTGGAGCTGGAGTTATAGACTGGGGTTTTGATCTGCTGTATGTGGGTGCTAGGAATTGAAACAGTCCTCTGAAAGAGCAGCCAGTGCTCTTACCTGCTGAGCCATCTCTCCAGCCCCCAGTCCGTCCTCTTTTGCTGGATGAATGGATAAAACAGTATATGCACAAGGGGATGTTGTTAGTCATTCTTGACAAAGGAGAGCCTGCTGTTTGAAACCACACGGATGAACTTAGGAGACGATATGCTAAATAAAATAAGCCAGGCACAAAAGCCAAATACCACACAATGTCACTTAACATAGAAGTGTTTCGTGGCGTGCTGGTGATCAGGAGGCAGGTGAGCGGGAGAGATGACAGCCGAAAGGTCCTAAGGTTTCAGTTATGTTGATGAGTAAGTTCTGGAGAGCATGTGAGCAGCATGGAGAGCGTCCTGTAAACTGTAACATACTTGAAATCTGCCAGAGGATAGATCTAAATGCTCACATCATACCCAATAAAAAGACAACCGAGTTAACGGATGTGTGCATTAGTTAGCTTGACTGTGGTCATGCATTTCACATTGTATACGCACAGCAAAAGGTCATGCCGTGCACTATAAACATGTCATTTTGATTTGTAATTACGCCTCAATAAAGCTTAGGGTAAAAATCCACATATCAGAAAATAGGTGAATGCCTATTGGAGCTGGTGCCCTCCAAGAAGCTCAAGTGAGCCAGGTGTGTAATGCCAGCACTTGGGAGGCAGAACTCACAGACATGAGTATCTCTGAGCTCAAGATCAGCCTGGTCTACATAAAGCCAGCCAGAGCTGTATGTAAGATCCTGTTTCAAAGACAACAACAAAACTCTCAAATGGCCACAACAGTAAACAAAACGCTTGGGTATTCTGCTGAAAGGCTAAACCAACTGTTAGTGGGCTGAAGAATGGCGGATTCTAACTGGATGAGCGTTTAGGAGGCTAGGACTACCACAGATTATAGATACCCAGGGTTTGGGGACACAGACATGACCTCTGCAAGGACAGGCCACAGAGGAGGAATACGCAGGGTGTGTGGGGAACAGTGAGCAGTGACAGCAAGGGTGAGGAGAGGGTGGAGAGAGCCCGGCAGAATGTCATCTTCATTCACCAGAGGTATAACCTTCACTCGGGCAAAACAGAACCGAGTGATGGTTGCCAAGGGAGAGGCAGAAGAACTGAGAGAAGGTTGCCAAGGGAGAGGCAGAAGAACCAGAAGATGCTCTCCTGCCTTGGGTAGTGAGGTGGGCAGGGGCAGGGCAAGCCCAAGGCAGAGGGACAACGAAGGGAGAAGAAGATAGAGGCAGATGCAGTAAAGCACATACAAAGGGAGAGTGTGAGGTGGAGGTTTCCTTTAATTCGGGCTGTGTAGGATCCCCACCAAACCTCCAGGCTAGAGATGCAGAGCGGTGCAGTGTGGAGCAGGTCTGAGGGGAGCGTGCTGACAACCAGCTCCTGGCTGAACTAAGTTCTCCCAGGCTGTGCTGACCCACGCCTCTGCCGTGTTCTGAGCAGCTGCTCTCTGGCTCCCAAAGGCCTTCTAAAGGCTTCATTCCCGCCACATAGACTCCCAGCCAACAACCAAGACATCGGTCCATTCTGACTTCACTCAGAAATTTAATAAAGCAAATGGTTGGTACTTTGTCTTGTTTTTCTTGAAAAAGACAAGTAACCAGTAATATCTTGACTTCCCCTTATACTTTCTACCTCACAAATTCTAAGTGACTTCATTATTTTCATTTCCAAGCCCTCTACCTTCCCCTGTGGACCCTGACAGAGAATGGTATTTTATGTAAAAGCCTAGCACTGGTCAGAGCAGGGTAGACTGGCTGCTTTTCTGCACACACACATGACAGGTGGCGCCAACAAACCTCGTTCTTGTTCTTTGCGGTAGCATCGCATTTGCTGTTCTCCGGCTTCTGCAGGTGCTCCCACCGTCCTCCCTGGTCAAAAGTGATCATGCTCTGAATCGAGTTATCTGAACAGGAAAAGAGTGATGTAAGGCCATCGCACTGGAGAGAGGGTGATGTAAGCCCTACCCACTGGAGGTCTCGGGCCACCATAATGGAATTCTCTCCTGAGAAACACCGCCGATTCATTTATTTTTCACATAAATGTATCTTCTATGTTCAGCACGTTTTCCTCCCTTTTCTTACCCCCTCCCGCTCCACTTTGTCTCTGGAGTCCCATGAGCTGTCCACACCTTCCGAGGTGGTTCAGCACAGGCCTGAAGAGGGTGTAGTGCTCAAACAGAAAGCCCCAGCTAACTCCAGAGGCCATCTGGAACCGAATCTACTGAAAGACCCCAAAGCTCTCCTTTGTCCTGTAGTTTGGATCTTGACCGCCTTCCTCCTTGCTGCTGCCCAACCAATTCACAGCTTGGTTGCCTGGCTGAGATGAGGCCGATGAGGGGACATGAGGTCACTGGAGCGGTGTCCTTGAAGGGCTATCAGGGTTCTAGTCCATTTTCATCCCTATGTCTGAGGTGGTGGGTGTCATCTACTGTTTACTTCTATCATGATGTGGTGCCATAGACGCCAAAGCAGTGGGATAACCAGCCACGGGTGGATAAACTTTTGCAGCTGGGAGGTGATGGTACATGCCTTTAATCCCAGCACTTGGGAGGCAGAGGCGGGCAGATCTCTCAGTTGGAGTTCTACAGAGTGAGTTCCAGGACAGTCAGGCCAGGGAAACACAAACAAAAATTAAAAAGAAAATTTTTTTTTTTGCTCTTTATAAACTGATTGTCTCAGGAATTCTAAATTCTATTTTAGTAAATGAAAGGTAACACATTTGATAAAAATGATAAATATGAATAGGCTAAAGTTCATTCTCCTCCAATGTTTGATATCTTGGAGGAAAATCTATCAAAGGCAGGCATCCTGATTTTTACTCAAAGACATGACACCAAGCCTATTTTAGGGATTCTCAAGATTATTTATGTTTAACCCTGGATTAATGATTTTTTAAATTAATTAATTAATTTATTTATTTTTGGTTTTTCAAGACAGGATTGTTCTGTGTAACAGCCCTAGCTGTCCTGGAACACTCTTTGTAGACCAAGTTGGCCTCCAACTCACAAAGATTCACCTGCCTCTGCCACCCAAGTGCTGGGATTAAAGGCATGTACTAACACACCTGGCTGGATTAATAATTAATAATAGTGTTTGGTTTTCATCATCCAGTATCCTATCTGTCCTCGTTAGGGTTATTATTGCTGTAATGAAATGCTATGGCTAAAAGCAAGTGGTGAAAAAAAGGTTTGTTTGGCTCACACTTCCGCATCATAGTCCATCTCTGAAGACAGTCAGGACAGGAACTCAAACAGGGCAAGAACCTGGCGGCGGGAGCTGATGCAGAGGCCATGGAGGGGTGCTGCTTACTGGCTTGCTCCCCATGGCTTTCTCAGTCCGCTTCCTTATAGAACCCAGGACCATATTCCCAGGGGTGGCACCACCCACAGCGGGCTGCTCCTGCCCCCATCAATCACCAATCAAAAAAATGGCCTCCAGCCTGACCTTACGTATCAGTTTTTTCTTAATTGAAGTTCCCTCTCCTCAGATGACATCACCTTGTATTAAGCTGACATAAAACTAGCTAGTACATAATTCTCTGATGTCCTTTCTTTTTTAAAAAAAGATTTGATTGCACTCGTTTAATTGTTTGTGTGTGTGTGCCACCGGCTGCACGTGGTTGGAGGACAACGTTCAGGAATCCGTCCTCTCCTACCACGTAGATCACAGGTATCAAACCTCGGTGGTCAGACTCAGCAGCAAGCACTTCCACCCTCTGAGCCATCTTCCCGGCCCTCTTTTCTTACTGGCGTGCTCTCCACGGCCTGCCTGGCCACTGGGATGCCTCCTTCCTAAGGTCTGCTCCTAATGACATAGACTCTGTAGGTTTAAGTACAGAGATAATACACTCTGAGGTTTCAAGGAACGTCAACCAGGAAGCAGATGAAGGGAAATTCAACAAACATTGACTGGGTGGCCAGGATGCAAAAACCACTGTAGGCCTCAGTGAGCACCACCGGTAGAAATCCTGTGGAGGGACTGGTGGGGTGACTCATTAGGAAAAAGCTGCTGCTGCACATGCCTGAGGACCTGAGTTTGATCTCCAGAACTCACAGTGGAAGGAGAGACCAACTCCTGACAGTCATCCTCTGGTCTCCACCTAGGTGCACTGGAATGTGTGTATGTGTGTGCACTCACATATCATCACCAAACACACACACCACACACACACACACACACACACACATTACCATCATCACCACACATGTACACACACACCCTCCCATCATCATCCATCACCACCACACACACGCACACGACCGCACGCACACACAGACACACACACAATCACCACCACCACCATCAGGAGCAAAAGCTTATGAAGTGCACATTCCAGTGGGATGAAACAAACATCAGAGAGAGTGAACAAGTGAAATTACCCAGAATGCATAAGTGAATTACACAGAATAAGTGCTGTGGAAAACCTTTGGATGTCTAAGGTGGATTGGAAATGTGTGAGCGGAAGGGAGCAGATCTGAATTTAAAACAGGCGAATCCAGCCGACTGTCACTCGGTGAGTATCACAGGACCGAAGACTTGAAGAAGCGCTCAGCCCGGCAGACATCTGAGGAAATGGAGCTGCCTGGCAGATCTGTGATGGGTGAATGTGTGTACCTGGCACATCTGAAGACTGGCAGGGGGGATGGTATGAGTGCCACAGAGCAAATGGGAGAGAAGGGCGATGGAGGTGAGGTCAGGGAGGGAAAGAGCAGCCAGGGCCACTCAGGACCTCATAGGCCATTGCAAGTTACTTATGGAAGAAAAGCCCTTACTTCCTGCCAAAATGTAGGCATACAGAGATGGTTTAAGGGTCTCTGTCCTTGGAAGTAATGTTTCCTTGGTTAGAGCCTTAGATAAGGGAAGCCCGAGAGTAGAGCATAGTCTCGACAGGAAAACACATTAAGTTCAGGTTCCCTCCTCTAGGCCTAAACCTCCAAACAGAAGACTCATGCTTTCCTCCCACTGTGGCTGCTCTGCTCTGCCCTACGTCTGGCAGCATAATTTCCTTACACAAGAAGCCACGACGTGAAAGGGTAGGCTTGTTGGCTAAGCAAGCACGTAACTGGGGGGAAGGACCATCAGGTTCCCCCAAGACCTCAGATCATGGCCCACTCAGCGGACGGAGCCAGAGCTTCGCCGAGCCCCACCTTCGGAGAGCTTGCTGGTTATGTAGACCCCACGGAGGGAGGTCACGTTGGTAAAGTCGGTCTCGCCACCTGTGGTGGTGTAGAGGTGTCGGTCCAGAGACTTAGAGTAGACAACGCCTCGATCATCTGACGTGAAGATTGTGCCAAAGCCGGTATCTGATGTGAGCAAACAGACGAAAATACTGAGTCTTGGGAGGAAACAGGGAAACATAACAATAGTGCAGACTTGACCACCTGGCCCAGCACGCTTGTTAATCGCCTTCAGACCTGGGTGTTAATCACAGTTTCACACTCAGAGTCTTTAAGTTTGTCCTTAATTCTAGCACTCAACTTAGAGGCTGGAACATGGGACGCATTGCATTTGCTGCCTGACATAATCAGAAAAGCTTTTCCCAAGTATATATCTGCATTGTCTTTAGGTTCACCTTTCATACTCTTCTAAATCTTTGTACTTTAGAATACCTTTCAAACTGTCCTTGTTGAAGGATCCTTAAAAAAATTCTAATATATCACAAGCTGGTGGTTTTATATAAAACAAATCATCACTAGAAAAGCAAAATATAAAAGAGACAAAATGCCAGCCCTAACTTTCTATCATTATGTTCACTAGACATAAAATTGCTTTAATAAATGGCTATAAGATTCTAAACTGGGCAAAGTGGTATGTACTAGTGATCCCAATATCCAGGAGGTTAAGGAACTGAACACTGTCAGTTTAAAACCATCTGGACTATAAATGAGTCTGTTCCTGTCTCAAGAAAACATCAAACAAAATAAAAAACAGTTTCTGACTATTTCCTGTACTTACCTGTTCACAGACAGTTTGCAACTCAGTACCACTGAACAGGTGTCCCACAGCTGCTCTGGGCAGCTGTGTTCTAAAGCAATCAGCCACCCTCACAGACTACCGCAGGCACAGGAACAAGCGCCCTTTTAAAGACACAGCACATTATCTCTAGAACAGCAATAGACTTCTTGGAGTAAGAGGAAAAGCTCCATAGAAAAGAAAGCTCAGAGCAGCGCCCAAATCTCTCCTCATTCTAGGCTGGGCTAATAACGGCTCTTACCTCCAGGTTCATCTACATGCATGAATACCATGTCATCATTGGCTGCCAGGATAGAATAGAACTGCTCCTGTCCCACAGAAGGAAGCTGTGCCATGCTCCATGTGTCCCCTTGGTCTGTTGACACGTGGATCCTTCTTGTTGTATCCTACAATCAATATACCAATATCTGCGCTGTTAATCTTCTGCCAAGGCGTCATGTCAAGGAACATGAAACATTTTAAAAATAGTTATATGGATCATTTCCTCAGTGGGTGTAACTGCAACAGTGAGTTTTCTGCCAATTCTCAAAGCAATTTCTACTCCCCTCCACACAACAGAACAGTCCATTCTCTCCTGCCTTTCCTTCTGGTACGGTTCTCCCAATGGCTAGCATTCCAGCTCCTTCCACAGAGCTGAGGATGTGACCAGGCGGTCACTAGGTTGGCTTCATACCATTTGCACAGGCTTGCTTGAAATTCTCAAAATGATGACAACCACCTAAATGTTCAGTCTCTTTGAGACAGCCCTGGCTTTAGATAGTTAATCCAAAGAATTAGATAACTGATGGTCTAAAAGATGAAGATGATTCATGTTGGGAGACCATAGGAGAGTCAAGATGAGAAATGTGCCTAAGAAATTCTCTCCATAGCCATAATGAAGAGAAACATACATGGGCTGGAAAAAGGCCAGAGAGTCCAAAATTCCTACAAGGACATTGGCCAGTGGCTATTTGATGGAAAGGGGGCCTGCTAAGAAGGCAATTAAATCATGGTCTCTGCTAGTTTATTTAACAGCTACTAGAGATGCATGGGTGCAGCTCAGTGGCCGTGGATGTATATGCTTCCCCATCTCCAGGTCCCTGCTTTAACCTCACTATTCCCATGAAACTGATTCTATCAAGGGCACCAAAAACCCACTCGTCCAGCCCAGCAGATAATTCTGAGTTTACGTAATGCAACATCTCACTCGTGTTTACCGAACTGACCACTGCTGCCTCTAGAAACACTTTCTTCACTTATGGTGTCCTGATTTCTCCTGCCACACCCCTCCCTCAGCCTGATTCTTCTTTTTCTTGCAGCCTTCAGTGGAGAGGTGCTTCAGGGCTTGCTCAGTCTTTTCTATACCTACTCATTCTTTAGGAGAATGCATCCTGTCACAGGGCTTTAAATACCGTGTAATTTTGGGAGATTCATATGTATTCAAACACTGACTTGACATTTCCTCTTGGATATATAATAGGCATGTCATATCCAGCACACTGAATTCTTGGTTCTTTCCCCACAGATCTGTTCCTCCTGTAGCCTCTGCTATGGCAGAAAACAGCCATGTATCCAGTTGCTCGGGCCAAACACTTGGAAGTTTCTCTTCCAAGTGGTCCAAAAAAGTGGTCTCTCTTTTTTCATCTCACAGGCGACATCTATGCCACCAGCTTGTGCAATCAGCAATATATTTAAACACACGCATACAGCCTGGTTCCACTCCCACCTCCTTTGCCCTTGAATACTTGACTTGGCTGCTCTTCTTGCTGCACCACCTCTGCCTTCCCTCAAGCACACCTACTCTCCTACAGTGGAAGCTAAACCATCATACAGCCCGTCTGAGGAATAAAAGCCCTTGTTGCTACAGCTTCCCACTGCATTCTGGCCCGCCAGTGCTCTCCTGTGCTATCATCCACCTGGCCACTCTCCTTGTCTGCAGGGGTCTGGGGGTCCATCTCTGTCCTTGCTGATTCCATACGTGCTTTCATCCCAGATAAGCCACACGGCTATGGCTTCCTCAGGTCCCCTAGGATCCCCAGACCCCTTCCCCCAGCACAAGGTCTGGATAGTGCTGCCAGTTCCTGCTGCTCCCCACCTCCATGCTGCTTGAATTCCTCCTCAACCGGCGTACTTGCTGGCTTTCTGACTTGCTGTGGTGGTTTGAAGAGGAATGCCCCCCATAGGCTTTGTGTTTGAACGCCTGGCCTACAGGGAGTGGTGCGACTTGACAGGGATTAGGGGGTGTGGCCTTGTTTGAGGAGGTGTGGCCTTGCTTGAGGAAGTGTCACTGGGGGTGGACTTGGAGGTTTTCGGATGCTCAAGCCAGGCCAAGTGTCTTTCTTTCTTTCTTCCTGCTGCCAAGCCAGACGGAAAACTCTCAGCTCCTTCTCCAGCATGCCTGTGTGCTGCCACACTTCCTGCCATGATGATAATGGACTAAACTCCTGAACTGCAAGCCAGCCCCAATGAAATATTTTCCTTTATAAGAGTTGCCATGGTCGTGGTGTCTCTTCACAGCAATCGAACACTGACTAAGACACTTGCTTAGCAGGGGATTCCCTACTTGAATATGAGCTCAGAGAGCGGGATATGTATCTATTTATTCACTGCTTTCTCATGGTATCTAGACTAGTATCCAGCATGTAGTAGGCATTCAACTAGTACTATTTTTTTTATGATTATGGAATAACATGCACATGAATTGCATCTTGGCCCTTCAGATATTCATGTCTGAGTAAAGTTTACACTGGCCTACAAATCCCAAACCAAAACTCGTCACCGTTTTAAAAGGATAAAGCCCACAGTAGGCCCTGAGAGTGAATCTGCCTCTGTAGGCAAAATCTCTCCAAAGTGTTTACTGTGATATTTAAAACCATAGGGCTGGTAATATGGCTCAGTGGGTGAAAAGTGTTCGCCACCAAGCTTGATAACATGGATTTGATTCCTTGGCTCTATACGGTGTATGGAAAGAATGGACTCCTGCAAACTGCCCTCCACATACATTGCGTGTGTGCCCCCACAAGTGTATCACACACAGACAAAATAAACAAATAATTGTGAAAATTTAAAACAATCTTCAAGACAAGAAATGCTATCAGGACCGCTTAGTGAAAGACATCCACATAGTGTGTATGAGCAGAGACATCAGACCCCAATGAGGTAATTCCTCACCTTATCAGCCATCACAGAGGCAAAAAGGAAACGGCCCCCAAGACCAAACGAGTAGATTTTCATGCCAATGGTTTTGAAGGTTTTCCCCAAGTCAGATGTTCTCCACAATTCCAGGGCACCAAGATCAGCTTCTTAAACAAGACAAAATATCAATTAAAATTTCTCTTACTGGTGAGTCTTGTTTACACAGTTGCTCTGGAACTGCTCTTATTACAATACAGGAAAAGCATTTCTAATTCCATGCGTGTTTGGTCAAGTGAGAGCATAGATGCAGCATGGCGTCATATACAGAGAATTTGCATTTGGCTTTCACTTATGTGAGGGTTTCTGGGTGTTTATGGCTCAAATGCAGTGTTGTGTAACCACAGTGACAATTTGTTTGTCCTCTCTTCATAGCACACTCTAACACAATTGTATTCTGTTTTAAATTGTCTTGAGTTTTTCATTTTTTGTTTCTCATCTAACACCCCTACATTATTGTTCCATGAGAGCACACCCTAGGGTGTTTTGCTCTAACCTTAGACTGGTGGTTAGCCTACAGCAAGAACTCAGATATTTGTTGCATGACTAAAAGAAAGATTTTGCGTTCTACTTGGAACTTGTAGCGTGCACTGGGAGGCCAACAGTTCAGCCAACATGAAAACAATCTGTCTTCTGCAGGAATCACTCTGCATGTCAGCTTCCTTTTGTTTGTAGCCTAGTGTTGATTTTATCTATACTGTTGTTGTGGTTAGATAGGAAATGTCCCCCACATGCTCATGTGTTTAAATGCTTGATGCTGTTTGGGGAGTTGTGGACTCTTTGGGACCTTGCTCAGTGATTCTGGTACAAGCTCTCTGCTTCCTGATCTACTAAGACATCAGTGGCTGTGAACTCCTACCGCCATGCAGGACTGACCAAGTTGCCATGCTCTCCTGGCCACTGTGGACTGTACCCCAGAAACTGCAAAGGAGAGTAAGCCTTCCTTGTCCAAGTCATGCTGCAAACTCCCACTGCCAGGAACAGAGCTGTTTCAGCCAGCATGTCTTCTTCACCATGATGGACTGTAGCTTCTAAACTGTGAGCCAAAGTAATCTCTCTTTTCTTCAGTTGCTCCTGTCAGTGTTTTGTCAGTGTGGTGGTTTGAAAAAGCCCCCATAGGCTCACATATTTGAATACATAGTCATCAAGGGAGTGGCACTACTTGAGAAGGATTAGGAGGTGTGGCCTTGTTGGAGGAAGTATGTCACTTAGGGGTGGGCTTTGAGGCTTCAGAAGCTCAAGCCAGGCTCAATGTCACTCTGCCTATGGATCTTGATGCAGAACCCTCAGCTACTTCTCCAGCACCAGGGGTGCCTACACACCGCCATGCTCCCTGCCATGATGATAATGGACTAGACCCCTGAAACTGTAAGGAAGCCCCAATTAAATTATTTCTTTTATAAGAGCCTCCATGGTCATGGTGTCTCTTCACAGCAATACAACAGTGACTAAGACAGTAAATGATGAGAAAAGTAAATTAGTACAGAAATTTGTTATCAAAGAGTGCAGTGTAGTGATGGCCTGACCATGTGACTTTCAGAACTGGATAGTCTGAGGGGTGTGCAAGAGTTTGGAGCTATGGCATAGGTAAGTACCAGAACACTATAAGCACGGCTCAATGGCTCATTCCAGTAGGAGCTCATGAAGACCAGAATTCTGAGAGAAATGGAAATGTGAAGGCCAGACGTAAGATCTCTATTGGGAACTGGGTTAGCGAGCATTCATATTACATTCTGGTAAAGAATCTAGCTGTAGTCTGCCAATTATTTGAAGTTCTGAGTGAGGCTCAAATGAAAACTAATGGCCTAGTTTATTTTGCGGGGATCTACAGGCAGCTTACTATTCACATTGTGCTATTGCTGCTCCCTTTGTGTACAGCCAGGTTTACAGTGAGAATTCAAAGGGAACAGTGGAAATGGATGTGAAAAAATATTCAGTTTGCTGAAGAAAGGAACATGAGCATGTTTAAAGTTGCAGGCAAGTCAGGTGAGACAAAGTGGTTGTAATTGTTAAAGAGCCTAGTGGTGTCACTACAATGAAGCCAAACACTTTGGACAGTAGGAGAGACGCCATGAGGGCAAGACCCCATCCAACAAAGGCTCTAGGGTCAAGGCCACAGAGTCGTTTTCAAGCTTTCTTTCAGAACATTAACGTGAGCCTCCTGGACAACCTGGAAAGAAAGACAGGACCACCTGGTCCAGCTCCAGACGCTCAGAGGCCACTGCAGCTGTTGCCCAAGGTGGGAAAGGATACATCCCTAGACAGCTATAGGTTTTCAGCAAGCAGAGTCAAGAGTGATGCGCCATCAAGATTTGTGTCATGAAAGAGCCCCCGCGGCCAGGCAATGTGAGCTTGGTTGGAGTCTCTGTGGGAGACCCTCCGGGGCCAATGCACAAAGCTGTGAAGGTGAAGCACAAGCTGAAGATATAGACCCAGGACGTTGGAAATGCTGGGAGTACAGACATATACGGAAGAAGGCTGTCCCAAGAGAGAGGACACACGTGCCAAGAAAACAAGAACTGTAGAGGAAGGGGCCACTCAAGGCCACTGGCACTCCAATGATGCCGCCATGACGCCCAGATACAGGCATGGAGCTACAGGGTCTCCTTCTCGGACGGGTTTGGTCCTTTGCCCTCGCCTCTCCATGCTGTCCTGCTGTTGCTCCCTTAGGAATATGTGTGCACCCCTGCACATTGGAAACATGCAACTTGAGTTTTGATTTTATAAGGACCCACAGTAAAGAGACTGTCTTGGAAGATACATGGGGTTTTTAAGCAGCGTTGGGACTGTTAAAGACAATGGTGACTTTTGATTGTGGACTGGATATATTTTGCATTATACGATGACAGTCTGCCAACAATAGCCGGGGGTGGTGGAATGTTACAGTCTAATCGTGACGTGTCTCCATAGATTCAGATGTTTGGATACCTGGACTGCAGGCGGTGATACTGTTCTGAGAAGTTGTGGAACCTTTAAGACTGTGGCCTGGTTAGCAGAAATGGGTTGCTCAGAGTTGGCCTTGCAGATGATCTGTGTTTCTCATTCTGACCTGAGCTCCCTCCTTCCTCACACACCAAGATGTGTACAAGTCAGAGAGCAGGAGCCCATTGCCATAGACAAAGCTGCTTCAGCCACTGTGTCTTCTCTACCACAATGGACTGTGAGCCAAAGTAACCTGTCTTCCATTAAGTTGTGTTTGTCAGGTATATGGTTGCAATAATTAGAAAAGTAACACACGCAACTGCTAAAATGAACTATATCATCTCCATATACAGCTATATTTTTATTGACCTGAGCATGATGAAGGAATTTTGCTGTACTTTCAAGATTTTCAAAGTAATTAATTTTGAATTTTCTGTAGCTGCTGAATTTTTCAGGAGGATGAGAAAATCTTTTGTTTCTATTACACACAACCCAAAATGTTCTAGCTGGAATAGGCAGCAAGACACTCCTTTCTGGGACTATAATATACTTACTGCAGGAGCCATTCACATAGGTGGTAAAGAAGATGATGTTGTCTGATCCCCTATAAAGAGGCAAAGACAGGGATGAGAAATGGATTAAGGCTACTAAGAGACTATGTTAGCCTAGTCACAAAGCCCCTGGCCTGTGTAACAAGCCCCATCCACTGGCAATGGCCGGCACGCTGCTCACTTTGTTTAGTCAGGTTTACAGTGAGAATTCAAAAGGAAAAGTGGAGAAGCCCTGATGGCCGCTGGTGGCACACCACTCGGCTGGGGCTCCTTTGTCTCCTGCAGCCATCTACTTCATTGTGAGGGCTCTCTCAGTCACACGGATGTACTTACACCCCAGATCTGCCTCTGGGGTCACACCATTCCCTGCCAGGGAGATGCTCCCTTCTCGTGTCACTCCCTCACAGTCTTTCAGCACTAGCTTAAAAACGAGCCCTCTCAGGAGGCTATCCTTGTCACTAACTGGAAGCCTTTTTTTCCCTACAAAATTCTAGAGCGGTGGATTCTCAACAAGGGAAGTTCTGCCCCCTGGGGAACACTTGGAAGTGTCTGAAGACATTTTTGGTTTGCCACAGCTGGAGTGGGGGGAGGAGAAGGCAGGAGTTACTCCTGGCATCTAGTGGGTCCATCTTGAGGTACACAGAACAGCTCCTTCTGTGACCCGGCCAGCCCAATACGTCGTGGGTAATGAAGGTGAAAATCTCTGTTCCAGTGGCCACGTGGCCCAATGGATAAGATGCCAGCCTGTGAGAAGCCCTGTTCTGGAACACTGCACCCTGCTGCACTGCTCGCCATGCATTGGCCACCTGCTCTGTTATTTTAGTTGTGTGTGCCTTCTTGCGCCTGCCACGCTGATTGGCATCTTCAGGCCGCTCGTTAGATTCGAGGCTTTCTTATCTCCCATCTGAATTTAGCTCAGTGCTTTTTTATGACCTAAATAATTTACTTCTTTCATCTCAAAGAGACAAACTAGGTCAGAGGTTGAATTATTTAAAATGAAACTTGGAAAGGCAGTTTGTGGGGAATGGGATCCAGACCCTGATAGCACCTATTGGTTACATCAGCCAGAGTCTGGGGTTTGGTTATACCTTTTCAGAACTTTGTAAATTCCTTGAGATCCGTGATCTCAAAGGTGAGTTACCTGCATCAGTAGCCTAGCCACCTTGAGTAGAAAGCTAAGCAGTTAAGTGTCTTACAAAAGTAAAATAACCAGGGCTGGAAGGATGACTTCACAGTTAAGAGCATTTGTTGCTCTTGCAGAGGACCTGGGTTCAATCCCCAGTACCCACATGATGGTTCACAATTATGTGTAACTTCTGTGCCAGAGAGTGTCATGCCTCTTCTGACCTCCATAGGTACCTCACTCACATGGTACACACACGTAACCATAGGCAAAACTCCCGTGAGGAAAAAAAAAAAAAAAAAAAAGATTAAAAAAACCTTGTGTAAAACTGGCGTGATGGCACATACCTTTGATCCCAGCACTCAATAGTCAGAGGCAGGTGGATCTCCGTGAGTTTGAGGCTGGCCTGGTTCATATAGCAAGTTCCAGGGCTACACTAGAGAGATCCCCTCTCAAAACAAAACACCGTATATACACAACAAAGAAGCCTTGCATAGGCTATAAACTATCATTAAAAATATTTTTTTATTGTTTTAATGACTAAGACTACCATACCTTAAACATGATCTGTATATCTTAGTTCTGTTGTTGGGCATGGTGGCACATGCCTGTGATCCCAGCACTCGGAAGGCAGAGGCAGGTAGATTTCTGTGAGTTGGAGGCCAGCCTGGTATACAGAGCAAGTCCAGGACAGCCAGGGATACAGAGAGAAACCCTGTCTCAAAACAAAATAAACAAACAAAACAAACAAAAAAAGTGATTTGTGAACTTAGTAACTATAAAACAAACTTCCTTCCTGTGCAGTCCTCTCCAGTACCAACACTCCTGATTAAAACACAAAACATGAAATCAGATGTGGCGCGTGCAGAGCTGACCCTAAAATCCTCATTTAATGAGAGCTTCTGGAAGAGGCCCACCTCATTGAAATAGCACAGCTAGTATTTTAACTCATCTTGGTAGATGTATTTTAAATATGTATGATTTATTTTTTCTGGTTCCCTAAGTGGAATGCATTAAACTTTTAAGATTATGGGTCATCGTCATGAACATTAATCATATCAAGCCAATGCAGTGTTCTCCCAGATGTTGCTGAAGTAAGTGTCCTTCCTTGATCTAGCACAGTAATTTTGTCCTGAGTTTTATCTGTTTTTTTTTTTTTTCCATGTCTTTCCTGCCTGCTTCCAGCTTTCAGGCTGTAATTCTAAAGCTGTTGTGTGCTTTCGGCTAACAGCACCACAGCTCATCTCAGGCACTGGGAAACCAGACTACTAGACTTGCTTAAATTTGTCACTGGAAAAGAAGAAACTCTGAACACGATTCTTAGCAAGCAGAGTGTGGGAGGGAGGTCTGAGCCCATTGATTCAATTCTTGCTTCGCTACCCTCCATATTCTGCAAAAAAAGGCTCCATTGACCAAGGGGTAACTGGAGCCCAGAGAGGGTGAACCCCTGACTAGTGACAGAGCCAGGCTGGGACAAAAGCAACTTCACTCGAGTCAGAGCTGCCTCTGCATGGTCTTTGGGTGGGCACTGAGGGGCAGGGCATGCCGCCAATGGAAGGGAGTGTTTTCTTACTGCAAATGGTGGCGCTTGCGCAGTCTGGAAGCACTTTCAGCTCTTCCTGAGTTTGCACTATGTTTTACGCAACTAAATGGAGTGCTAGACGAGGAAGTGTGAGCCCAACGATACAGAAGTACCAAAGACCCCACGTTAAAGCTCCATTTTATGCCCCAATTGATGTCAGCAGCTACAGAGAAGAAGCTTTGTTGGCAGCAGTCATTGAGACAAAAATCCTTTTCCAGCACAATTAGAAGCCCTTCCAGGGCCAGCTCTGTGTCCCGGCCCTCTCTCTATCCCCCATGGGACCCCAAAGAGCACTTGGCACGTAGCAAGTACGTGCTATTTATTCATGTGACTTTTGGCAGTGCTAAGGTTTAGGGCTCTGCACAGATGGAGTCTCGTGTTACTCACCATTTGGCCAAACATACTGCTTTGTGGATTTCTTCCCATTTTTCCCCAAAATTCTTGGACACCCAGAGGCCATTCTGAAAGATTATAAATGACTTATCAAAATTCCAGCTTCATTCTGTGCAGCTGTTTACATGACCTTTAATAATTCACGTCCAACTAGTCAGTATGGAAGAAACAAACACTGGAGCTGCCTGACCAACACACACACACACACACACACACACACACACACACGCATGCACACATACAGATATGCGCGTGCACACGCTCACACATAGACATGCAAGCATGCACACGTGCACACACACGTGCACACATACAAACACATGCATGCACGCACACATATTTCTCGGGCTCCTTCTGGTCTCGGATCGTATCAGGCACCCCGAATGCCAGGCACTGCAGCAGGCGCTGCATTCCCGCCTCTCCAGGATCTCACAGCTTAACAAGGGGCGCGAGTGGGAAGAGCGCTCACTACCAAATGGTGTTATGGACGTGGGCCAATGTAGAAGAGGGCTGTGGGGGCACACTGCTCAGCGACAGCTGATTGAAGAACACTGCACTGACTGAAATGACGAGTGGTTTCATCACAAGGAGCCAGGGGGTGGGAGCGAAGCAAGACAAAGGAAGACTGGTAAAGGCGGGAAGGGGACAAACATGGAGGAGTATGAAGATCAAAAAACATCAGTGGTGTGAAATCCCAAGGTGAGAAGATGAGGCGCTGATGTTCAGAGAGGTGAGGTGAGCTCAGGGGAGGCCACCTTCCTGGCCAGGCCAAGGAACCCAGCTTTCATTGTTCATGAGCTCTCAGCAGGACGGGGCTCTGAGAGGGGAGGCACAGCTTCACTTTTTTTTTTTTTTTAAGGTGACAACCATAGATGAGAATGGGAAAGAAGGATGCCAGAGGGTCCCAGCTAGAAGTAGGATGTAAAGTAAGTAAGTATGACTTAGTTCATTAAGAGTTAATGATGCCCTTGAGGAACGGATCAGCCAGAAATGAAGCCAGAATAGAACTGATTTTTCTAATAGTTGCGTGTGTGTGTGAATAACATCAGGCTGGGGAATGGGGGGGTGCACTGTGTCATTTATGACTATAAATTCTGTAGGAGCATGCCTGAGGGAAGAGCAGAGAAGCTCAGTTGGGACTGGGTTTGAGGTACCTCTGGGACACACCCCTGGAGACAGCTGGGGTCAGCCAGACAGGAATCTGCTGGCCTATGGGAGAGCCGGAGCCAGAGGTAAGATTGGAGACTCTTTACATCCTAACTGGAAAGCAGAAAGAAGTGGCTGCTCAAAGGAAGATGAACAGAAGGCAGGTAAGAGTAAGAGGGGTTAAGAAAGATACCAAGAAGTACTTTCTAGAAAGGTAGAATGGCCAAAGAGAATCGGGTCAGAGAGCCAAGCAAAAAGAGGTTCTTAAAGGCGGGACTGGCTACAGCTTTGAAATGCAGCAATTAATAACATGCTGTCTGTCAATGTCAATTATATTGGCAACAGGAGCTCACTGGGCAGCCTCAGTGGGGGCGGGGCAGAGGTATCCTGTCAGCGGAAAGTGGCTGGGGCTCATCTTGGCAGAATGAGTCTTTGAGAATATTCTCAACTTTCTCTCCTCTGGTAACCACGACAATCTTAGGAGGATGACAATTTACACTTGTTCTCTGTAGCTCAAGGATGGTGACAGCAAACTGTTCTTCAGTACATTATTCCAGCAGCAGACATTCGTTCACCAAAAAAACATATAATGGCAATTACACATCATACGCACCTAGAAGAGACGACCTACCCAAGTCACACCCAGACAGGGACGGAGTGTAGAACTACACATTTCATCGCAAGGAGACGTCGGGAAGAAGTCTAGCACGAGTGCACTAGAGGGTCCTTTAAAGTCGGTGTATTCTGACACTGTAAACAGGGACAGGCAAATTCGAGTGGACTTACTTCAGTGCTGAGAGCTAGCAGGTAATCAGAGTTCTGAGGGCTGTACATCATCTGAGTCAGAGGGTGGAAGGGGAGGTCTGTCTGCACGAAGTTCTTGGCGAAGTCTGACGACCTGAAGACTCTTCCTCCTCGGCTTCCCCCAGAAACCTCTGCTGTTAGGATCACCTGGCCAGGGAGCGCAAAGGTCAGAGTTAGGGAGTAATACCGTGAAAGCCTGGGAAGAGGCGGGGGGGAGATAGCAAGTGACAGAGAGAGATAGTGACAGAAAGGGACAGAGAGAAGCATGCATGTGCATGCATTAGTTAAGGAAATTTTAGATCCAAAAGAAAGAGAAATGATAAAAGTATATCATTTACTACTCCTTTTAGTCTTATAAAAAAAAATCTTGAATGGAGCCAATGCTTCATGCCTGTGGTGTGACTCTGGTTAGTTCTGAGATGGAGTTTCCCCAAAGATTACAATGTTGTAGGGAGTACATGTTGCAGGGCTAAGCACTACCACATAAGTACGAAGGGTTTTGGTGCATCTTGGACATGAGCCATGAAAAAAAAAATCTGTGCTAAATCCCATTCTTTTATGATCAGTATCACTGTTTAATTTTACAATACAGAAATATCAAACTAAAATGCTATCCTAGGTTCATTTCTGTTGCTGTGATAAAACTAACAAACAAACAAAAAACAAAAACAAAAACAAAAGCAAGCAAACATGGTAGGGGAGAAAGGGCTTATTTGGCTCACAGTTCAGGTTCCAGTCTGCCACTGTGTAAAAGTCAAGACAATGTAGCTGCTCACATCCACAGTTGAGAGCAGAGAGTGAATTCATGCATCTACGCACGCCTACTTGTGCTTGGTATCCTTTCCACACTTACACAGTGCATGATCCTCTGCCTAGGGAAATGTGCCCCTCACAGTGGCTTCCCATACCAATGAGTGTGCAATCAAGACAATCCCCCACAGACATGCCCACAGGACAATCTGATAGAGACAATCTTTCATTGCAGCTCTTCCCGGGTGACAATGAAAACTAATCATCACAAACGCACTATTGTGGGGGGCTGGAAAGATGGCTCAGCAGTTAAGAGCACTGTCTGCTATGCCAGAGGTCCTGAGTTCAATTTCCGGCAACCACATGGTGGCTCACAACCATCTATAATGTGAACTGATTCCCTCTTCTGGCATGCAGGTGTAAATGCAGATAGAGCACTTATCTACATAAAATAAATAAAGCTTAAAAACAAACAAGCACACACACGCACACACACACAAACAAAATGCAGTACTGTGAACTGCAGGATCATTCCAACACTAAAGTGTTTCAGTAGGCATGGAGTGCCAACTTCATATACAGGAATGAGTCTCACCTTTCCAGAATTCTCAGGACCAATAGCCATGCCAAATTCCGTCCGAATGAAAGTGTTATTGATGAGATTTGTAATGTCCTTAAAGTTCTTTCCATAATCCTCGCTGAGAGGAAGAAGGGAAAAAGAAGAATATTTAGAGTGTGGTGTGGAGACCCGCCAGACTTCTGAGCCTTTATCCCCCTTTCATGACTTTCGCCGTCAGAGTGGGGTTAGTCTTGGGAACATTTCACTTCCGTTACCAGTGACAAGTTTCAGGACAAGGGAGTGACTAAGGTTGAGCCAAAAAGAGGAGAGGGCCTTCCCTTGAGATTTTCTAGGAAACACATTTCCTCTCAGATGAGCCACTTGCTGAAATCAGTCAGCCTTCTTTTAGGCCGGTGGTTCTCAGTGGGGTGGTTATGCTCCGTGATCCCACTTGTGGAATATTTGGAGATCGTTTTGATGATCACAGTTTAAACACCATTTAGGCCAAGAGGTGGCTGACCAGGTCACAGTGCACAGGGCAGGCTCACGACAGAGAACTATCTGGCCCCAAATGCTGAAGCATCATTGTTGAGAAACCCCACAATATGGCATGTGAATATAATAAAAGGAAGCAAAAAAAAAAACAAAAAAACAAAAAAAACAAAAAAAAAAAACAAAAACAAAAAAAAAAAAAAAAAACCTCTTTCTTTTTCCCACAATGAAAGGGCAACTGAGGTAATTCTATAATCCCAGAAAAGCATACATATAACACAGGATAGAACGGACCCTGAAACATGTTGTTTCCCTGTAGCCCTGTAGTTATGAGAATCAACAGTTTTCTTGTTACTCAAGCTAGTCTGAACTGGGCCTCTGCTAACTGTAGCCGAAGGGCTCCTAACTAATCCATTAACTTTCACTACTTATGGGAGAGCTGCTGATTAAGGAGTGGTGGTCTTGATGATTCCTGTGGGGTTAGCATCCCCAGGTAGAAGTTTTCAACTGGTGTAGCATGAAAACCACAACCAGAGGAAGCAAATGACCAATTTCAACTCTTAGTTTCTTGAAGTTTTCCCCCCAAATTCCATTCCAACAGAGCCTCTCGGAAGCATCTGAATCCATGTTTAGATTTTTGAGAAATAACGGAATCTTTTGGAGGAATAAGAACACAAACAATTGGTACCATCTGATAGGCCTGATACTATGCATAAACCCTCCTTAGATGACACAGAACACTAACGATATTTATTAAATTTAAAGGTGCTGGATCTGAAGCAGGATCTGGGCCGCTCCCAACCTCTGTCAGAGAAGCTTCTCTATGCAGCGGGCAGCAGTCGAGGCAGAAATACCTAAGTGGCCAAATGGCTGAGAAAAGACTTAGTGCTTAGCCCTAAGTGGGGCGTCATTATCAAGTCCCCACCCTCTGCCGAGCTCGGGGGGGGGGGGGGGGGGGAGAAGAAAAAACAAGGGGGGGGGGGGGGGGGGGGGGGGGGGGGGGGGTAGATGGTCTACAGTCCCCGCCCTTCCCTGAGAAGCTACTGGCCGGTGGTCGCTGCTGTGGAGGGGAGAAGCCTGTTGTAAATTTCCCACTGTTCCAGTGGACGGCCTCACGCTCATGCACGCACAGAGGCAGCAATCATTGACCTCACTGATTTATCAAAAAGCAAAACAGAAAGGGAAAAAGAAAAAAAAAAAAAAAAAAAGGACTGAGTTAGTAGGACATGGCATTGGAAGGGATACAGGAGGGGCCGGAGAGAGTAAATGGGTGTGTGATCACCGCACGTATGTATGAAATAAGCAAAGAATAACAGATATATACATTTTCTGAATCGTCTATCAGTGAGGACATTGCAAGCCAGTTTCCCAGGGCCAGAAGAAATCTGTGGTAATGTTCACATTTATTATATAATAAGAAACTACCCATTTGGGGAGAAACCTCAACAAATAATCACAAACGAAGGAACATGAGAATTGCAAAGAGCTGAGACCATTGTATGTGGCTCCTTTGTCTCACAAGAGGGGGTGCAAGGAGACAAGATACCAAAAGCCCAGTAGCTAATTACAGCCATCAAAACCACAGTCTAATTCTCTTACTTCTTAGCCCTAAACTAGGGTCAACTTCTCATTATCTGTGAGGAGTCCTTTTTTCTTACAACTTGGGAATCCTGATTTCTCTTGCCAGAGTCTCTACTTGGCAGTAGAAGCTAGAAGCACAGGGGACATGCCTATGTCTGTTTGCACAGTCTCTGAGGATGATAGGGCAATCCACATGCCTTAGAATTACTAGGATGACTTCTACACACACACACAGCAACACACACACAGCAACACCCCCCCAACACATACCTACCAACATACACACACCAACACAAATACACACACACACACACCAACACATACACACACACAGCAACACAAACACACTCACACACACACACTAATACAAACACATACACACACAACCAAACATACACAGTCTCTCTCACACACATATACACACACACATGCATATATACACACTCTCTCACACACACATATACACACACACACCACACACAACACATACCCAATTGCTAGACAAATAAAGCAGGGAGTGGGCACCATCCACCAGCTTCCTCTCCTGCCCCAGCTCTGGCCTCGGAGTCCAGGACCTTTACTTATCTGCAGGCAGCCTGCAGGGGATGTGTACAAGCAGCGCCCAGGCCTGCAGGGTGCTTGATTTATCTCTGGCTTACAAATCTTCCTTCCTTCATGACATCCCCAGGGAACCTTCACAAATCTGTTGGCGCAACTGCCTGCTTTTTAAGAACTCAGTACAATGAGCATACCCCTCCCTGCCAGAAGAAGGAGGCCACGTCAGCGAACAACAACGGACCATCATGACAACCCTCTGCTACTTCAGCTGGCTAAGCTGAGAAAATGGACTACAGCTAACCTCTGGGAGTTAGGTAGGGTTCTGTCAGCATATTACATGCATCAGCATGATCTGGAAATCAATAAAACATCCTGAAAAAAAATCTTATTTTTCAAACTCCATATGACAATATAATTATAAATAGTAATCAAATGCTCGCTAACTGTGAGAACCCAGTAAAACCATCTGCTTTAGAAATGTGTCTTCTTAATAACAAGCCCACATATCAGCCACATGTTCTGGTGACCAAAAACAAATGATCATCTTAGTCTATGTCCATGTTCGTGGTGTGGACATGTGCACAAACTCCAGACATCACCACACACAACTGTGTGTAGAACAGAAATTGTCTAAGTCACCTGGCTATTGTAATGGAGCACTGTATTCTGGAGGCCAAAAGCGCAAGATCGGGTCACTGGGAGAGTCTATGTTTGGTGAGGTCCAGTTCCTTCCATCTCTTACTTATTTGTTTTGTTTGTTTGTTTGTTTGTTTTTAAATTGGAGTCTTGCTATGAAGCCAGGCTTGAACTCACTGTGTAACACATCTTCCTGCCCTAGTCTATCGGGTACTGATATTATAGGCGTAAGCCACACTTGGCTTTAAACCACGACCTTATCATTGTAATCTCGTAGGGCAGAAGGCTAGACAGATCTCTGGGGTTTCTTTTAAATGACACTAATCCTGTCAGTAAGAGTCTTGCTCTCATTTTCTAATCAGTTACCAACATAAGGTGCCTCCTCATACAGTTCAGGGGCCCCTGTTTAAGGAATGGTGCCACCCACAGTGGGCTGGAGCTTCTCCCATCAGTTAACCATCAAGAAGATCCCCCACAGGCAAACCTGATCTATACAATTCTGGCATGATAGTGCATGCTTTTAATTCTAGGGCTCAGGAGGCAGAGGAAGGCAAATCCCTGCAAGTGTGAGGCCAGCCTGTTCTAAGGAACGAGTTCTAGGCCACCCAGAGCTACAAAGCTACAAATAAGTGAGTAAATAGATTCTTCTGAGGTGATTTAATGGTGGCGGGTTGACAAATTAAAATTACAGATACCATTTAAATCAGATATGGGTGAGACTCAAGGTCCAATGAGTCTTGGCAAACTTCTAGTCGTGAAATGCAACAAGCCAGGTGACTTCCAAGTATAATGGCTCTGGAGCTCTGCACACACAGCCCAGGTGGAAGAAGGTGGCCACTGAGCCTGTGATACTCTCCCCTCCTAGTTAAACCCAAGGAAGAAGCCTTGGTGACCTCTGAGCTGTTTCTGGGCACATTCTTTCTGGTCTTGAGGAACGGTACACTTTAGCTGAATAACTCTAGGCCTAGCCTATGAAATTCAAGAGGCCTGGCAGCCCTCCTTTGTCCCTTTCCATCTCCTCCTCAAGCTCAAAAGTGTCTGTTTTCCTGCTGGTGGTTAATCCTCTTCATCAAACAGCCTCTTGACCATCTCCTTCATGCTTACAATTTCCGGAGTATGGACGGACTGAGGATTTTCAGCTTAATCTTAATCCTTAAATTCTGCTTCTTTTCTTCTTAACAATTCCGTCTTAAGTCATTTCTCTCCCTTTGCATCTTACTATCCATTGTTAGGAAGCCAAGCTGCAACGTCAACACCTTGCTTAGAAATGTGTCAGCTCTATTTCCAATTCCATCCTCCCTGGTGACTTCCGTCTTCTATATATCAATACATCATGAACACAACTCAGCCAGTTCTTTGCCATTGCATAAGACAGCTTTGTGTTTTCTTCCGTTTCTGTCTGAGACCTGATCATAGGCTTTTGCGTCCATATTTTAACATGGAGTACAGAACATTGTACAGAGTACAGAGCATTCTCAGACATAAGCTCTCCTTATTTTCTTTCTGATTCCTCAATAGAATCATCTATAAAGTTGTACTCACAGCAATCCAGGCTTTCCCAGCATGCACCTCAAACGCTTTCAGGTTATCCAGTGTCTATTTCCTTTACTCATTTTTCTGTGATTAAGTCTACAGATCCTAACATGAAAGATGTAAGGCTGATGATGACTAATTAAAAAATAATTACAGTTTTATAGTTTTCACTAATTGGGAATGTTTATATAGTTGGCCTTCATTTCTCACACATTCTTTATTGCAAGCTGCCTATTAACTTAAACCTATTTGTAATTTCAAATTCAATACTCATGGTGCTTTTGTGCCTATTGGCAGACATTTGCAAGGAAAAAAAAAATCCCAAAGCAAAAAACAGAACATAACAAACAAGAAAGAAATAAAGAAAGACAGATAGACAGACAGACAGAGAAAGAAAGAAAGATTTGTTTGCAACAGAAGTTAACAGGGTGCTGTTTGGACAGAGAATAGAGGTCGGTGTAGAGTTCTTGCCTACATATTAAATTCTTGCCTTACATTTTTTGTTTTTTAATTAGAGTGTTAATTTTTTTTTTTTTTTTTTTTCCAGAGCAGAGGACCGAACCCCGGACCTTGCGCTTGCCGGGCAAGGGCTCTACCACTGAGCTAAATCCCCAACCCCCTTGCCTTACATATTAAGCCCTTTCCCCACCCCCAAAACCTCCAAACAAAATAATGATCTTCCTGTGGTGTCCACGTTAGGGCCGGGGTGGTACAGCTGTGCACTTTTTGCTGGCAGTCTGCTGTTGCCCCACCCCCACCCCCCGTGCGCAGCAGTGATGTATCCTTGTTCCTGAACACAAAGAAACTGAGATGTGCCTCCTGCAGGCAGCGTGTGTGCTTGGTGAACTTCATCTGAGCAAGCGCTGTGCTACTCCTTAAATTTAACGAAGTGACAACACATACTAAATAAAGTATTTTAAAATAGAAACACGGTGAAGCAGGGTCATACGTTGATCGGGCGGCAAATACTATGAAGAGAGATTTGCAGAAAACTTGCCATGTATTTCCTGTGGGGACAATAATTCAGCATTTGCTGACTCACCATTTGTTTTTGTTTGGTTTTGGCTCAAACCCACAGAGATCCGCCTGCTTCTGCTGCCTGAGTGGCATCAAAGGTGTGTGCCACGATGCTCAGTTGGGTCAGCATTTGTGACAATTTTATAAAACATAACTGTTACAAATAATCTGAACCAATTACACTGAGATTTTCAGTTTAAATATCAGGAGAATGTAGCTCATTAATATGTGCCAAAGAAATCATGGACCTGAAACTTTGTTTTTATTTTGAATATTTTGTTGTGTTTTATAATTATTGGGAAATGTATGTGTTCTATGGAAAACATAAAAATACAAATGGAAAAATAGTAAGGCACAGAAAACAAAACCATAGAACTGTAAAATAAAAGAAATTTGAGTATTTGAGACCTTTCATTCGCTTCGCTTGACAATTCTTGAGTATGTAAAGTTGCAGTGTATTAAAGGCAACACGCCGTCATCTATTCCCATGAACTTCCCATATTCGTGCGTGTACACAGATGCACATATTCATGTCTGCTGCATGTCACAGCGTCCCACGCTATGTAGCCCAGGCTGGCAATGAACGCATGGTCCTTCCGCCTTTCTCTGCCCACGGTGGTGGAAACTAGCAGCCTGTTATTTAAAGGCTGGCACAGAAAACAGTTTCCTTGTCATCCACCACCTCTGACTCTTACGGTCTTTCCACTCCCTCGTCCACAATGCTACCCGGACCTTAAGCGGAACACAGATGTTCCATTTAGGGCTGAGCTCTCCACGGTCTTCTTCCTCGCACCCTGACCACTCACAGGTCTCTGCATGGGTTGCCATCTACCGCAAAAGAAAGCATCGCTGACGGGCGTCATGGTTTGTGACTTAAGTATGTGGTATCTTTAGCAATGAGATCCTGCTGTAGAATTTTGGAGGGTAGCCAAGAATAATGACCAATAGCTATAATTTTAGGCCTATATAACCTGTATGTTTTAGGACTCTTCTGTGGTAGTAGTTTTTCATGTGATTTTTTAAAGAATATTTTTAGTGTTAGTTAACTCTTTGTAGTCCCTCTTCCACCTCCCACCCTGTACCCCATCTCATCCTTCCTGCTCCAACTTTCCCCTTTCTATCACGGTGTTCTATCTCCCTCCCTCACCATGGCCCCTTACTAATTTCCTAACTTCTGTGGGTATTCCAAGTGAAACAAACATGTCTGGAGATTCAAAGCTAACATTCACACATGAGATAAAACATGCAACATTTGTTTTTCTGGGTCCGGATTACCTCACTCAGAATAATTATTTTAGGCTCTAGCCACCTACCTTCACATTTAATAATTTTATTTTTCTTAGTGGCTGGATACTATTTCTTTATGTAAATACACCACGCTTTTATTATCTATTCATCCATTGATGGGCATACGGGCTGTTTCCATTTCCTGCCTGCTATGACTAGAGCAGCAATGAGCCTGGATGAGAATGCCGGTTGTACGTATGAACTCACAGCAGTTGTGACAACATGCACAAGACCTGTGCAAGCCACTGAGAATTCTAGTGTAGGGGTAGAGGTTGTCATGAAGCCCCACACCTAGCTGAGGTAGCTGCTGAAAGAGAGGAAGTTAATTTTCTTTAAGAGTAGGTAGCTGATGCCACACACCCAAAACTAACTAAACAAGATGATTCTGTGTTGTTGGTCTTTTTTAATGAGGACACAAAGGTGGTGGGTATGGAATGTGTCATGATCTGGAAGGAATTGGAGGAGGGGAATGAATATGCTCAAAATACGATGTGTGGAATTCTCAAAGAATTCTCAAACACAACTATTTTTAAAAGACTGGCACATGGGGCTGGAGAGGTAAAACAGTGCTCTTCTAACTTATGATCTGCCCAGTCCTTCGACAATTCCTTCCCTGGTGTCCTTTCTCTCTGGAGGCAACAGAGACAGTTCCCTTGTGTTCTGGTGTGCCTTCATGCCTAACTCCACCCAGCAGGAGGCACACATTCACCTATCCTGTAATTTGCATCCCAAATGAAGCTCTCCTGAACAAAGGCAATTCGCTAAACTATGCTCATCAAAGCTGTGAGACACAGAAGAGGCACTGGAGCGGATTCTGCAGGCTTTCATTTTGTGATTGGGCAATGGAAAGGCATTCAGGACCCTTTCTGAGTAGCCGGCCCCTCCCCTTTGCATTTCTGAAGTAACAGGTGCCCTCTAGCTGGCGTGCTAAACAAAGTCCTTTCAGGCCAGGCCAGCCCAGTTGTAGAGGCAACACGGCATATTCACAGTTTTCTCCTGAACTCTGAGAAAGGGGACAGAGTCTGATTTCACTTCACAGTGAGGAGAGAGAATGGATATTCAGAATGACTGGTGAAGACTATGGCAGCAAGAGTGATGGGACTTGGAAGAAAAAGAGCCTTGGTAACATGACACCGTAATGGCAGGCAAGCTGGGCTGCTCTCTAGTAAGGGGTGCGTTAGCAAAGAGGAATTTTTTGGGGCACAATCAGGCTTGAATCAGCCTATGGTCAGTATTTAAACAGTGACTATGCCCCAGTAAGCACATTACTGAAAAGGAAAAGGATGGGGTTCATTGCCACAGTCTGACTCAGGAGCTCATTAGCTCCAATTCCAGCCACATGGTTCACAAACATTGTAGTAAACAAAACAAACATAAACAAAAAAAGAATAGTGAGGCATAAAAGAAAAACTGGCTTGAAGCATTGTGCATGGAAGATATTCCAACATAGAAAGGGAGTAGCTTAATAAAAGTCTTCACAATATGAAACCATCAATAATCAGAGAAGAGCCTTCCATTTGTGACTGGAAATGAGCATCCCTGTGACACAAGCAGGGAGATGCATCCTGGAAACATTAGTTTCTGTGAAAAACTGGCTGCATTCTAACTATTCACCCAACAGTGGAAACCATGTCAGTCTGACAAAAATGAGGGTAACCAGCATAGGAGACCTGCTGCTATTACTGACAGCGGAGCTTGTGAAGCCGCTTTTGCCCTAACAGGAGTAACTGAGGAATCTGGGCACAATCACTTGTTACCAACCATCACGGAAGACTTCTCGTTCACTTTGACAACTGGGGCAGTGACGCCAGTAGCTGGCTATATGTCACCTGTGGTCACAAGTCAAAGGTCACTCCATGCCAAGCATTACAGAGCCCTCACCTCCCAGCAACCCTGAGGTGAGCACTGCTGTTGTCCTCCTTTAACAGCTAATAGAAAGGGGTTTAGGAGGCCATGTGACTTGTTCAAGTTTATTCTATTTGTAAATGGCAGTGCAGAAATTCAACACCCCCGGCCTGCTTGCCAACTAAAACTTGGCAGCCCTTTGCTTTTCTAGGTTGCTTCCCAAGTCAATACAGAGAGATATAATGCTGACAGGGAAAATCAAGATAATGAATTGTAAATAAACTAAGATGACACTCGGCTGTGGTCAGCTGTTCTTCCTTTTAGAGTTTCCAAATGCTTATACTACGATGATACCTCTAAGACAATGACAGATAACCCATGAGGAAGGCCGTGCCGGGGAAGACTTCATTATAGCAATAATTATTAAATGCTAGAAATAGCGACTAAGACTAATATACAAAGTTTTAAATAGAATTTTTCTTGCCCAAGCAGGAGACCTTTGACCTATCTGTGGTTATTTAACTACTGTTCTAATCGCAGAAACAATGGCGCCTGCTCTGGGCTTTTTTAACACCCAGATACTACAGTGTACTGACAATCTATAAGAAGAGTATAAAAACTCACAGAAGCCAAAGCATCCATTCATCCATTCATCCATTCATCCATCCACCCATCCATGCATCCATCCATTCAATTAACCGTTATGCCTGCCTACTATGCTACTATGTGTTAGCCATGCCGAGTGTCCAGTTGATACAGTGCCCAGCCTTCATGGGGCTTTGGCAATTCTGAGATATGACTTCCTCTTGGCCTACGGGACTATTTGTGTATTTTTTAAAATGTGTTTATTTTTATTTTTTGTACTTTGGTGTTTGACATTGGCATGTATGTCTATGTGAGGGTGGTGGATCCTCTGGAACAGGAATTATAGAGAATTGTGAGCTGCCGTGTGGATACTAGGACTTGAACCCAGGTCCTCTGGAAAAGCAGTCAGTGCTCTTAACTGCTGAGCCATCTCTCCAGCCCCAGTATTTGTTTATGTTAGGCCAACATTGCCATGCTGAATAGAAAGTTCTGGCTCCAGGCGCCTGGGCAGAAGTCAAAGATTACACCTACAGGGAGAGGGAAGTTGGTTGATGCGTTTCAGAACCTCAGCATTAGTTCCCTGGCCCTGGGCCGAGACCTGCTGTGGAACAATCAAGTGAAGAATGACTGGGGCTCCCAAAGGCCTTCTGGTGCCTGTGGTGTTTCTGCTGCGGGGATTTTGTGGTTCATTTAGGTTCCTTGGGCGGAGATGGGATAGATACACTCAGTGAAGAAGATAATCACTTACTCTATACAGTATTAGCTGCTCTTAGTCCTCATGAGGAAAAGAGCCTACTATTCATGCTGCAGAAGACACACGGATGTCAGAGACCCATGCTCCCACCCTTGCCACAAGCGTGAACTGTAGTAATGAGGTAGACTGAGGTAGGGTGATCTAAGAAACGCCTTCTTATGCAGAAATGACCACCATCTTATATAAAAATTACCAGCTTAGACTCCAAAACATCAGGTACAGATTTGATTAACAGAGATATTTAGGTATAGGTATATATAGAAACAGAATATAGAGAGACAGAAAATCCACACTGCCTTCCTGACAGTAAGAACCCATGAGATTAACATGTGCACACATGCTTGTAGACTCTTCTGTTTGTCTTGTGTTATTCCACCCCTCTGGTAGGTCAACCTCATCTTCAAGCTAAGCCCTTCCCACTTTTCTTTAGGTTGCTAAACTGTCATCCAAAAGTGGGCCATGCATCAGTCTGCTGGAATTTTAAGATCGAAATGAACTGTTGAACTACTGTGACCAGAAAAGGTGGAACCTCCGACCCAGTGCATTGCTTAGCCAAATATCCCTGAGATATGTTATCTCACCTTCTATAAAGCTTGGACTGTCCAAAACTCACAATTACCAGTGGCACTTGGAAAGTGGTCAGGACGAGAATAACCTGGAGGGGGACAAAAGCATTCTGTCGATAAGAAACGAAAGACGCAGCGACCACACGCTGATAGAGGCTGATAATAAACTGCGGCAAAGACTGGGGGCAACCCTGCTTTCTAGAGACCTGTAATGCATCGTATCTGAAAACTAGGAAAAACCAAAGAAGATGGGTTTGCGAGGATCTGACTCGTTGCTCACACTGGAAGCCGTGAGGCTGGGATGCTCAAGTACACAGGAAAGATTTCTCTAATTTGTATCTAAACAATCATAACATACTCTCATTTTTTTTTTTCTGCTCCCCGAGGTTAGCATCCTACCGTGTCACATACTGTGTCTGGGCATCTTCTCTTCCAGGTTGCTAGTTCTGCATGGAATTCATTTTGTAAGTAATTATTTTTCTATGCAAAAACATACACGAGAAGAAGATTCTAGCTGGGTGCAGTGGTGCACGCCTGTGACCCCACCACTAGGGAACGAAGGTAGGAGGATCAGGAGTTCATGGCCAGCTTAAGCCATGTTGTAAATTTAAGGCTATGCAGGCTACTTGAGCCTGTGTCTGTGTGTGTGTGTGGGGGGGAGGGGGATCTTAGAGTTACCAACTATCTTAGCTAAGTGAATAAATCATAGAAATTTAAGGCATTGGTCAAAATTGAGAAAAACTGAGATACAGTAAAGGAAATTCTATTGGAAGTTTAAAGGGTAATTATAAGAAACAACTTGTTTCTGTGTGTATGTGTGGGGCTTATGTGTTTGCCCATGCTCATGTGTGTGTGCAGGCAACAGGTCAATGTGAGTATCTTCTTCCATTGCTCCTCACCTTGTTTCTTTGAGACAGATTTTCTCACTGAACTGACAACGGCCTCACTAGATGGCATGCCCTGGCCAGTGAGTTCCGAGGGTCTTCCTGCCTCTGTCTCACCAGCGGGACATTACAGGCATGCGCTACCACACCCAGCTGTTCGTTTTTAATTTTATTTTAAATCATGTCCGAGTGTGTGCCTGTGTGGGGGTATTTGGACTTACATCCTCAGAGAACAGAGACATTAAACTTCCTGGAGCTGGAGTCACAGGCGGTTGTGAACCTGCTGACGTGGGTGCTAGAACAGGGAGCAAGAACAGTGTGTTCCTGACTGCTGGGATGTTCTCCAACCCACATGCCGCTTTTTACATGCATGCTGGGGATCTGAACTCACATCCTCATGTTTGCACAAGCACATTACTCACTGAGCATCTCCTCAGCCCTGACAACTTGCTTTCCAGAACCACAGCTGTGCCTGCATAGTTTTCTGGCGTTGTTTCATGTGCCTCACACTAATGCAGACATCAACGGGATACCATCCACCGAGCCACCACCCAGCCCTGTGCCCTGATCAAGAAGGGTAGCGGCAGTTTCCAGACTGCTTTGGATGGTTCCCAGTTCTAAAGCAAAGCCACACAGACTACAATTTCCTAAAAATTTGTCCTCAAAATACACATTTTCTGTGACTACGGTTGAAGAGACTTTCAGAAAATCATGATATTTAGAGTGTAGACCCATCTCAAAGTACATAATCTTGCTAGACTGAAGGGTTTGGAATATTACTTACCCCAGTGCTGTCTCCAACCCACGACAAGGACACTGAGCCACTGAGGTCATCGAAGACATGCTGTTAGGGAAAAGGAAGTGAAACTCATTTAGAAATGCTACCCACTCCCGAGCAGTCCTTGGTTTCCTCAAATAATTCAGACCTTTATTATATTCTTACATTTATTATTTTGAGGATGTCATTCATGAGTACTGTATTTACATAATTTCCATTTCATACTCCCCTCTCTGACTCCTGCTCACTCTCCCTGGATCCCTCTCAACTTCACGACCTCTTCTTTAAATGTATTTGTGTGTGTGTGAGAGAGAGAGAGAAAGAGAGAGAGAGTGAGAGAGAGAGAGTGTGTTTCCTACTAAATCCATTTATGTTGCTCAGTAACTGACCATGGAGTGCCCAACCCCAGCTGATGCATCCACAACACAACCCCCAAATCTGAGGCTCATGAAACATCACAGAATAGGGAGCAGGAAGATGGAAAGAGCCAGAGGACCTGGGTATTTGCTACGAGACAGTATCCTCTATATGTGACAAGAAGTTGCACCACGAAATGCTATGTCCACCTGAACAAGACCTCTACAGTGACAACACTTGTTGAAATCCAAAATGGATGGGAGGCGCCCCACTAGGGCCCATCCCTAGAGGAAGAGCTACAGGCAACGGCGGCTGCTGAAAAAGGGAGAATCAGTCTTCCCCAGGGGTGAGCTCTCTGGTAGGTTAGCCAATCCTTTGTCACTCAGCTGTGTAACTGAATTCATAATTACAAGGGGCCAGCGATCCCCAGAATAAAATTTGGGAGAGACAGGATTTAGAGGCTTCATCCAAATCACAGACGACTAAGAAACTTCCATTCTCTCGCACAAAGTAAGCCAAGCAGATGATAATGTCACTGCACCAGATGGGCGATGGGGAAGTCTAATTGCTTTCTCCAACAGAACTAAATATAAAGACATAGCAAAGTATTCTTAAAACAAGAGCTCAGAGCCCACACTGACAGACGTAATTATAACCCAATCGGCATAACTGAAGTTTCGCTAAGCCGTCTTTGCAGTACGGCTGGATAGTTAGAGTCTGGGTTCCCCCTGCTTCCAGGCAGCAGGGAGTGAATGGCTTGGTGTTGTCTGTCCAGCCAACAACGACAGATTAATAATAAGCCTTATAGTAGCTGCTCGGGGAATTGGGAAACGAAACAGGGGAAGGTGTATTATATCTAAAATACAGAAAACATGTGAAAAGAAAGCAACAGTCATCTCCGTGAGATAGTTTTCACTCAAATAGTTCCATCTTCTATCCATGAAATACATTCGTCATAGAAAATGTAAGCTGGACGAGGAAGTAGAGTAAAGGAAATAAAGTCATTCATAATTCACCACACAGAGATATTCCAATTGATGTTTAATCTCCTAGCTGTTAATCACTTTTTTTTTCCTCTGTGTTTTTGAAACAGGGTTTTTCTGTGTAGCTCTGGCTGTACTGGAACTAGCTCTGTACAGCCAGGCTAGCCTCAATGTTTCAGAGATCCACCTGCCCGTGCCTCCCAAGTGATGGGATTAAAGGCGTGCGCCACCAAGCCTGGCCCCATCTTTATCACTTACTCAACTAATAAAATAATTCAGCAGAGGCACTACTGTCATTTGAAAAGATCTGTAAGTGCACAGAAATTACATGTTATATATGCATAAATATATTTATATATAATATATGACAATATATAATTAAATAAATATATTTATGTATTAGTATATAACAATATATTTATGCATATATAGAACATGTATGCATAAACAACAAAAATGAAGGTCCTTTCTTTTTTCCTTTTCTTTTCACATGCCACCACCCTAAGCCCCGCTCCACAGTAGCTCAGTATGTACATCTACAAAGGTTGCTGATTGTGCTTTTTTTAGGGAGACATCTAGTTCCACTTTAGCACCCTCCGCATATTCAGCCTTCTCAAATGGGAGCCCATTTCCAGCAGGGGGGAGCGTTATATTTCTTGGTGTTCTCTGTGAACACTCAATGAGCATCTGTTGAAAATGATTATAACATATCCTTCCCAAACCACAACCTCCATCTCAAAATAGAGCATGCCTATAAATGGTCCGATGCCAACTACTTGGTCACTCAAGCCACCAACCCCAACAGAGAAGCCGGAAGAGAAAGAACCCTGAACACAAACTGCTTTGCTTATCTCCTAATTTTCTCTGTGGTCCTCCTGACTGGGCTTCTGAGTCTGTGTTATTTCCCTTCTGGATGGAAAGTGCCTTTGAGGTCAAAAGACCCTGCTGAATGCTCTCCATAAATAGTGCTGGTGCCGTGCACAGGGCTTGCTCAGTAAATGCTGGTTAACTCTCAGATGCTCAGACTGAGCTAGAAGCCACTGAGGGACAGAAGGGCTATTCATAGAGAGACTTGCTGAGCATCTGAGGCAGGCAGGGCTGCTTGAGGCTCCTGGAACCAGAAGCCTACAGAATGACAACAGTGTGCTTTAGATGTCTCACACAGAGCAAGACCACATGTTCTCTTGGGAGACAAGATAAGTGCCTGAAATTACGGCAACGAGTGCCTGGAGGAGGAGGAGCAGGGATAGCCATCACCCAAACATGACATTTCTCCCCCAAGAGAGTGTCTGGCTGCAAAAACTGAAAAAAACTCCTATATTAACACACTGGAGCTCTTGGTTGTCTTCATCAGACCGTAGTATTGTTAGGGAGACAATCAGGACCTGCACTTTGCCCTTTTTATACCATTCTCTGCACGTGACTCAGTCCACATCTTACTGCCCACATCTTACTGCTCAATCTAGGAACAAGGGTTCCTGGACGCCACTGGCAGCCTCAGCTCCCTCTCAAACAATGAAAACGAGAACCAGTCTAGCTTATGGTAAGAGCTCCCTTGAAAATATAGGCCAGACTTATTAGCTGTAATTGTGGTTTTCTGTTACCCTTGACCTCCTGTCCCACCCTTCCCATTAACCATTTAACATTTGCTTTTGAAAATGTACAAGCTCCTTGAGGTACTTGTCTACCTACATAAAATGTGACTCATCTGTTGTAGTTTATGCACAAGCATACTTATTATCTTCTGAAATTAAGAGAGAACATGAAATCTGATCTGACAGTATGACCGGAGCTCACGCAGGAAAATAAAAAGTTCACACGGAAAGGAGGCAAATCCCAGGGATGGCAAGCTGTGGTGGTTAGTTTTTGTCAACTTAACGTGAACTAGAAACACCTGAGAAGTGGGACCCTTACTTGAAGAATTGCATGGATCAGATTGGCCGGTGGGGGAGGCGCACCTTAGTGATTGCTGAGGAGGGGAGGGCTTAGCTCACTGTGGGTGGTGCCACCCCAGAGCCAACGATCCCCAGCTGTACAAGAAAGGTAGCTAAAGTGGTCTGCTTCCATTCCTGTCTTGAAGCTCCCGCCTCCAGTTCCTGCACTAGTTTCTCTCCATCATGGGTTGTGAGTTGTAAAAGGAGACAAATCCTCCCCTTCCCAGGTTGTTACTGTTGGCTGTGGTGGTTATCACAGCAACAGAAAGCGAACTAGGAGAGGCGCAGGCACCAAGAGTCCAGGCTCAATCCCTCGCCTTCACAGGGAAGGAACACAACGACCAGGAAAGACGGGACCACTTGGCCCTCATTAGGGAACAAGTCACTGCTGTCAGCAAAAGGCCATAGACTCTAATCAGTTACCCGTCTATGTACATTTTCAGGTGTGCGCATGTATGGAATCCAGAGGTCAACACTGGGAGTCTCCCCTGAATTATTCTCTGACTTCTTCCTCTCACTGCATTGTCACCGGTCATCTGATGCAGAGATGGAACCCCTGAATTTTAACGACTGTCATATATAGCATAGTGTGTGGGAAGTGCTCAAAAAATATGAAACCCATTTTCCATTTTCTTTTCCTTTATTAAGAAAGGGGTTTCACTGCGTAGCTCTGGCTGGCCTGGAACCTACTTTGTGAACCAAACTGGTCTTGAACTCATAGAGACCCACCTGCCCCTGCCTTCCTAGTGTTGGAATTAAAGGTGTGAACCATCATGCCTGGCCAATACATTTTCTTTAAGAACAGTTTGAGAAGCCCTAGAAAGGTGGAGGAAGTGAACACTAAGGCCAGATTTATTTAATTTCCCCAAAATAGTAATGAGAAAAGGATATAAGCTCTTGGGGGAGGGGGTGCTTTCTGCTTCCAGCCAAGGATGACAGGTGCTTTCACCTTCTCAGGAAAACCTTGAAGAAACACAGTCTGTGTGAACCAAGTTTTCTAGTTACCACACACCAGGAGGCGAATGATAATGATCCCCAAAAGAAGGTGAATAGAGGGTCCTACAGAGCCTGCAGCTTCCTCCCTGGAACTTCCAGCTCACTGTACTAGAAACAGAACCTATGCTGAACCCAGAGATCTCCCAAATTGAAGAAATGAGACCGGCGGCGTGTGGAAACCAGATGCCATGTTACTGTGGGGAAACCAAAGGTCAGAGTTTGCAGGGTAGAAGACTCAAGAGGGGAGAGGTGCACGGCCAGGGGACTCGAGAGGGGCTGTGGTAGTTTGCCTGCATGGCTGAGAGCTCGTGTAGGAGGCAATGAGAGTTGGAAGAGGCTCCGGGACAGCAGGAAGAGCTCCCTGAGAAGAGGAGGGGCCAGCTAGCCAGTGTGCTCCCTCTCTTTCATCATGCAGTGATCTCTGCATGCTATGAGGCAGCAAGAAGCAGCCACCAGATTGCCCCATGCGCACCAGTATCCACAGCTGTGCGCGGGGTACACATCTGTTCTTTATGGATTATCCAGGCTGTGGCACTGAATTATGGCAACAGGAAACGGACAGGGCTTTCCCAGTCAGCCAAGTCCGGAGAGCAGGGTATCAGCTGTCAGGTCTGGGGAGGACAGTACCTGGACCCCCCCCCCCCCCCCCCCCCCCCCCACAGAACTGCCAGGTCTTGTTCCCCAGGATCACAGAGAAAAACTTCGCATGGCAAAGGGATTGGGCGCTTAGGAAACTTCACTGTAGCGTGTAGAAAAAAACTGTGTTCCAGAACAAAGTTCCAGGATATTGACAGGTATCCACAGTATTCTGGCCTGGAGAGATGGTGCGGTGCTTGAGAGCTTGTACCGCTCTTCTGGAGGACCTGAGTTTGAGGCCCAGCCCCCGTGTCAGAGGGTTTGCAACCACCTATAACTTGAACTCAGGGGGGATTTGATGCCTCTGGTGGGAGCCTACACTCACATGCGGGTGTGTGCACATGTGGGCACACACACACACAGAGACATGGACATAACTAAAAATTATAAAAATAAAAAGTCCCCACAATATCTAAGATTCAATTAAAAAAAAAAAAACAAACAAACTTGCCAGATACACAAAGAGCAAGAAACCATTAGTGAAATCATTAGTGAAAAGAAAAATCAAAATTACCCAGAAATACAAATAACAGAATTAGTATACATGACATGAAAACAGTTATAATTGTACTGCAGAAGCTCAAGAATTAGAGAGCAGGTTGACTGTGTTAAATAAAGACACACAAAAAAAGTGTTTTTTTTTTTTTTTTTTTTTTTTTTAAACACCCAAAATCTGTTAGCTGTGCTAGCACTGACCTGTGATGGAGGCAGGAGGATCTCAACTTTGAAGTCACTCTGGACTAGATAGACTATTTAGACAATGTCTAGCGAAAGGAAAGAGGTGAAGAGAGAGAAAACAAGAGAACAGAATAGAAAAATGCTCAAGCCAGACTTGTAGAAATAAGACTTCCCAGGTATACGATAAAAACCAAGCAGGGTTAGAATCAAATGGAGGTTAGATACCACAGGCGAGATTAGAGAACCTGAAGAAATATCAAGGTAATCCAACTGACGTGAAGACAGAGAAAAAAACTGAGGTGAAAATGAGCAGAGCAGCACATCAAGCTGTCTGACGGATACACAGACAGGTGCACAGATAACTCATCATCTAGAGAAGGCTTAGAGTGCAGAGAACAGCATGGAGAAAAAAAAATAGCCCCCAATTTAATCTCAGCATTCAAGAGGCTGAGACAGGCAGATTGCCACAAGCTCTGGACCAGCCAAGGACACACAGCAAGACCCTGTCTTAAAAGCCAACCAAATAAATTCTTTTATCTTGATTGAAACTAGAGACCAGAGATTAGATAAACTCACAAACCCTAAGCACAAGATGATGAAAATCAGATCACAGCTCATCATACTCAAACTGTCTGAGGAAACTGAGGAGAAAAACCTTGAAAATGTTCAGAAGATGGCTGCATACAAAGGAATGAAGAATGGCAGTAGATTTTTTTTTCTTCTAAAGAACAAGGCAACTCAAAAGCTAGTGGGAGTGCCAGAACAGCAGTCCAAACCTGTGGCACCAGTCAAAATATTATAGTAAAAAATGTTATCTTATAATTTAATATGAATATATTTGAGACAGGGTCTTGCTGTAAGTCCAAGCTGGCCTTGAACTCACAAATCTTCTGCCTTGGCCTCCTGAGTTTACAGGCATGAACCAGCTTGCACAGCTTGGATGATTCCTTTTGAAGTCACAAGGAAGAAACTGAACCTGTGGAGAGATCTGAAGGTAGTTCTGTGCAATCTTTATGAGAAAACTGGCTGTTCTAGCCCATAACTACCAACGCTCAATGTGGTCTCTTTCCAGGGTTTACTCCCATAGCCCTTACAGTCATTTCTTATATCAATCAACCCAGTGCTGGGTACTGGACAAAGGGCCTTGCATATGTGAGGCAAGTACTCTGCTCAGAGCTATACCCTCTGCTCTAATGTCGTGAATTCTTAATGGCAAACATCACGCTGTGGTACAAATGAAGATATACACAGACAGAAAGACCTTACAGACAGAAGTGGGAACAGATGGCGGAAGGCAGCGGCACAGGTGGAGCGCACAGGAACAGAGACGCCAGTCTTCTGAAAACCTTCCAAAGGTAAATGCGTGGGTTAACTTGATGGGATTTAGAATGATCATGGCAACAAAGCTCCTGGTCTTATCTTGGAGACGGCTCTAGGTTAGGTAGAGACAGAGGTGGGACGAGCTTTAAGTGTGGGTGGCACGGTTATTTCCTGCTCTTGGGGCTAGGACTGAACGGCAAGGAGAAAGCAGCTGAGCACCAACCTCTCTTTCTTTCTGCCTCCTCACTGGTATGCAGCGGGATCAAGTTCCTGCCGCCCACAACTTCCCCGTGATGGGGCTACACTCTCAAACTGTGAGTAAGGTCAACCCCTCCCTTTCTATGTTGCTCCATCAGGTGTTTCGTAAGTGACAAGACAAGGAATTGATACGGAAAACACAAGTAAAATGTTATTAATATCACCAAGCAGAGCTAAGTATACAGTAAGTGTTAATAAATGCTTGTTTTAAAGGTCAGAATAAATCAAGTTAACTTTACAGCAGAAAGAGAATAAAAACACAGAAAAGGAAAAAATGTCTGATGCTTGAGAAATAGTATTTCTTTGTGAAAGATCCGAAGAAGGCTGAGACTAGGCCATATATCATTTATCAGCCTAGAATAATGTTCAGCAGTATAAAGAGCTGAAAATGATCAGCTCATTAACTCATCTAATCAAGAAAGAATAAAAAATGTATATGAGCAGAAAATAAAGCTTATGGCTAGGAAAAAACTCAAAAGGCAGAATAATTTTTTTTACTAAAACTCAAAAGCGCCAACAATATTTCTAGTGAGTATTCTAGAAAAGTCAAATCTCAAGCTACATAATAATGTTCAAAAGTAGGGAGGCTAACAGACAGAAAGATGAAAGTCTATCTCAAGCAGTATTGTAAGAAGAGACATCATGGCCACCTGTGGTGGCACATACCTGTGACAGAACTCTGGAAGCTGAGGCAGAAAAAATTAGTTCAAAGCCAGCTCGAGTTATGTAACAAGAACTTGATTTAAAAAAAAAAAAAAAATTAAGTTACATGTTAGTTGTACACAAGTCCCTAAAATGCAGGAAGAGATGAAGTACTCTGTAACCTAGAGTACTGAGGAGGTGAATAATTCACCACACAGCGAACAGGAGCTGGTCAGCCAAATATGCATGCTCTAGAAAAAGGCCAGAATAAAAAAGAAATTAACCTTGTAAATATGCTGTTTCTCTATACGAACAGGCCAAAGCCAGTATCCAGAGGAAGCAGAGAGCAATGCCTGAGCTCACTCAGTCATATATCGGTGTAGGAAGCCTAGCAGCCAGAAGTTTCAGCCAGCTAGACAGAGTACCAGCTTCACTCTTTTAGAAGCAAATGAAGATGAAATGATCGCAGCTTCCAGAGAGATTAATTTCCTGTTCCCTGCTACTGGCCTAGGAACAGACAAGACAGATCAATGGACAAAAGTGAGAGCAGGACTAGACAAGGTTTCTTTTAGCAGATGACAAGGTCCGAATTTCCTGTCAGTGGCAAAGGAGTGCGGGAGGAATAAGTAAACCGCTGACTGCTGACTTCCCTCTCACATTCTAAATCGAGCAAAGGCTTAGGCACGCTAGAACTGAGTGAGTCCATTTATAATCCTCAAGACAACTCTGGCCAACAGTGATACAAAAACCAGAAGCCATGAGGATATACTTTGACCATTTTTGAAATTACATATTAACATTCCAAAAAGAAAGTTGAAAAGAGCTTGGAAAAAAAAGCTTGGCACTATGACAAAATATTGTTAGATTAAGAGTTTTCAAATCAACAAGAAAAAGCAAGGATGTCATCAGGTATCTAATGAGACAGGCCTGTAATCCCAGCACTTGCAAGGTAGACACAGCAAGATCACAAGATCAAAGCCAGCCTGGGTCTTGCTTCACCTAGGACAGAACCATAGATTATCCACGTGACTGGAGAAACGGACATTGTGTTATCCATGAGAACCCATCCACACCCCTTCCTTACGGGAAAAAAAATATATCTGGAAGAATTCCATTTAAAATATGAATAGCACAGGTTCGATTGCCAACACTCACAGGGCAGCTTTGAAATGTCTGTAATTCCAGTTCCCAGCACTCTCTTCTGGCCTCTGCAGGCACCAGGCACACATGGCACACAGACACATATACTGGCAAAACATCCATCTACATAAAATAATAAGACACGAGCAGCAGAATTTATAGAGACACATTCCTTTTTATTGCTTTCGGCGCTGCATTTCTGGGTGGTTTGTGAGCCGCACAACGTAGTGCTGGGAACTCAACCTGGATGTTCTCTGAGAGCAGCAAGTGCTCTTAACCACTGAGCCATTTCTCCATCCATCCCCCTTATCAGTTTATCCCCATGTATGCTAACAGACAGATGCATCAGAAGGCTAAGGACAGGGTCAGAGGGCCCCTGCCACACAGAGCCACGGTTTAACACAGGTGGCCTCAATGGAAGGCAGATTTTAATTCACTTCCTAACCTTGTCATTCACGGAAGCCCTGCTCTACCTTCTTCATCACTTTCAGAGCTTGAGCTTTTGAGACTCTGGGAAGTAGGGGAGTTCTGGGCAGCAGGAAGTCACTGGCTGGGTCAATGGTGAGTATCATCTGATTGTGGAACAGGTTTTCAGGAAACCTTTCTAACCATGCTAGAAAGTAGGGGACAGCTTGTTACTCCATTCTCTGAAGAAGTCTGTCTAAGAGCCAGCAATGTAAGCCTCACCCCATCCACTTCCTATGTCTTAGCCCGGGAGACCCACCACTTTAGAGCATGGGTAACCAACCCAATGCCCACTTCTGCAGTCATGTGGCTAACCTGTGGTTCTGGCAGAGGCGAAGAAAGGCCCACGAAACACAACCTTCTTCACAGAAATAACTTCATCATCACATCTAATTAAACTGAAAACCTAATCAAGTCACTGTTACTATAAGCTTGGAGAACTTGACACTGGTCCAAAGAGCCACATAGCTGGACAAAACTCAGTCATGAGACATTCCTGCCTATCTAGTTATACTTGATTTGAAAGTCAAATGCTGAGAGATTAACACCAACCCCAGTAAGCAAGAGTACAGCTTACCAGGGTGGGCTGCAGGCTGAGGTACTGGCGGATGGTTCTGCCATCTTCCAGTCAGGAGCGGCCTCCCCAGGCAAGCAAAGAGGAGGATGCAACAGTAGCATGCCGCAAAACTTGCCTTCCTTCCACAAACCATGTCCTCTCAGTATCCGTGGAGGATAGGTTCCCGGACCCCCGATGACACTACATCCGTGATGCTAAAATTCCTTAATTCCAATGTCACAGCATTTACACCTAACCCTTACATAGTCTCAGCACCTCAAATCACCTCTAGATTACTTATAATGTAAATGCTAAATATAGTAACATCACACTGGATTACTGGGGACATACGGGCAACAGAAACATTTGTATGTGTTCAATACAGGCAATTTTTTTTTGTTTTTTTTGTTTTTTTTTTTTTTAATTCAAAATTAGTTGAATCTGCAGGTTCAGAAGTCACAAGTGCAAAGAGTGACTATTTCTGTGCGCCCATCATGCCTGTGCAGGAGCCTCTTCAGAGCCCCGGGGGAGAAGCAGAGGTGCACGGGCTCTGAGTTTGTGTGCTCGGATTCTGTAAACAGATTTCTCTCCTGCAGAAATGTAAATGGTAGGGCTACCCATGCCAGACGGTCTATAGAAGATGCCTGTCAGAGTGCGGGAGAGGGCGGCGCTACAAAAGCGCACCCAGCCTACCCCAGTAGCCAACTGGTGAGGAAAGAAGACACAAATCATTCCCTCTCTCTCTCTCCCTCTCTCTCTCTCTCTCTCTCTCTCTCTCTCTCTCTCTCTCTGGAATCCATTTCCTTCAGGGTGAAAATGAATCATCCCCCTCCGCACATAGGGCTAAGGATCCAGTGGCATCGCTTTCCTGGATGAGCCTACCACGACTGGGAATCCAGGGTTAAGCTTCCAAATTCCAGCGGAGGACACGGGGGACAGGATGTGTGGCCTGCAGGAAAGGCCTGCAACACAGCACACAGGCGACACTTCTGCGGGCAGGAAGACAATCTTCACAAAGTGCCGTTCTGCTAAAAGAGGCACTGCTAGCATGGGAAAACACGGGCCAAAAATAAGATCACAAATGTTCCAGCTCTCATGGAAGCTATTCTTAGAAATGAAAAAAATAAAAAAAAAAAGAAACTAAATATTAAAAAAAAAAATACAAGTTTTCAAAATCTATTCAATTATTCAGAGTTCTCCGAGAGGCAGGACGACAGGGCGAACACTGGGCTAACGAGCAGGCGGCCTGGGTTTATTTTCAGCGCTGCCAGAAGCCCTGTGAACTTGGGCGACGCTGCCTAACAGAGCGTGGGGGAGGGCGCTGCGGTCGGTGGCAATGCCTCTGGTCCCTGAGCATTGCAGTTCTGTGACTCAGCAATACCTTAGTTTGCTTTCCTACTGCTACGGAGCTGAGGATTTTTGCTTTTAAATCAACAAACCAGCTTCCTGATCCCAACGCCCGAGTTAGAAAAGCACCCCTGCATTATTTAGATACCTGGAGGGGCAGGACACTCGGGGGGGGGGGGGGGGGAGGAAGTGCTGCAGACCTCTGGTGCAGCCTAATGTGTGTGTTGGGAAACTCTGCCTTAAGTGATGCATTAGACCTCTGGGGGAAAAACTGCATGCCATCACTCGGATTCAATTTCCCAAAATCTGTCTTCTCAGATTATGGAGGACACAAATTACATTTGGGGAGTGGTGCACCTAAAGACAGAAACAGCAGTAGAAGAGGCAGGATACTGCAAGGACAATATAGTTTCTGCAGAATAAATAGTCTGATCCAGTTTCCCTCTCTCTCTCTCTCTCTCTGTTTTGTTTTACTGTTTTTTTTTTGTTTTGTTTTGTTTTGTTTTTTGTTTTTTGAGACAGGGTTTCTCTGTGTAGCTTTGTGTGTCCTGGAATTCACTCTGTAGATCAGGCTGACCTCGAACTAACAGAGATCTGCCTGCCTCTGCCTCCCCGAGTACTGATCCAGTCTCTTAATGCTCAAGGGCCATACAATAGACCAAAAAGGCTAGAGAATTTTAGAAAAAAAAAAAATTATTTAAAAATAACAAAGTCTTTGGCACTTCCAGGAGTAGGCTTGCTTTGTTTTGTTTTTTAGTCCAATTTTATGAAACAATTCATTTCTAATTCTACCCAAAAAAATGAGATACAGTTCACAATGATTACCATCTTGTTTTTTGCATCCAAGTCCTGACTCAAAGGAAGGCCAATGAGAGAGAGCAACTTGCTAGTTGTGGGCCACAGAGCTGGCTGCTAACCCACTGGGTGTGGAGACTTATTCCCTCTGCTGCACCGCACTGGCGTCCTTCCAGATCTTGGGCACACTAAGCTCTTCCTCGCCCCAGGCCTTATGAACATGCTGTTCTCTGCCTGGAGTGCTACTCCTGGCAAAAGCCTATTCATCTTCAGTATCAGTTTAAGTAACGTCTCAATAAGACCTTGGTGTCCCAGATAAAAGGACCTCTGCCGGTTACTCTCCTGTGGTTGTTTCTTTCCTCATATATTTATAACTGCACATTGTTTGCTGGCCATTTTCTCACTGGTCCATAAGGTACACAGGCATAAAACATGAATGTAAAGGCAGAGGGCTGTCTGCCTTTTCTACTTCAGCTGCCAGGATCTGGGACCCAGTACAGTGCCTAACACCTGTGTGCTCATTAAACTGTTGATTAATTCAAGAAAAAAAAAAAAAAAAAAAAAAAAAAAAACCTTTTTAAAAACAGGAACCCAATGCTCCAGTCTGGCCTTGAATTAATTCCCTGTGCAGCGGATGATGACCTTGAGCCTGGTCCTCTGGCCCTCCTGCCTGCACCTCTGGAGTGCAGGGATGACAGGTGTGTGCTGAGGGTCAAGCCCAGGCCCTGACTCACGCACTCTTCCAGGGGAGCCACATTCCCCGCCCCTGGGAGGAGTGCTCATTACAGCAGTACTGTAAGTATATCATCATCAAGCATCGCTGCTCCTTTATAAAGGAGGACAGTTGTTCAGAGAAGTTAAATGACCTGCCCAAAGTCACACAGCTGGTAAGGGACAGGACGTGGTTTCAAAGTTTCATCTGTCCAACTCCAGACGACACATCTAAATATTACTTTTTCTCCAACTCTGTGTGGGACAAAGTAAACTCATGATACAAGCTGGTCTTTACCTGTAAAAGACCTCACAGTCTGGAGAAAAACGCTTTCATAAACCAAACTGAATACAGGACAGAACACTGTAAATGCTGTGCTACACAGTAGAACTGGCTGTTACAGGAGAGAACAGGAGAAAGCTGCCAGGGCTGGAAGGGCATTTAGACAAGATGAGAGCCACGAGAACAAAGGAGGTGAACCACCAAGCTTAGGAGGTTGGCGCCCAGAAGCTGTGACAGAGGCAGGTTAAAGAAACATGCATGTAAGAATTCCTTCAGCATTCTGCTCGAACACGCTGCTCCAAGCAAAGGCCCTGAGAAGCAGCCGTCACATCTCATTGCTGTTTCTCTAGTCCTCACTGACACTGGTGAAAAGCTACCACAGCTGCTGGGCTGATGAAGAGTTAAAACACACAAGGGGCTGCTCTCCACAGCCACTAAGTCTAATAAACTGAAACACACGGGGGAAAAAGTCGTTATTAAGCTACGTGCAGTCTTTGTACATAATTGTAAGTTACTTAAAACTCACTACATACCTGAAACTATCTTAACCAAATGAGCATGTGACTGGTGATTTTTTTTTTCCCCCTGATTATTACTTTGATCACTGTTTCCCCTCCATCATCCAGAGCTTCAAGAAAGTCAGTTTGAGGAAGGTGCCCAGGGTTGGGTATGTTGTATACGTGTATGAAATTGCCAAAGAGTAGATAAAAAATATTTTAAAGGCAGAGAGTTAGTTTGAAAGGGTACTCCCAGATGTGGTGGTGATACATGGCTTTACATCTCAGCACTTGGGAGAGGAAGACTAGAGAGGTAGAGAATGAGAGTGT